>NC_134933.1:3026402-3380569 GCF_051020765.1 Lasioglossum baleicum
CTTTGTTTGGACTAGTTTAGGAGGTAAACATACTAAAAGTCCCCACTTCTAGGAGGTGAGCGAGGTGCAGGGAGGCACGTAGAAGGTCCCCTTTTTCGGTTTTCCGCTTATATCTCGGAAACTATGCGTCCTAGCGATAAGACCATTCTATACAAAAATTAAAGCTGACAAAATATGCCACAAGATTGATTTGATTCAGTTTTTCGCTATTACGCATAGTTTCCAAGATATCCGCGCTCAAAATTCACTAATTGTGAAAAAGAAGAGCCTTATTTGACCAGCTAACTTTTCAGCACAATTAGTGAACTTTGAGCGCGGATATCTAGGAAACAATGCGAGATAGCGAAATGCTTAATCCAATCAATTTTGTGGCACATTTTGTCAGCTTTAATTCTGTATAGAATGATCTTATCGCTAGGACGCATTGTTTCCGAGATATCCGCGCTCAAAGTTCATTAATTGTGCTGAAGAGTTAGCTAGTCAAATAAGGCTCTTCGTTTTCACAATTAGTGAACTTTGAACGCGGATATCTTGGAAACTATGCGAGGTAGCGAAAAACTGAATCGAATCAATTTTGTGGCACATATTGTCAGCTTTAATTTTGTATAGAATAGTCTTATCGCTAGGATACATAGTTTCCAAGATACAAGCGGAAAACGGAAAAAGGGGACCTTCTGCGTGCCTCCATGCACTCCGCTCACCTCCTAGGAGTAGGGACTTTTAATATGTTTACCTCGATCCTACTAGTCCAAACAAAGTCTCAATGTTAAAAATTGTGTTCCTTCCATTTCCCTCTACACCCCCCTTATGAGCATTCATTGACTGGACTAACATGTCGCAAACAAATAAACAAATTGATAATTTTATTTCAATTATAATTATATTATATTTTATTATTTTAGTGAGAAATCACTAGACAAAATTACTGCTGATTGATTGAGAAAGCCACAAAATAATTTGTACAGTTAACGGAGGAATACGAGCAATTATAATCTTTCTTAAAGAGTAATATACCATGGTAATTATTTTTCTCGGCGCACAGGTTCGATCAATTTCTACATTAAATGAATATAGCTTGAGGGGCATGAAACGTTATAGTCCGAGTTCGAACCAAATAACGCTTCCGATTCGGGTTTGAATCAGCAAGATGCCAAATGCTATTTTATTGGAGGGGACGAAACACTCCACCTTTGTTTTCCTCCAATAAAATAGCATTTGGCATCTTGCTGATTCAAACCCGAATCGGAAGCGTTATTTGGTTCGAACTCGGACTATAACGTTTCATGCCCCTCAAGCTATATTCATTTAATGTAGAAATTGATCGAACCTGTGCGCCGAGAAAAATAATTACCATTCTTTCAAAATAGTGCGATCGCGAAAAATACCTCCTTTATAGTAATATACCATTCTTAAAGAGCAAAGCTAACGACAGGGAATGTTTGTATGTAGTATAGGTTCTGTACAATTTAGAGATCAGTGCTTCTCAAAAAGAATTCGTGAAATCAGAAGAATCTCTTACTAACAATATCTCACTAAAAACCTGCATTTTCTATGTATATAAACGTGAACATATAAAATATAAGCGACCTGTATAATTTATTATAATGACTGTATAATTGATTGTAAGAAAATCAGAGATTAATTTTTAATAAAAAAATCCGATAAAACGAAATTTTCATTTTCATTATTGAAGTAACTTGGGAGCCGCTGATCTAATTGTAAGTGACATCGCCGGGATTCGAGAAGATGGCGGTTTAAAAACGCTTGGGAGCTACTGGTTTAGGTAATACCAGCGTTTGATGCAGCGATCACGCTAAATATTGCAGGACTCGTCCAAGAATAACCAGTCCCGATGATTCGTCGTCGATTACAGTGGTTGGTACACGGAAGGAGGGAAGGTTCAGAAAGGTTCACCGGCTATTTGCGGAAAATTTGATCGCGTTCGCGGAACGATTCGCGTTCGACGTCCTTTGCGGACGCTTACTTGACAGGGAACACGGGGGCTGGGAAAAAAAAACGCACGAACAAAAGGGATGGACCGTACGTTAACTGAACGCGTTTATCCCCTCCGCACGCACAGTGCGGACAAACGTGGCATATCTCACTACACGTGTATATCACGATGTACGATAAATTCCTTTGGCAAAACGTTTTATTAGGTGGTAATTGATATTATTAATCATATAACAATAATTTTTATGCATAAATATTGTTAATTTTTTTTTTAAATTTATTAATTTTATTGTTACATTTTTTTTTTGTGAATAATTACTATTGCATTGACATTAGTAACCAAATTTAGATTTTTATAAAAAATTTTACCATGTGTCGCACTCTCTAGAGTCCAAAAAATCAAATAATATTACATTAATTGTAAATCAGTGTTGCAATAATAATTCTGTACAATGGAAAATGCTCACCAAGGTATATGCATTCTTTTTACATTTAATAAAGTAGATTTATTTTTTGTATAAATTTTCAACGGTGGTTTTATTTATTACTTGCATATAAAACTTCAAATTAACATATCTCGAGAAAGGCAAAAAATATCCTGAGATTTTGACATATTCGGATATATCACTTGTTGTAGTTTAAGAATTTCATAGTTTAGCCTGCAACTAACTGCTACTCTTAATTTTATAAACTTTTTAATAAGTGCCCGTACCTTGCCTTTATGTTGTATTGTGGAAAATTCGTTAATTTCTTTTTAAATTTATTAGTTATATCGTTAAATTTCATTTTCTGCGAATAATTACCACAATACATATACATTCGTAAACAAATTTGGATTTTTGTACAAAATTTTGCCATTTGTCCGCCACAGAAAAATTGAATATTCGTGTATATCACGATATGAAATACATTTCTTTAGCAAAAAATGCGTATTAGGGTGGAAATTGTTATTAATAATCATATAATAATCATTTTTATGCATAATACAATTTTGCAATAATTATACAGGGTGGACGATTTATCTGAAGAGATTGAAATATCTCGAGAAACGACAACAAAAAGCAAATCTTGCGATTTTACTGAAATTCATCAATATTTAATCAGAAATGTGCAAGATCACGGGATTGAATGATTCATTTTGGATCACATTCAAAGTACCGAGGATGACTCGGATAGCGAATAGCGTTTTGTTAAGTTTGTTAGTTTTGTTTATACTATTATAATTTGTCTAAGTTTATTATTATTAATATTAAATATGGTTCATTTATTATTAATTTCGTTTTAAATATGTTAGTTTTTAAAAATATATTTTTGTTTAAATAAAAATTGTTAATTTCTTAATAAATTTATTAATTATATTGGTAAATATCATTTTCTGTAAAAAAATTACCTATATATACATTAATAACCAAATTTAGAGAAGTGCCGAATATTAGGCCATTTGTCCGCACTGTGGCACGCCAGCAACGATTTTCAGCGCAATTTGGCGAGCCCGTGCGATGGCTTGACCTACGAACGTTTTCGCCTGCGAAGATTACGCCTCTATATTCTAATCATTTTAGTTTTGCGGATTCTTGCAAATGCTGCGACACATCGTGCGGGACACGTTCGTAGAAATCGTGGTAATAAAACGTAAATTATACGAATTAATTCTTTGAAGATTGAAAAGGTTGATCTCTCGCTTTTATTTTCTAACGCCGCGGATCTCATCTAAAACAAAAATTTGAAAAAGTCTAGCGGACTAAGATTGGTCCAGCGGACCCACCCACAATTTTAATTGATATTGTGTGGAAAACAATGGTTTTAGGTTGAAAGATAACCGCTAACCCTTCGTACAAGGATTTTTTTCTCGGTTGTTAATTAAGATATTCGGATAAAAAGACAACGAAAATACTCGAACTTACCTCCTTCATATCATACATTTTTTTCACCATTCTGATCAAATTATTAAAGGTAGAAAAAAATCATTTAATATTTTAGGGGTGGGAATTGCAAGCAACCCTTCGAGTGACCACTTCCAAAAAATTCAAGAACAATGTTCTGTTGCTTATCTATCATATTAAAAAGTTTCAAGATGGTCGGATTGGTGGAACATAGTTAAATATTGAAAAACAAATGAAATTACGTCATTATAATGGTATAATGTACAGTGCAGTATTTCTTACGAAATATTCAATGAAATATCAATGTAGCATTGATAACATTTGCGATTAATATGCCTCGAGTGAACTTTCACCCTTATAATATTGTTAGATTCCTTTAAATATTCAATATTTAAAATGTTATCATCCCTCATTAATTCCGCGAGATAGCATACTGCCTTGGTTAATTGATAGGTACCTGTAAATAATATTACATAAGTAGTATATAGTTTTATATGTTGTAATATTATACATATACCCTGTGGGTGTCTCAGAGCACCCGTACCACCCATTTATAATCTAGAAAATAGGTTATTTTCGAAAATTCAAAGTGTTTCTTTTATAAATCAGAAGCGCTGTATCAAATGGTGATATTTTTAACTTACGGTTTCGGCCGGAAATATGTGATTGAGACCGGAAGTTACATTTTTCAAATGGAACATGGTATTTTTTTTTATTACGGATTCGAATTTTATGCAAAAAACAAGAAACTTCTGTCTGAAACATTTTTTCAAGAAATGTCATTTTATGTCCTTTAAGTAACCTTCAAAATGAGTCTTGGCGAAATAATGTGTTCACCATCTGCTCTTGGCATAACCCAGAAAAATGGCAAAAGATCATCGGACAAAGTGGAAAATATTTTATTGATTAAAGTTCATTGCTTGCCTAAAAAATTGGGCTATATTACACAGATAGTGAAAACATAATTTCGCCAAGACTCATTTTGAAGGTTACATAAAGGACATAAAATGACATTTCTTGAAAAAATGTTTCAGACAAAAGTTCCTTGTTTTTTTGCATAAAATCCGAATCCGTAATAAAAAATACCATGTTCCATTTAAAAAATGTAACTTCCGGTCTCAATCACCTACTTTCGGCCGAAACCGGAAGTTAAAAGTATCATCATTTGATACAGCGCATCTGATTTATAAAAGAAACACTCAATTTTTGAAACAACCTATTTTCTAGATTACAAATGGGTGGTACGGGTGGTCTGAGACATCCTGTATATGTATAATATAACCAGATATAAAACTATATATGTATTACCTATACAATGTTATGCGTCGCGTTTAAAAAGAAATAATTGATCAAGAAGGGACTTAATATCCTGATAAGAATTATTAATTAGAGTCGTAAGAAATACTGCACTGTACATTATACCATTATAATGACGTAATTTCATTTGTTTTTCAATATTTAACTATGTTCCACCAATCCGACCATCTTGAAACTTTTTAATATGTTAGATAAGCAACAGAACATTGTTCTTGAATTGTTTGGAAGTGGTCACTCGATGGGTTGCTTGCAATTCCCACCCCTAAAATATTAAATGATTTTTTTCTACCCTTAATAATTTGATCAGAATGGTGAAAAAAATGAATGTTATGAAGGACGTAAGTTCGAGCATTTTCGTTGTTTTTTGATCCGAATATCTTAATTAAAAACCGAGAAAAAAATGATACAGTTAAGGGTATTTACCTTCATATCATCCTTGTACGAAGGGTTAACGACTTAAAATTTTAGGGGGTTATCTTTCGTCCTAAAACCATTGTTTTCCACACAATATCAATTAAAATTGTGGGTGTGGAAGAGTGAAATTTCACTTGGGACATAAACGACCTTGGTTGCCCTTGGAGGGTTGATTCAGCTTCGAAGGTTAAGAGATGTTCGACGAGATTTTTCAGCTTACCTCTGGGTGTCCTCGTGTCTGGCAACGTGAGCCACAGAGGGAACAAAATGGGCGCGACCAGGATGTACGTTAGCCTCTTTCTGGGACTGCTGGGCCAGCCCATGTCCAACGCCTCCGGAGGTTCATCCTCCTCTCCCTGAAAAGCGGATCGTTCGTTAGCAAAGAGGAAAAAGTAGCCGGCCGCCACTGTTTTCTCTCTCTCTCTCGAGGTTTAACACGTCCGGGAAAATCCGTCCCACGAGCATGGTCGAATGGGATTAACCGCGGGCTCGTTTTATCATCCGCGACACACTCGTGTACTGTTGCCAAGTCGAATACAGAGCCTCGGCAAAGACACACCTCGAAAAACCACGAGCCCGCATGGCAAAGGCACAAAGCAAGTCCTTATTCATCCTCGGCTAACCGCGGCACAATGGCCCACGCCAGGTGTTCGGATTTTACAGCTGGAAATCGCCCCGACGCCGTAATTGTTGCCAACATAAGGCCGACGAGTAATGCCCGACAAATGCACCGATCATATCTTGGCTGAGCCTGCTCCAACTGTAGCCTAGAGGCTCGGGACGAGAGGTTTGCTCGAGTGGCTGACCACGCGCCGACTTTCTCACTGCGGAGGCAACTCGAGACGCTCGTGGTTTGCTTTTTTGAACCGGGAAGAATTCGAGGACATTTTTGCAGATTTATCAACGTACTCGAAACCAAAAAGAGTCATCTACCGCGCAGGTGTTGTATAACAATCGCAAATTTACTAAGCTCGTCTAACTTTTTGACCATTGAAATTCAACAGCCTTAAACTATGTTCCTGAAAGAACTCGAGCAAATATTTGCAGATTTTTCCACATACCGTAACCCTGGGAGAACTATGTCAAACTAAAAAGAACAATTTACCTCGCGGTAGTACACCGTTTCTCCCTGCCGTATTACAGAATAAATTCCTCAATTCCTTCAATCTTTTCGGAACATTCAAATTTATGGCGAAAAAAATTCGCCAACTTAGAGGAAATCAGAGCATCCGACCGACTAAATCCAAAATTCGTCGCTTTAAATTGCCTGGCAGGAATAAAAGCGATATTGCCGGCACTTTGAAAATTCCGAGGGACGGAGAACATCAAGATCAAGATCGCAGTTGAAGAACAGATAACCTTGGGAGCGCAGAAGTGGGAAGCGCGTAGAGTAGAACCGGGGGATTGATATCGGCTGGCGACTTCGCTTTGATTATCCGAGGCGGCGACGGAGGCTGGATTGAAATAGTCAATGCGCGCGGTGCACGCCGGGTGCAGGCAGAATTGACCCAGATTCGCGGTGCATTCAAAATGAAAAGGCCTTCTCGCTCATTTAGGACAAAGCGGGGTTCGAGAATCCGCCGCGATCCGCGCGCGAGCGGCAGAGCGCGTTTTAAGCAGCGACGGCCGGCTAATATCGGTCGGAAAAATGCCGAGGGTAATTCCACCGTTTCCGAGGACCCGTCCGACATCACGCGGACGTCCGTCGTGTTCCTTGAATCCGTCGGCGACGATCCACGGTCGTGCCCTATCGAGGATTCGTGGAAGTCGTCGGATTTCCCGGGACAAACGGCTCGAACAAAATCTTTTCTTTCGCGATATTTCAAGAACGCGATCACTGTCACTGGCGAGGGCCAATAAGAGGCCAGAACGGTGAGACAGACGACACCAATGGAAGATATTAAGGCGAAAGCTCCGACGACCATTCAAAAGCGAAAGTCCTATCCCGGCTGGGGGGCCGAGCCACTCTTTCCGATTGCCTTGTTTCCAGCCTGATATCTTTGCGGCTGGAGAACGACCCAATTTCCGATCGTCCTGCCATTATCGAACACAATGCCGGCTTGTCTGCTCCCGTCGAGTGGACAAGGCGTTTTTGCGAGCCGATCATGCTTTGGTTTCGAAACGATTCCCGAAAAAATTTCATAGTTTGCGCGAGCGATACAGAGGACCGACTCGGAAGTTTCAGTGTTTACAAGCAGGATTTTCAACCGAAAAATTGGAAATAATTCTGTGGTGTGCGCCTCGATGACGTCTTTGTCTCAGATTTTTTCCAGAATTTTTCCGAGGGTGAACCAAATATCAGAGTTTTCTTCGTAACTACGTACGAATAGCCTAACTGACTAGCAGTCTGCTGTCAGACCCCGCGTCTAAACGTACCAACAGCCTCGTTAAAAGTATCTCGGCGGCGCGGAAACTTGCTAAGCCATGCTTCGGCCTGAAAGCCTCGCGCGAAGTAAATCCCGAGCCGGATCCGCCGAAAGCCCTAAAGTATTTCAATATCGACAGTGGCGATGAGTGGCGAATGTATTATAGTTAGTGGCGCCCAGCCAATGGTAGCCAGATCTCTCTCATCCTTCGTAGGAGCCGCAACGCGGCTGAAACGCGTCCGTGCGAATTTCGGCGTTGTCCCCAGAGCGTGGACCAGGGCCGAGAACAATAGGCAAGGAACGAAACTCGAACCGAATTCCACTGTTCTTCGCTGATCCTATTTCAGGAGCAAGGAGGACACTTCACCGATCGAGAACCTACTAACCCCTAACTGAAAGGGTGGCTCTCAATGCATTCCAATTTCTTCTCTCCAATTTCTCTTCTCCAACAGTCGTAGATGTGCATTTCAAACTGAATTGGCCATTATGGGAACAAATATTTCTCCAGATAATCCACGGAATAAGACGTCCGACCCCTTAAACATTCTATAATAGTTCGTAAGGAACAAACGTTTATCTTGATCAAGGGGGTAGTTCTACAGGAACTGTGATAATCCAGTTTTCATTCATTTTCCTTGGCTAACTGTACAAGTAAAAATTCTGGAAAGAATCTGTCGCGAAGCTGTCATTGAGTTGTACACTACAGAATTTTTCCCAATTTTTTGGTTGAGAATCCTGAGTGCGAGCAAGCAAACATACTCAGTCATGCTGTCGAGTTGTCCACTGATTATGGTACTAAAAATTTTGAAAAAATTCTAGAATATAGCAGCTGTCGAAACACACATTGTAGAATTTTTTCCCATTTTTTAACTGTAATTTCTGGTTATAAACAACGAAAACAGTCCAAACTCAAATAAATTATGCCACGATTTTTCCGACTCGAGTTCCCCCTTTTCTTGACACATTGCTCATTATTGTTGAGGTTGTTGTATTAATTACAGAAGCCTGGATCTTCGTCGAGGACAATGGGGAAGGAACGGAAAGCGAGCCGCATTCCAGCGTTCTCTGATCCTATTTTCGGCGACGGGAGAACGCTGAGCAACTCCTACGAGCACGATCTCACGAATCGCAATTTGAATTCGCATCCTGTCACGAAGCCAGCCCCCTTCTCTTTCGTTTCCTCCTAAAATAACCACCGGCAGCTCGACCATCGGCGTTCGCCGTACTCCCTGGCTCAATTATAGTCCATCGATCGCAACCAATCAACCTTATATCGCGCTTCCCCTGTTTCTTCCCTAATGCGATGGCGAATGGACACTGCTCGCGCCGAGTGTATTGTGCGGCGCGTCGCGTCGGCGTAATTTCGAGAGCGAATCGCGACGCGTTGAAATAATGAAACTCTGCTCGAGATAACCGAGCTGCCTGATATGGGCCACTGTCGAGAGAATGGCCAACTTAATGATCATTGGGTTTCGATGATGGACGCCCCGGAGTTTTATTCGTAGAGTTCTCGTACAGGAATCTCTATTGGCGTTTCCCTTCGTTTCGAACGTGAATATGTTACGGATTTATGAGGGCAAACGGTGCAGAAATTCTACGAAAATGTTCTCAACAGTTACGTTTCTCATTCATCGATAGACGTTTATCTATATAAATAAAAATGTGAATGTCCGTTTGTTTGTAATCGAACATCTCCGTAACGGCTGAACGTAGAAAGCTGGGGTTTGAGCCATTAGACGCAGCGTTTCTTCGGGAAGGTTTTAGGACAATCCGCATTCGAAAAAGTCCATTCGTTCAAGAGTTTTGACGACTTTTTCCACCGGCTACAACGCTAACTGCTTACTTTAAGTTATGTGAATGTGGCGCGTTTGCGAAAACTGATGTAGAATAATCGATATGGTTTCGTGTTGATTCGCGTTATAACCAATGCGTCACGACGAGAATCTTCTCAGTGGTATCCTGCTTCTAATTATATCGTGAAATATAAATATATAAAGTAGCGGACAAAAGTTTGAAACCGCTCTAAAGAAGACGATAACATTTTTAATATTGTACTATACGATTTGAACTTTTAGGGAAGCCTAGAGCAATTAGTTTACTAAAGGATGTGAAAAGAAATTTTTTCAAAACTGCAATTGATCGGAATTGTTGAAAAAATACTATAAGTTGAATTTTTAACTTTTTTATGTGGGCCTATATTGAAAATTTAAAAAATACGTTTTGTAGATGTGTGTCAATTAAACATATTCTGAAAATTTCGTCAAAATCGGTCGACGTTGCAATGAGCCACAAAGTTTATTCACAATTTATTGCCGAAAATCTTCAAAATCTGCAATTTTTACCATCTTTAAACGTTTGTAGCTCATTGCAACGTCGACCGACTCCGTGATCAGCAATCACGTGATTAAAATGTCATATCTGCGACAGGTAAAAACATGCTTTTAAAAAATACTGAGCCACAGCAACGCGTGGCGGGGGAAAGCTAGTGCAAAATATTTGTATTCATTGCAAGCGGCAAGTTTCATGCTTTCTCGAATAGTTTGAACTGAAGATAGTATACAGGGTGTCCCAGCTAACTTGACCACCTTGAATATCTTTGTTGTTTTTAAAGATACGTCAAATGTCTGAAAGACAAAGTCGAATGGTAAAATGGGGCTCATAAGATACTAACAAAATTTTTTTTTCATGTAATTTTTTTTAGAGATATGAAGGTCACCTTCATTTTTTTTAATGGAATGAGGTATTTTTTAATACATCAATCGATGCAGCTGGACATTCGTTATAAAAAAGTACTAACCTACGTATGTCGAAAAGTTAGTAGTTTAGGAGATATTTCAATTTAAATAACTCTAAAATACCATTACTGTCGTGTGTGTACTAAGACGTTAGGGTGGATTTATAGTGGAGCAGCGAGGTGAGCTGTGCGGTGAAAAAAAAGAAAAACAAAGAAAATACATACGTACTTTTTCATTAGTATGTGTCGAAATGTTGTCACGAATGTTGGTTTGTTTTCACCGCGCCGCTATCATCGATGCTCGCAGCTCCACTATAAATCCACACTTAGTGTTTACTTACTTGTGTAACATCTTAGCACACACACACGACAGTAACGGTATTTTAGAGTTATTTAAATTGAAATATCTCCTGAACTACTAACTTTTCGACATACATAGGTTAGTACTTTTTTATAACGAATGTCCAGCTGCATCGATTGATGTATTAAAAAATACCTCACTCTATTTAAAAAAATGAAGGTGACCTTCGTATCTCTGAAAAAAATGACATGAAAAGAAAAATTTTGTTGGTATCTTATGAGCCCCATTTTACCATTCAACTTTGTCCTTCAAACATTTGTCGCATCTTTAAAAACAACAAAGATATTCAAGGTGGTCAAGTTAGCTGGGACACCCTGTATAGACTACTTAAACTCTTCCACTGTTTTAACTCTTCCACTGTGCTGGAGGTACAATGGGAGACAAAAGTACAAGAAATTCGAAATCCATCAATATATTGGTAATGAAAGCCACTCATGAGTATATTTTACATTAGAAAAATAGATTAATTTAAAAAGCTTTCGTTTAATTAGTGAATTTCATGTTATATTTATTTTTTCACATTATAAATAATATTATATATTTTATATTTTTTACATGATGTATTTTACATTATATATTTTTCACATTATAAAAAATTGTAAGAGACTTTTGCGAATAGTTGTACCCTCTGATTGTAGCTATATTTAGTGGTCTACACAATTGTCGCGATTCCATGCTAGTGAGATGACAACACGATTTTGACGTTTTGTAACAGTTTATCATTTTTTGCTCTGTAACTGTTTAGAGAATCCGAATAAATTTTGAACATAATTAATTACATAATTTTTACTACATATAAAAAAATTGGAGTTTCTAGTTGCGTTTTTTCAAGGTTTAAATAGGGTCTGAAGTGGAATTTTATGAATTCTCCATAAGAAGACGTGTTAAAATGTGCAAACTTTAAGTTGCTATAAGAATTTTGTTGCGTTTTTATATACCTCCAGAACATCCTTAAAGTACACTCGTTTTTGTCATAAATGCATAAAATACTCTGCCTACTCATTTATAATGATCAATATACTAACGAAAATTGTTTAAATGGCACGAAATTCTTCGATTCACCGTGCCTCATTGTTTCTATTTTCAGCGTGTTTCCTGCAGGAAGATGTGGAATGGTTCGGTCACGGGCCAAAGAAAATTCTATTGGAATCCAGGCTTGGTGGGCGTGCAACTATTATCCACGGGCCATGGAAAAGCGGGGATCGACAAATTTTTCCGCGGAAATGTCGAAAACACCGAGCCCAGGCCGGTCTGTAAACGGTTCTTGCTGCGAGTCCCCGAGGAATCGTGACGAGACTCGTCGGGGTCGACTGGTTGTCGCTCAACGTGAAAATGTAACGAGCCATATCGTCGTTTCCCCGGCGTGCGAAACGTGTGCTATCTGAAATTCCGTCCGTCTGCCCGCGGACAGAGATAGATATTTGATGATTCGTTTGGACGTGCCGCACCGATAGGAAAAACGGGCCAAGGAACTCCTTATTTCCCGAAAGGTCAACCAATGACAAACGATCCGCCTCCACTTTCCCACGGACCCTTCTTAATTTATATGTCGCGGCTAAAGAAGGTGCCGTAAAATTGACCTCGACCTTGAATTTGAATTTTTTTTAACGGAATCTTATTTTACATGTAGCACAGTGGGGTGAAAAACGGGAATAAATTATCGTAGCTTCATTTATGGGATCAGGGTCATAAAAGAGTAGGTCGTTGGATTCGTCTTGACGCTAGCTATTACATTATGAAATAAAAAATGTATTTTAACATTTAAAAAATCAAAACATTTTTTATTTTTTGTAGAAAAAAAATTTTTTCCGAAATTTTAAATATAGAATTTTGTACATGTTTAAGTACCGTTCAACTGTTAATCGAAACATTTTGTCGTCAGATTATCCGAAACTCTTGAAAAGTAGTGACAATGAAATGCTTTGAGTACGATGTACAGAGAAAGTGAACTGTTTCCATGCCGGTACTTTAATAATTTTCAAATGTAATTTCTCTGTTATAGCAAGTATGTAAAAGAGTGGTTTCTTGGTATATATCTTCGTAGTATTTTTTACTATTACATATACTGTATTCACAATACTTCTCAGACGCAAAAGTTCACTCTTGAAAAAGATCTACATCAGGATCGAAACGTAGAGTTTCTAATTAATTTGCAAAATTGCTGTGTTTCATCATTGATCGAACCTGTGCGCCGAGATCATCACAATTTGATTACCAAAATTACGATCGATAATCACATTTAATTTAATTGTTTATATCTTTGAAGCTATTGAGTAACTACACCTAACATTTTGCATACATAATTAGGGATCCATATATGTACCATCATCTCACAAAAAATTATCAAAATCGAAGTCGGACACTTGCGGTCCTTCCCTTCAAGGAAATCCCTTGTTAGTAACTCGAAATCATACACTTTTTTATTAAACGTTCTTTATTTGTTCATTCTCGAAATCGATGTGCTTATTTATGAAGCAGTGTAAGTTCAATGGCTATCGACGACGGCGTGTTCATTTTTGGCGAAATCTCCTCAAAATGCCTCAAAATTAATGGTTCGGAATTATTAAATTTTCATTAAACGTTCTATATTCGTCCAATCTCGAAATCGATGTGTATTTATGACACAATGCAAGTTAAATGGGTGTCGATGTGGGAGCGTGTCCATTTTTATTGTAGCAAGACATTCTGTACGGACGGTCTGTAATGAAGAAAATTACCGGGTGTGAAAATTAGACGCAACGCGTGTTTAGAAGAGGTTAACAGAAACACGTGGTTGGGAGAGTTTCACCGAAACACGTGGCGAACGAATATTAGAATAGAGCAGAAAATAACAGAGAATAACACTGTCTACCAGCCAAAAAAACTTTTCGATTTTCTCTATACGATTCTTATAGAGTTTTTCGCGCTGATTCCGAATCTGTCCTTACTTTTTCTGCTAGACGTACAGTTTTTGAGAAAGTTGATTTTGAAAAATAAGACATATTCTTCAACTTTAAACAAATACTGTGATGTTATTATAAAAGATATTGAATTGTTCTTTACAGCAAAAGATTCTGTAGACTTTCCCGAATACAGTGATATCCAAGACTCATACATTATGAATGTTTAAACATGTTTAAACAATCATTAAAAATGGAGAAATACTACTTTTGTACCAATTTTTGAGGATATTTTTCAATTTATCTCAAAAAATAAGGGTCCAGCGGAAAATCGAACTATACCACGCGATAGAGCAGACTTTTATCTTGAGAAACCACCCTTTCAAGTTTGCATGGTCGACGTTTTTTTTGAACCAGAATGCAAAATATCTTCGCCCGACATGAGGTGCCGTCAGTGGCGCTCACCACTAGCGCGGCCATTCACCGCGCCGTAATTCTGTCGACTCATTTTTGTCATAAATGCGTAAAATCCGCAGCCTAGTTATCAGAGAAGAAAACCTGAGGAAATTGTAAACCTCGGATTGAATCAATTGTCAAACAACTGTGCAGATGCTGTTGAGCAAAGTACAAATTGAATGCAGAGTGAAGAACACTCTTCTGTATTAACGAAGTTGCCTAAAAAGCCTCTGTTGTGAAAACTGTCGCGAGAAACAGATGTATAAACAGAAACATTTCTCAGGCACTTCGAAGAGCTTCGACTCAACAGACCAGGATTTATCGGACACTAGCTCTTAGGCTAGAGCACCTCGGCAGCCAGGTAATCTGATAGGAAGCAGAATCGAGATTGGGGTGGCAGAGACCGGCTTCTCGCGCCCCTAAAAGCTGCGAAAAGCAATTTCGGTGGTTTTCACCTACTACGAAGCGTATCGCTTACACTGGCCACTTGAGAGGGTCCTAAGAAAGTGTATGTTTGTTCCGTCGAAAGGGATCGGCGACCTCAGAAATCGCTGTCTTTCGATTCCTGTCTAACACATACTCCGAACCATTCATTTTCAACCATTTTTAAAAGGTGTTACTAAAAATGAACACGTTTCACAAGTGAACATTGACTTCGTGGGTGACGGAAAAGAAAACGTTTCACGAAAATTGTGTCCCAACAAAAACAACCTGTAAACAGAAACCAAGTTCCTATGGCCGTAAAAAGTTGTGAGATTAAACAAAATACGACCAAGTTCGTTAGCTTAGAAATACCTCTTGCAATACTGAAAAAAGCGTTTGTAAAAATTCGTTTAAAAGAACGCTATTTAATTTTTAATGAATTACATGGAATGCTAAATTATTTAAACTTGGCCGTTACTTTTTGAACTAATGGCCATAAAAGGTGTTAGGTAGTGGCCAAGTTTGAATAATTTAGCCCTCCATGTAATTCATTAAAAATTAAATAGCGTTCTTTTAAACTAATTTTTACAAACGCTTTTTTCAGTATTGCAAGAGGTATTTCTAAGCTAACGAACTTGGCCGTATTTTGTTTGATATCACAACTTTTTACGGCCATAGGAACTTGGCTCCTGTTTACAGGATGTTTTTCTTGGGATTTCATCAATTTTTGTTGAAATTTCATCAATTATCAAGTAAGTATGAAAGATTAACACTCTGCCGACGAATTAGAACCCAACTTTACCTAGATTTTTTTTGTTATAATTTTAGTGTCATTTTTTGCCTTATCGTAATCTAACAGTTTGAGCTTTTTGCCACTACCTTGAATGGCGCTGTACGGACGTTTGAAGAGAGCAGATGATTCTTTCCGGAATTTACACGGTTCCTTATGGGAAAAGCGGCATATTTCATTTTCTTCATACATAATCTATTTCGTAACGTTTTTTTTAATACAACCCCTTTAAGGTGTAAAATTTCAAACTTTGATAATTATTCCTTTGAGTGTTTGTTATGGTGGACCTATGTACCAAATTTCAAGCTTGTAGGTCAATGGGAAGTACCAAAAAGGTTTTGATGATCTGCCAGTCAGTCAGTCAGTGACTTTAGCGATTTTTAAGGTTCTATATCTCGGAACCTACTAATGTTGGAAGATTAATGTTTTGTCAATATTGAGACAAGATAGCATTTAACAAGTGTACGAAATTACATCTCTCCATCTGCCTCCAGTGCCGAGTTATAAGCCTCTAAAAAACGGCTAAGTTGTTTCGTGTAAAAGGAGGTAGTGCGAGGAACTTGGCTGGTGCTCAACCATTAATATCGAGTAATTTTGAAGACAACCAAAAATGAACATGTTTCTATGGACAGCTATTGATTTTGCATCGTCTCGTAAATAAACATTGATTTCAAGGCTGAACGAATGAAGAATATTTATTTAGTAATGAACACTTAATGTCTATTCAGGACACTATAAAAATAGCATTGTTATCGAGAAGAAGCAGCTTCTTTTCTTTGAAGTTGCTCATCGATCTTGTTTAATATTTTCTCCGTCGTCTTTTGCCAGGAGTTAATACCGTCGACTAAAAATTGTTTACCATGTACACTAGAAAATTGAATAATCTACTAGAACATTCAATACCCCGTATTTTCTAAAATAATCTGCCAAGAATCACCTGTAAGAGTGCAACGACCTAACTTCGCAAGTCCCAATCCCCCGTCTCATCACTTTTGGAACGTTTCACTTTGTTAAAGAAACTGTCTGCGGTATTGATTGGTTTATTTTCGGTTTATCAGAAGTCCAGAAAACTTGAAATCCGAGTCGGTTCTCGATCCTTTCCTGCAGCTCCTTGATCTTTCGCAACTGAAAGGCGCCAACTCCCAAGGTGGCAGCAGCGGCAGCTTTGTTCGAGACGGCTGATTAGAGGCCTTGAGAGATTTAACAACAAGAAGGGAGAGAGAGCTCCACTTATCGCGACCAAACGGAGCTGCTTTAAAGCGAATTGCGGTTGCACCAATGAACTCCCTCGGACACAGGCACGCGTGGCCACCGGAAATGACTACCGACGCTGACTGCAGAGCTTGAACTCGACGGAAGAAAAGGTCAGCCATTAGCTAAACCTCGAAGCGAAGCAGAATATTTTTACATATTGTGGCTTCCCGTAGTTAGTTCTGCAAATATACACGCGGCGGTAGGATCGATGTTCACAATCTATTATTAAAGATGATCAAATTTGTTTTTCGGAAATTCTACCTATCGAAATATCCCACTATTTGAACTCTTGTTCCAACAATTCTCTACTTTCTCAGCGAACATCTACATTGAAAATAAATTCTCACTTTCACTTGAAATTTTGGAAATTCTACACTCCTCAAAAGAATTAAGGGATCACTTCTGCGAACCTTGAAATCAGCGTGAAAAAAATCTACGGGAAATTATATATAGCATGTTAAACCAAAATTTTTCCGCGCGTGGTACTGGAGAAACCACATTTTCTTGAAATTCTACATGTTTAACGATTTTTCTCAACGTTAAAAAACGTTCGTACCATAATCTCCCTATTTTTCCAATATTATGCAAAGTTTCGGCTTTACTTTTAAAAAAATTTCATCGCTCTACCTTATTTCTATCGAAAGTTCTTTGATTTTGAACCGAGTTTAGTCCTGTCAGGTAGCCGCTGTACGTGGCGCGCTAATTTCTGCGAAGCACTAACTTCAAACACAGCTGCCACAGGTAAAAAATGTCGCAGCGAGTTCATGGGGTAATCAATCGAATCGACAGAATCTCTGCTTCAATCTGACGTTCGGATCATGGTATTACGATCATTTCTCGCCGAAATACAGAGAGTTAAAGGAAAAATGGAAATTGTGCATTTTTTAAGCATATTTTCAGAAACACCTGGTACATCGAAATGTTAATGAAATTGAAAAAACAAAAGAAGTTCCTTGAAGAGAAAGAAACGCTCTTTCTATTGCTATTTTGCACAAGATTCTACGATAATTTTTTCGCTTTCTGGAGCCAGTTAAAGTTAAAAAGCCAACATTTACTTCCATGTTGCATAACTTGAATAAAAAAAATCGCACAATAATCAACAACCACACATTTTACACAGGAAAGATAGCCCTTCCAAATGATATTAACGCGATTTATCAAAAAAATGTATTTCTCCCCGTGTGATGTTCCAAAGTTGCACAAAATTTTTGTCAACCGTCAATGTTGTCATCATCTCGTTATACTTTGTAAAAAACCAACATAGGAACAATTTGAAACAGAGCATCCGAAACTAGAGGCGTCAGGCTTTCAAACCATTGTTTAACGATATCGGTACAGAAATTCTTGACGGAGTTACGATCACGTAAAGTGGGAGCAATTTTTCGGGTTCGCAGAAGTGATCCGTTAATTCTTTTGAGGAGTGTAGTTATCAAAGCATCCTATTGTTTTAATTCTTGACTTGAGCTTCCTTACATTTTCCACGAGCACTAAAACGTGTTCCGTTTCACGTGGAAAGTATTTTTGTTTATCTAACATTTTTTGAAAATGTTCAGAAGCCATAAATGCATATAGATCCGTAGTGTAATTATCAATCTGTACAAGCAGAATGGACATCGAGCTAGATTTCTGAACTCGAAGACTATTCGAACTAACCAAGATGGCCGTCCCGGAAGTCTCTACGCCATCCTTGGCATAACCAGCGCCCTCTCAGGCCGTGAAAAAGCAAACTTTCGTCCACCAGGTGATCTTGAGACACCAGACACCAACACAGTTTGACCGAACGAACATTTGAAACACGGAATTTGAAGGCGCGTCAGAGAGGGGTGGGGGGTACCGGAAACCACGGGCTGGTGATGCGACCACAATAATCGAATGGGTCCTTCGGAGGTCGCGGGGGGTTCCGAGGCATTCGTCGAATCCGACAATTACCGATTCGAGGCCGGCGTCGAGGCCGGCGGCTATACCGCCGTTGGGAAGTTCCTGGATGCCGGCGGTAGTGCCGGCGGTGGTTGTCGTCGTCGTGGTGGTCGTGGTGGTGCCCTGCGAGCCCTGCTGCAACTGCAGCGTGGTCTCTTTCGATGCTGCACCGGAGTACTGTGCCCCCGTCGACGTCGCTGCACCGTTGTGCGGCCTTGTCGCGTCCAGCAACACCTTCAGCGAGGCTATCGCGTGCAGTTGCGTCGCTTTCTCGTCCACTTTGCCTGAACAGTAGCAGAACAGAAGGTTAATGGGACCTGGGTGACTCCTATCGTGAACCGATAAACGCTTTTCCTTCATTCTAACCAGACTACGTCCCTCGATCGGCTCTACCCTAGTCGCGCTGCGGTCCGGAACCGAAACTGAGCTGTTCGGGTTGGATACGCGCAAGAGGAATCAGGAGGATTCGAATCTTGTTATTCTTTAGAATTGCGTTAGTTCAATCATCACATGTTTCAGTCTGTATACGCGCAATACCCCCGAAAGAGTATCCTTGGTTTATTTGATTTTTGAAATGAAAACTTCTTTAGGCTCACCGCGTATACAATTTTTGGACAGCGAATAAGTCTGATCCGCCACGCTCCGAGGTGAAACGCTAGTCTGATAACCTCGGGGAGTCGAGTTTAGCCGAGCGAGCGAGAAACAGACATAGTCCAGTCAATGAATGCTCATAAGGGGGGCGTAGAGGGAAATGGAAGGAACACAATTTTTAACTTTGGGACTTTGTTGGGACTAGTAGTTAGGAGATAAACATACTAAAAGGTGATGGCAGGTGAGCGGGCTACAGGGGGTTACGTAGAAGTCACCTTTTTCGGTTCTCCGCTTATATCTCGGAAACTATGTGTCCTAGCGATAATACCATTCCATACCAAATTAAAGCTGACAAATGTGCTATAAGATTGATTCCATTCAGTTTTTCGCTATCTCGCATAGTTTCCGAGATATCCGAGCTCAAAGTTCACTAATTGTGAAAAAGAAATTTTTGTATTATTTGACTAGCTAACTCTTCAGCACAATTAGTGAACTTTGAGCGCGGATATCTCGGTAACTATGCGAGATAGCGAAAAACTGAATCCAATCTATCTTGCGGCACATTTTGTCAGCTTTAATTTTGTATGGAATGGTCTTATCGCTAGGACGTATAGTTTCCAAGATATTCGCGCTCAAAGTTGACTAATTGTGAAAAAGAAATTTTTGCCTCATGTTTTTTGCCTTACTTGACTAGTTTCAGCACAATTAATGAACTTTGAGCGCGGATATCTCGGAAACTATGCGAGGTAGCGAAAAATTGAATGGAATCAATCTTATGGCACATTTTGTCAGCTTTAATTTTGTATAGAATGGTCTTATCGCTAGGACGCATAGTTCCCGAGATATAAGCGGAAAACCGAAAAAGGGGACCATCTACGTGCCCCCTGCACCCCGCTCACCTTCTAGGAGTGGAGACTTTTAGTATGTTTACCTCCTCACTAGTCCAAACAAAGACCCAAAGTTAAAAATTGTATTCCTTCCATTTCCCTCTATAACTTTTCGTTGACTGGACTAACAGGTGAGAAATTGTCATAGAAGTTTCACTTCGATATTATATGCACAGTATTGTTTAATTTAGTGGACGAACAGGTAAATGTTCGTTCCGGACCAGAGTCGTGGACATTGATTTTGTTCGAGCGATCGCAAACAACAATCCCGAGGATTGTATGTATTTTTACGCGAGATTATTTATAGCCCGGCTCGGAATAGGTCGAATCACCTACTTGCCTCCCGCGTTAGAGGGGCGAACTATTGTTATAAAAACGGTATGTATTTTTATGTCCTCGCAACGGCGCTAACGCGTTATTCTCGGTGCTTGTTGCCGGACTGCAGATTTTTAGACGGGTCCAGGCTCTTTGGAGATCGATCGAAGCAAGATGAAAGCTGCACGGAAGCTGACTGCTTTAATAAACATGATTCCCGAGAAGATCATCCTGTATAAGTGTTGTCATTATCCTATAATACTCGCGAATTTTGTATATTTCAACGACGAAGTTTTACAGATTTGGACAGACAACCTCCAGAAGAGGTTGATAGAAGAACATTTTATCGGGTCTCGAACAATCGGTCGACGTCCACGATTATTGAAGTACTATTATTCGCTAAGTTGCATTTTTAAGCCTGCGAAAGCAAAGTGTCTTCGATCCCACAGTGGTCCACCGGTTTGATATTTTTTGATCAGTTACGAAGATTCATCCGACCTCAAGCATATTTGAGAGGCTTATCGTATTTGTTCTGAACAGCCAAATCCTGATTCGGGACCACCGTGGACGAGCAAGTAAGCGCCAAGGATCAGTGTCCTTGTCTTTCGAGCGTACAACAGGCAAGTTTCGCAAGCACAGTAAGAGAGAGAGAGAGAGAGAGAGAGAGAGAGAGAGAGAAAGAGATAGAGAGAACGCGCAAGACCGCCGGATGCATCGTCGTTCCATTTAAGCGTGCACTTAAAGATCTGGCTAAAGCTGAAACTACGAAATAATTATGAGCAAGGGTCATTCAAAGCCTCCCAGCGCGCGCCCATTGCCACGTTCCACTTCGCACGATTGCCTCGAACAACCTTGCGTTACGTAACAGCGACCATTTTCCGGTCTATTTTGCGAACCCGTCGATCTCGGGCTGCTAACGACGTGCGAATACCTTCCACCTTCCAAACCTCCTATTTTTCACTCCACCCCGCCCCAGGAGTCGTTCGATTTAATTTAATGCTACCTGGGAGCTTTTTAATTAACTTGCATGTTCACCAATCCCCATTGGCCATTTTGTGAGATCGAAATCGTGTAAGAGCTTCTTTCGTTCGAACAAGACTCCGTACGGTTAAAATAAAAATATGTATCTTATTTAATATGTCTGCTTCACTTTGCATTTCATGATATTTAAGTGGCATTATTAAGTCCATTGCTAAATTACAACCCGGAGAAAATTTAACGAGATCAAAGCATCGGATGGTTGCAACAGTTTGTTTATTCAATTTTTAATTAACTGAGGAATATCTCTGTGCATACTTAATCAGAATACTAACTCCAACCATATTGGTTTAAAATTATTATTAAAGACATTATTCACAGAATTTATTGCAAACAGTATTGCAAGTCAATCCCAGGTCAATCCCAGGCCAATTTTGAATACGTCTTTCGTATGTATGTTCTGTTTAAAAAAAGGCCAATTTTGAATACGTCTTTCTTATGTATGTTCTGTTTAAGAGCTTTGTAACCTTGAAACGTGGTTTCAGTTCAGTGTCTAACGGCATGGAAACAGTTCACTTATAATAATTTTTAAATGTAATTTCTCTGTTATAGCAGGTATGTAAAAGTGGTTTATTGGGTATCTCCATAGTGTTTTTATTTTTACATATATTATATTCACATTATTTTTCTGACGCAAACCTTTAGTCTTGAAAAAGATCCACATTAGGATCGACACGTCGAGTGTCTAATTAATTTGCAAAATTGCTGTGTTTCATCATTGATCGAACCTGTGCGCCGATATCATCACACTTTGATTACCAAAATTACGCGATCGATAATCATATTTAATTTATATTATTCCAAGTAATATGGTTGAACTTCTTACAGTGTGACAATCTAATTGTGATATTAGCAATCTAAGTGTGACATTAGCAAGTTCATTTTGCAAATTCATTGTAGCAACATTTTATTTTGGAAACTGTTATGAGATTGTATTTCACAGCAGTGAAGTTATGAAGGTTGTTTCGAAGGAACCGTGATCGGTTTAATTGCCACGACCTTGGTACCTCGGAGTCTAAATTTAGCAAATACATATGTATATTCAATGGATGTTAGTCGATGAGTAATTAACCTTCCGTTTGGATTAGTGTCATCTATTAATCCCTATACACAACTGTAAAGGCCAGCGGAGCCACTTGACAGTGCGTGTTACAGTGGAGACATGTCTCCGAGGCCTGTAGCAAGGCTTAGCATCTGCTAGGGACACGGTCTTAGCACTGACGTGAGTCATTCAGGAGCACTACTCGTCCAATATCGATGACTGTCATCCCTTCCGCGAGAACGTTCCGTTGACAACTGTCAGCCATTTTTATACACTTCGGTAGGAGATAGTCGTCGCAAGATTATTATGCAAGTATCTTTTTACTACTATAACCACAAAAGCTGGGGGTTGACAACAATTTTCATAGAATACTTGAGAAATTGTAGGAGTTAGAAAAATATTGCAAAAAGAATTTACGGACGATTCTCCGAGCTGTTTGTTGCTCGCAACGACTTTAGCCGTCACGATCGCTCGGCTAATTGGACTACAAGAGTCGAATGGCATCACGCGTGGACGGAGATCATCGTGCTGATCGTGTTTAAGAAAATTACGACGAGCCGCTTAACGTTCGAACGAGCACGATCCTGTTAGTAGGTATCTGCGCCGCTTATGATTCGTGTCGGCTGCGAAAACAAATTTAACGAATCCTTTCAAGTGGATCGAAGCTGATTATAGTTAATAGTACAACGTATAGTAATAGCGACAGTTTCATCTACAACCGTCCACACACACTCCTATAATCTGCAGTCGTACTCGATGCTCGCACAATTGATTTGCACTGTAACGACGAAAGGATAATCAACCCGGGCGAAAAAAAAAGAAAAAAAGTGAAAAATACGGCCCAATTATCCTATTATTTAGAATACTACACCAGACATTTATTGTCCATGGTCTCTGCTTATCGAGTTGTCTAAACCATCGTGGATTTTCAACCGACCAATAATGCATGTTCTCGAGGTTCACCTGACCATGATTTGTAAAGGATGCTTCATCCGTAAACAATACTGTTTGGAAAAACATTTCATCACTTTCATATTTCCGTATACCCCATTGAGAAAAGTGTACGCGGTTTTCAAAGTCTCTTCCATGAGCTCTTGGTGAAGAGATAAATGGAAAGAATGAAATTTTTGTGAATGAAGAACCCGGTATATGCTTGTCACACTAATACCCGTTTTACATCCAAGTTGCCTTATACCAACATGCGAGTTTTGATTAACTTTAGCGAAGATATTGTTCACATTTGCTTCATGAGTAACAGTCTTACGTCTCACACGAATGTTTCTGTTGACACTACCAGTCTCACAAAATGTTTTAACAATACTTGAGCATGCAGAACGTGATGGACAAGAACGTTCTGGAAATCTGTTTTTGTAAATTCGTATTGCTTCTCTTAGACACTCTCGAACTTCACCGTAAATTAAAACCATTTGAATTTTCTCCTGTTCTGAATAACGCATTATGGATCGCTTGTCGATACACTGAGAAATCTAGCAGTGAGCAAACTCTTAAATACATATCTCTCTCACTCTCTATGTACACACAGAGGAATGATACAATGTGTTTATTTACAAGTTCAAGTTCGTGGTCGAATTTCTGTTACCGTTGAAATCTGAAATGTCGCTGAAAGTAAGTTCTGCATTAATTAGCAAATTTTAGAGTTCACGGTCATTTCAAGGTAGTGGTATTAAACCTGGATGAATGCACAATAATGTTTGCTATAACATGCAACAACAAAAAATGTGTGTATATATGTAAAAAACACACGAGTGACCTTGAAAAAACGATTAAAAAATTACAATTTATAAAAAACGATTTTTCCATCTGATTCGTCTTTCGAAACCATTTAGATTACGTTAGAAATATTTTTCGTATTTTCAGAGATAGAGAAGATATTTAGGTTTTAGACGAAACACCCTGTACGTTGTTAGGTCGTTCGAGACTGTATATCGCGGTGCAGCGTTCCCTTTAAATAATTTTAATTTCGTCAATTTTCAAATGTCCATCTTTTTAAAAAAATGGGGCTATTTTCCCATTTTTTCAATTTTTTAAAAAGTGGCCAGCTATGAAAACACAACATTTGGTTAAAACAATTGCAAAATAAATGGTGGAAAAAACATTTTTTTCAGATAACATTTTGAGTGGATACTCTTATGTTTTCACTGTAAGCTCCTAAAAACTCATTTCTATCGGTATGTCAGTTCTAGTCTTACAATTGAATGGAGAAACGTTGACACGTTTTTCTACACCTCCGCAAAATCAACAATCTTTACGATATCGAAAAATCCTTTGAGATACTTCCATAGGTCACTGAAAACTACAACATATTTTGAACAAAATTTGAGATTTTCCTCCAAAAAGTGTGCGTTTTCGCGTGGAATGACCCTATTCTAAGGGATTTGCGTCATCCGGTACACGGTTGCTTGAACGCGGCTACACATGTGTCGGTAAATTGCAACATTTGGGAAGCCACGATTGACAAAACAGTACTGTGGAATATTCTAGAATATTCCTCGAAATGTGTGAGAGAGAGATAATGCTGTTATTGCTTCTTGGCGTAGACGCACGCGTCTAGGCGCAGCTTTGATGAGCTATAAAAGGCGCTCGGATAACAAAACGGTGCGTCCAGACGCGCAGAGGAGATCCCACCTTAAATGCCGCGTAATCTGATCTCGGCTCGGGTATATCGATTTGAACCACTACTAATCCAATTACAAAACTTCTTTGTTTTTCATTATTTTTTATAGGTGTTTTACCAACTTATTTGTGGCATTATTCTGATTAAAATGACACTAAATACGATATAATTTCAACTGTATTTAGTGGTTTAATTGACGATGAAAGTTTCGGGCGCAAGGAAGGAATTTCTACCTTCGGCTCCTTTTGCACTTCCGGCGCGATAGACTCAGTCGTAAAAAAATAATGTCTCTGCACGATATTTCTCCGTGCAGAACACAGCCGTTTGCAAAATAACGCGACTTTACTGTATTCCCAAACGTGTCGAACTTACACTTTTTATAAATATGTTTCTTCTATCGATCGTATTTGCTGTTAATAAATAAATGCTTTCGGCGCAACTACTAATTATGTTCGTTCATTTACTACTAATTATGAAGCAATTTTGCTAATTATCAAACAAAATCAACGTTTCGATCCTAGTTTGGATCCTTTTCAAGGTTTATTTGAAGCGCGCCTGTGAAGCAAATTATTACACTTTTTATGCTGGAAATTGTTGAAGAGGAGATAAATTTTACAGAGTGAGTGACGGGATTTTTATATTGGGTGCAATTATTGTACTATCATATATTACAATATTTAAAGCTGTAGATCATCATGTTTGGAACCATGGAGTAAAGTTTTTCTTAAATGTTTTAAATTTACTGAATAAGTGAACGCAATAAAGAGAGGATAAATTCTGAAGAACTAATCAGGATGAAGATATAATCATAAGATAGAGGAAATGGAGTTCGCAGCAGTTAAAAGGTCGCTTGTAAACTCCTACTAATCCTCTACAATCATCTGGAAAGTATCAGTCGATCCACGACTATCCAAGTACTTATTCCCGTCGGTTTCCACGAGAAATCTTCGACGCTTATTTACGCGGCCCATTTCCGTAAGAATATCGCATGGTTTAAGAATCCACCGTGTGCCTAACCTCCTCTAATCTTTGGCGCGAACTAATTTCTCGTCGGCGATTTTCACTGTCCCGAGATGACCTTAATTAATACCGAATAGAACGGAGCTAGTCCGTGATTCAGCCGAGACTTCCGTTTCATTAACATAATACAGTGCTTCTGAGAAGAGTTTGATCACTAAATTTCCGGGTTCAGGGAAACTGTTCTAATTTCGTAAAAAATTCGTTTACAATCCATCTTTCACTTTTACTGAAGATATCTTTGCACGATGCTCACAGCTGGGAAACTGAATACACGTTCTGCCAGAAAATGCTGCGAATTGAAAAACGTCTGTGAAAACATTAAAAAATATTTTCTGGAACTGAATCTACAATAGATTTTAAGACTCGAGATGGCATACAGTGCTCCGGATCGAAGAAGTTGGTGTCATTTTGTTATAACTTCTGAACTATTACAGATATCGCAATGAAATTTTCACCAAAAATATTTAAAAAATAGTCATTCTTACCTAGAGATAATTAAATATTTTTTGCATTTGTTAAACAATAATTTTTACTAATTTTTCATTGATATTTTTTGTTAAAAAATGAATTGTTCAAATATAGTTTTCAACCTATTTTTACTTGTTGCGAACAATAATTTTTAGTGTTGGTCTTTAACATATAAAAGAATGCTTTCCTGTGTAAAAAAAAAGAAATATTTTAAATACATATTGCGACTAAAATAGAACTAAAATTATATTCAGTCAATATTACCACAAATAAAAAAGTAAGCTAATAAAATAAACATATCAAAATTTGTCTTTCGTGAAGATCTATGATGACCGATTGCATTAGTTAATTAATAACTCTACTGCCTCAGGATTCAGTATTTTAGGATTTCTTTTACATGTTAATCTTACAGTCAGCGTCAATATTAAGTGGACACTCTTAAAAATCGTATAACTTTTTAAAAATTGGTCGAAAGGACTTGAATTTTTTAAAGATGTTAGACCGACTAGTTCGCTAGAGAATAAGTAAACAAAAATTTATTAAGATTGCAATTGGTAAGAATCATACAAAATTTTAAAAATGATGTTTTGTCAACTTTTTTATCTGGGCCTGTAACGATAATTTAAAAAATGCGTTTTATAGATTTCGGTAACTTATATGGTCAAATTGCAATGAGTTACATACGTTTAAAGATGAGAGCTTAAGGGTGAAAGTCGCAGATTTTCAGCCTTCCCAGGGCATTTCGCCCTTACGTGATCATCTTTAAACGTTTATTTCGATGAAATTTTCAATATGTACACAAGTTACCGAAATCTATAAAACAGATTTTTTAAATTAACGTTACAGGCTCAGATAAAAAAGTTGACACAACATCATTTTTTAAATTTTGTATGATTTCTACCACTTGCAATCTTAATAAAGTTTTGTTTACTTATTCTCTAGCGAACTAGCCGGTCTAACATCTTTAAAAAATTCAAGTCCTTTCGACCAATTTTTAAAAAGTAATGCGATTTTTAAGGGTGTCCACTTAATATTACCGCTGACTGTAATTGTGACATGTACGGGTCAGATGTTAACAATAATCTCAAATAGTTTTCGAACGCTGCACAAGGTGCCAAAGATAGAAATAAATGCAGCGAGTACGCTAAGAAACTCTCATCATTCGTTTCGTTATATTTTTTAAAAATAAAAGTGACTATCGAAGTTAATTTACATATATATCTTTACTCTATTTATCTCTTATAATGTTATTGCAAAAACGTTCGTATTTGGAAGACATTTGATTAGTCATACGAGGCTGTTACATTGAGTAACATTGTAACATAAGTAACATTGAGAGCTTTAAACAATTATAAGTGGCAAAGTAGGACGAGGTAGGACAATATTCTTGCATAATTATATACGGGAAAGAATGCTGAAAATTATCCAATTTGTTATAAAACAAGACTTTTCACGACCCTCTAGATATTCCTTGTCAAATGTAAAAATTTGGCCAATTTTTTTATTTCATTGAATATTAATTTTTAACATATTGTGAACAATAACTTTTAATGTAGATATTAATTTTGTAACACAAAAGAGTGCACTTCATCGTAAACAAAAAAAAAGGAATATTAAGTGAAGGGCACCTCGAAGAAGAGAAGCAATTATTTTGGTGAAAAGTACTATCTCTAAATGTCTACCTTTAAGTATTCGTCCTAATTACAATTCTTGGTAAACTGCATTAATTTTTTCATTTTCGAGGTTGATTGACATTTAGGAAGCAATACAAATTTGTTAGAAATCGATATGAGAAAGTTGACTTTTTAGCTAAATGACACCAACACCAACTTCTTCGATGCGGACCACTGTGTGGCAGTTCAAAAATTGGTGTACGATTTTTTTTTAGCCGTTTTATTGAGTTTTGCATGGACAGTGTATTTACAACGTGAGAGCTTTAAAAAATTCGACAAAAATAATTTTACATAAAATCTTTTCGCAAAGAAGAAGCTTCAATCATCAAATCCATGTTAGATTTAACACCGCAAAAATGTATAATGTCTCCAGAGACGTTTCAATCTTTTCGATTTGTAACATTTTCAATGAAAATGTTTTCATATCAAGAGATATTGGACAAAGTAAAAAGAAATACCAGCTCTCTCTTTTTAGTCGTACATTTTTATGAGGCAGGCAAATATTAATTAGGTCTCGATGGAGGACTTGAATCATGGTAGACCATGTTAGGTAGATCCCCTCACACATGTACCATCCAGTTGCAACACGGCCACTCTCAACGACCATCATTAGTCCGTTTTATCGATTAGCTTGCTCGCCACAGGCGAGAACGTGAAAAAAGCACTTGCTTCAGTTAACGTGCTCCTTTAAATATTTAGAGTGTCCGGCCGCGTTCACCGACAACTAGAGCAAATATTTGCTGTCAGGATCAACTGCGAGATCCTCCGTCGATCGCCGTAAAATTGCTGGCACCTGGTCTCTCCATACAAGTCGCCAAACCTATAAGAGTGCATCCTGTCGGCTTTGAAAATCGATTCCTATTGCACTTTCCAATCGTACACTTTGGAACGAGCCTTGTAAAACTATATATTTTCTATTTACGTTGAGCCTGAGAAAATTTCTGTTTGATCAATTTTATCAGTTTTCTGCCGAGTTAATGTGAATTGTAAATCGGCGGGTCTTTTTAGACCCAGAGATTTCTATAGTAACATTCACATAAACGTGGTCATTTAATTCATTTATACAACTATTATTTATTGTTTGAAAGCCGTCCTTAAAGTTTAGGAACTTTTTAAATCTTTCCAGGATTGTGCAAGAGTGCGGGATTCGCCTTCTCAGTTCTCGATAATAGAAACACGGGGTGTTTCACTAGTCAAAAACGCTAGATAAAAGATCAATCTAGGCCGCTAAGTCCCTCTAAAGTCCTATTTTTTCGTTTACGAGACGTAATTTGCATTATTCGGCAGCATGCAGCTATAAAAATAGCTACATGCGCAGGTGTATGCTTCCGAATAATGCAAATTACGCCTCGTAAACGAAAAAATAGTACTTTTGAGGGAGATAGCGCCCTAGATCAATCTTTCATCTAACGTTTTTATTACCACGCTTATAAAGGGTGTTTTTTTAGCTACATAGCTAATGTAGGGGATAGCTGTCAATACAAGCTGTCTTTCTGACTGTTTTTGTTGATATTTACGTTCAGTACAGTCTGGCAAATCATCATGAATAGGCTCACGCTTGAACAACGCTACCAAATTATTCAAATTTACTTTGAAAATCAGTCGTCGATTTGCGCAACTTATAGACGACTTAGTTAACCGTTAAGCTTAGTTAACGGGTTTGTTAATAAGCAACATTGTCGCATATGGAGTGAGACCAATCCACAAGAGACCCTACAGACTCCATTATATCCACAAAAATGCACCGTTTGGTGCGGTTTACACGCTGGTGGTATCATTGGACCATATTTCTCCAAAAATGAGGCCGAAGTTCGCGATGCAGTCAATGGAGATCGTTACCGCACCATGATCAATGACTTTTTGTTTGAAAATATGGATGATATTGATCCGGACGAGAGATGTGGTTTCAACAGGATAGCGCTACGTGCCATACGGCGACGGCAACCATCGACTTATTGAAATCAAAATTGGGCGATAAGCTGATTTCGAGAAATGGACGTGTTAATTGGCCTCCAAGGTCGCAGTCCAGTCAACGAAAAGTTGTAGAGGGAAATGGAGGGAACACAATTTTTAACTTTGGGTCTTTGTTTGGACTAGTGAGGAGGTAAACATACTAAAAGTCCCCACTCCTAGAAGGTGAGCGGGGTGTAGGGGGGCACGTAGAAGGTCCCCTTTTTCGGTTTTACGCGGTGTATCTCGGAAACTATCCTTTTAGTGCTCCTTTTTAGTGCATTTTAATATAAGCGTGGTTTTTAAAAAGTTCATTTTATATATTTTTTTTACTACTGACGAACCCCGTGTTTGTATTATCGAGAAATGCAATCCAGGGAAAAGGAGTCTACCCCCTCAACAGTTCTTAGAATAATTGGTTTCTCCTTGAATTTCTAAATTTCGTCCCCGCACGTAATTCCTGTCACTCGGAATAATGTTCAAACACTCTTCAAAAGATGACAGCTTTTTTAATATCAACCGTACCAGTTTGATATCTGTTTTAGAAGATTTAGAACAATTTACTTCATGACAATTTACTTTAAATCTCGTAAGAAGCTTCACCTGAAAAACAGTTATGTACACCACGTAATGGTTTTGTCTGAAACATTTCTCCCTGTCTCAAGAAATGTAGAAGTTATTCAGGTGTGCTTGTCTTAGGTGACTCACCCTGTATACATTCTGAAAATGTCTACCAGAAAACGGGCTTCGAGCCCACTATGCGTTGGTCGATGACAGGTCGCCGAATGTAGATTTTCACTGGAAACGTTTTCGAAATGAAAGCATGAAATATTGCGGGACAGGATCGCGTTTCGGGCAGTTGGTTGGCGGATAGCGAAGGATATAGCGTGGGTCTCATATGTGAAGAAGAAGCGGGGGAAGAGAAGACGTAATTCGGCGATTAGCTTCGACCAATCGGCTGGCCGCGCTCTTCCACCGCTGTTAGGTCAAAGAGAAAAGGCCGTGGTGAGTGGCCTTCATTCGCGAAGGTGGAAACGAGGCGGAAAAAGAAAGGCGAACAGCCCGCGGCGAGAAGTCGGACCGCGATGAAAGTATCGACCCCCTAAGTCGCCTCGAGCCGGATGGAATGGCATAAGGAAGAGACGTGCAAATGGTAGAGCAGGAACAAGAGAACATAACCGAACGAACAGAGACAGTGAGGAAACGGGCCACCGTGTTTTAAGCTGTTAAGCTTCGGTAATATTTTCTACACTTTCTCTTTCTCGCCCCCGTTTTGTCCGCCCATTTGTCACTCTCAAGATTCCTTCTCTATCGGGTTTCCCCGGGAATATCCTACTATCGGTTTTCGCCTGAAACGACCGCGAATGCGTCACGCTATTATTCAACTTTATTACTATTATCAGGTTGACAAGATTCGCGTATTTTCACTCTGCTCTTTTCAGCTCGCCCTCGATTTGTCTAGATAACCATTTTCCTTTTTTATACAGTCATCGACAAAATAATAAGACACCAAGCATATTTTTAGATTTCTTATATTTAAAGGTAGAAAAAGTACACTCCGTTGTGTGTGTATCCTGTATATTACATACTATTTCCAAAGTAAACATGTAAAATCTTAGGATTGTATCGGGTACCACAGCAAAATTAGAGAAAGGTATGTGAACACGGACTGACATTGCTTCGACAAAAGTATAAGACACTAACAGAAAAATGTTTGATTAAGCAAATAAAACCACAAAATTACTACTCTGTGATATGTACTTCCTTTGAATTGAATTACGTCTAGTAATCGTTTTCGGATAGTTTTATATAACTTTTTGGTTCGTTTTTGTTCTAAATGTGTCTAATTGTGATTCATACTTTCTTTTAGTTCATTTACGTTATTATATTGTCTCCCATTCGCGTAGAATCGTCTTGACAAATCTTCTCACACGTTTTCTATCGAACGAGCGGGTCATTCCAAAATATTAATATTTTTTGAAGAAAAGAATTGTTTCACAGATTTTGCAGTTTGGATTGCTGCATTATCCTGTTGAAAAATGTAGTGACAGCGCGAGATACGAGCTGTAGGCTTGTTTAACTGAACTGCTATTAGTTCAATATATTTATTAGTATTCATCCGACCTGATAAAAAGTTTATTTCTGTTTTTCCATAGTAACCAATAGCGGCCCACATCATAACACTTATGCAATCATGAAAGTAGTAGGCCCAGCCGTCAGGGCCATCTAGATTGAATTTTTTCTCAACACTACTAATGACTTTCTTCCAGTTTTTCATTCGGTGGACTTATTCACAAACGAACTTTAGTCGTGCTGCTTTGTGTTTCTCCATTAAGGGTGGCCGTTGTTTTAATTTCTTCCATTTAATATGTTTGCTTCCTTGTAAAATGCGATGTACGTTTCTTTTTGTTTTCACACCTGCTTCTTCGGCTATTTGTCTTGTTGTGTCCTTAAGATTCGACGCAACACGCAAAATTGCACGTTTATCACGTTCGGAAGTAACGCTATGTCTTCCACTTCCTTCCGTTTCTCCATAAGCACTTGGATTTTTTAACACATTATATATCTCGCTCTCGCGCACCTACTTCTGTTTAATAATTTCGCAATTTTATTAATACTGTACTTTTCCGTGCGCAACAGAACGAATCGATCGACCTCACTTTTATCTAACAGCTTTCCTCGACCTATTATTTATTTTTCATTGTAATAATTGTACTTATAATGTAAGAAAATCAAAAGATTCAACGTCTGAATACGTTCGCAGTAGAACACTTAATGGTAGAAGTGACATGATTGGAAAATAAGCCAAATGTCTAATACTTTTGTCGTAGTAATGTCAGTCCGAGTTTACATATCTTTCTTTAATTTTGCTATGGTATGCGATACAATCCTCAGATTTTGCGTGTTTACTTTGGAGATAGTATGTAGTATTCAGGATATAACGGAGTGTACACTTTCCACCTTTAAATATAAGAAATTTAAAAAATATGCTAGGTGTCTTATTATTTTGTCGAGGACTGTAGGTTTACGGAACATTAAAAGTTTTTCTTTCATAAAAATAACAAGAATGCATCTATTCAGGTTTTTGGACATTTCCATTGTCAATAAATTTTTTTATGATTCCTCGTGGATGTATCTTGCTGAATTTTAGTGTTAACGTGTTAGACTGTGGATGTTTGTGGCGAATTTCGAAAACAATTAAATTTTCTTCAAGATTGAGCTTTTTCGTTTAAAATCATCCCCTTTTCGAACACCCTGTATAAATCGCGATCCAATGCAAAGCGAACGCCTTACTCGCCCAGACACCATCTTCAACCGCCAATTCTCCAAAAGCAAGCCCACCAATTCCTAACGAACCTCAAAGATTAATTAAGTGTCCTTCACGGTGTGTAATCCACCGCATCTTCTCTGTAGCTTTATTTTAATGACGAGACCAGTTTGTCGCAGCGACGCGGCGCACAGTGGAGCAGAATCGCCAAAAGTTGAACAAAATTCAGTCTCTGTTAATTGTACTTTATTAATTACAAACGGGACGGTGTTAGAGGTTTTTGGGCTCGTAGAATCTAATTATTAATTATTTGCTAGAATCGGAAACCTAGAATATAAAACTACCCTCATAGGAGGTTTTTCAATCCAAGGAATTGAAACTTTGTTGGTTTATTAAAAATCCATTCTTAATTGGCAAGAAAATGTTCGCTCGGAAGCGTAACATTAACCCTCGAGATGCGAAGAAAACTGACTCTGATAAATTGTTTCAAGAGAATCGAACATTACTATTATTTATTTAACAAATTAAACCAGACATAAGCCTGCGCCTTTTTCAGACTATCTCAACCAAGTACGGCAGACCGGGGCTAAAAGTTATGAAAAAGGGGGAAACAATGCGCGATTTGTTTTCTGTTAGCTTTGTTATAAAAGTGGGTAAAGATAGTTACGTTACATTGAAGATTTTGAAATAATTCCTTCTCCCACCCTCAGGAGGTGGGGGTGGGAGGTCTATTATGGTGTTATTGAATAAAATTTTAAAAAATATCAAGTACGTCTACTTTTATTTTTCTGATCTGATGCCTATTTCTCGAGATATCCCCAATTTTCAACGATTTTTTACCCATTTTTATTTTTGTCCATTACAGCGCCATCTGTGAACCTAAATGCAAAAACTCCTTGGTCAAATTCGTGTATTTTTTTCTGGAGAATCCAAATCTGCAATGAAATATGGGGGTTCCCATTTAAATTTTTTATCTTCCCCCACCCTTACCCCCAGGGAGTGGCGGTGGGGGGTCGAGTTAGGTATCATTGGATGTCCCCCTTCACGACGAACAACTTTAATTACCCACTTGTTTTGATCCGATGCATATTTCTCGAGATATTTCAATGTCTTCAGATAAAATGACCACCCTGTATAATAAAAACGACTTACTCGTAAAAGAGGAGAATATCTATACTATTTCTACACCATTTTATATGTTTCTTCAAAATCGGAACTTTTAGCCCCGGTAGCCGGGGGCTTACGAGAAGTCTCCGTTTTAACCTACTTCTTGACAATTTTCTAATTAATTCCAGCCATCTTGTATAATAAAAACGGCCGACTGTGCGACGTCGTGGTTTTTCCGCGAGACACCGCGAACGGCGAGTGTTGTATACACTATTAGGTACATTTACGGTATATTAAAAGGAAGAAGATAGAGGGGAAGGGAACGGGGTGAAGCGGGAGCCAACGAGATAAATAGGAAATGAGGTAGCCCCCGGCTAGACGGATACTTTCGTATCGCTGCAGCGACTCTTTCAGTGTTCTTCTCGCCATTCTTCCCCGTCTAGTTTTCCTCTTTGACCTACTATCGCGAGAATAAGTGCGGAATCGGTGGAAGTTGCGAGAGGAGATTCGCGGATCGCGAATTCCGAGGGTCTTACGGCTGTTCCGCGAAAAGGAAGGATTGCGAAGCGGAATTGCCACGCCGCTCTTCGAGATGACAGTTACAAGGTCTCGAGCGTCTCGAGGTTGTATTACGGTGCTACCGTCGCGTCGGGGAAGATGTACCGTGAACGAAACAACCCTTGGAATCCAGTTTCGAGTAACTCCGCAAAATATTTGGGCACCCCGCGTTCCTACAACCGGGACGCGAACTTTACTCGCTGTACCATAATCCCGCGGGATTTACTATTATTTTTATCCCTCGGGCGCTTTATACACGTGTCCCCTTTTCGAATGTTCTAATTGTTTTATTTGTTCCAGTTGTACAAGGTGATATCGCGGTAACTGATAGTGCAACAACGGGTGATTCTGCGTGAAAAAATTAGTCGAAAATGCAGAATGAAATTTTTTTATACGAGTCTCTTCAGATGTGGTTATTATACGTCATAATTAACTAGACTGTATAATCGTATTCTTAGAATCGTCTGATATTTTCATCGTTTCCTGTGCCATTTACGAAATGAGTGATTCTAGTGGAGACTTCCCTTTACAAAATTCTGTTGTGGAAAATTATTTTTATGCATTCCTTTATAACAAGAATGTGCAGATTAAATGAAGATCAGTGAAAACATCATATAAAAATCACAAAATGAAACTAATGTCTACGTAGCTCCTGGAAATTAATGCAAATATTATTTCTTCAGCATAAAAATGCGCGGTCTAATGATAATATGTAACGAGACGCGCCTAAAAAATTGCAAGATATGCAAATTCTGAATAAATGTACAGGGAGGTCCGTTTAAATAAAGACACCTAAATATCTCTTCAGGTTATTATCAATGAATCGTCGTGAATTTTAGAAAGCGGGTCCGTAAATGTATCGAATCAAAAGGAGGCAATTTCGAACATTTGTTGTAAATATTTTTGGTTCATTTCATTGTTAATGAATTAATAAAACTTATTATTCGGTCAAGTGTGTGGGTTCATTCGTTTGTGCGCTATTTTTATGCTGCTGAAATGCTTTAAAAAATTCCGGGAACTTTTCAGCCACCCTGTACACAAGCCGAGATCAGATTACTACAGTGGAGGGGATATTTTTTTGCGTTCGTCGTGTACAGCCTTTATGCGTTTATAGAGGATTTACTGTACTAATATTTACCGTACCACGGTCTAATGTTTTGCCATTTTTATCATTTACATATCGTATAGTAAAAGAATTGTGCATTTAATGATGTTCGAAAGGAACAGGGTCTTTGTAAGTTCGAAGTGCAATTGTAAGGTAAAAAGTCTTGACCTATAAATGCTAGTTAAAAATTCCAAGAGCGTTGAAACGTATTCGAGATCAAGGGTTCGCGACGGCAGCACAGTTTCGACTTCGGTATCATTCTAATTCGCCTGGTTAACAGCATTTCAGCGCACAAAGAAGGCTGGTCGATGGGGAAGTTGTGTGTTTCTGGAGCGTGGCACCGCCATTGTGCCATAGAAAAAGTTTACCCGGCCGCGGCCGGTTTCAAAAGCGTTTCCCCGATTCCCGACGACGTACTCCTTGTTTTTCACCGTCGACGACGTGTCCCGCGTTGTTTTAGCATCCGCGGCTGAACGGCCGGGGCTAAATAATCGTCGGGGAACATGAAAAAGGTCGAAGTGATCGTGGACCGGCACGCGATCGAGGAAGCACCGGTAACACGTAAGGGCCACTTCGGGGGCTCAGTTCAACGATAATGCTGCAACTGATAATGGTACATAGCGTGAATACATGCGGGACTCCGACACCTGTGGACTGGACCATAGCTGTACAGATAAAAAATTTCTTTTGTGATTTTTCTGCTTTCACCGCCCCCCCCCCTCTCCCAGAGTTGGGCAAAAATTTAATCAACGATTGACGACTAAATTTCTACTTCAATCATTAATCGCAATTAACAATTAATCTCCTCGTTTAGTCGTTGAAATTGTGGTTAACGATTAAATACTTATTAATCGTTAATTGCGTTTAACGATTATTAATCGTCAATCAGATAATTGATTAACTGCTGAAATTTCGAAATGAAATACGTAATCAGAACTGTATGAATATTGAAAAAAATGTAAACTGAGTTTAGGTGTATTGTCGTTTGGTCCATAATACAAATTCTGTTTACGCGCTTTTATGTTTTTTTTCGATGATTCCTTTTTTTAATCTACGATTGACGATTAAATCAATCGATTGAATCAATCGCCGATTTTTCGACGATTTCTCCATTTAATCAACGATTGACGATTAACTTCATCAATCGATTGAATCAATCGCAGATTTTTCGACGATTCCTTTTTTTAATCGTATACATTAATCAATCATGATTAAAATTTTAATTGATTAATGCTCAACTCTGCCCTCTCCTCCCCACATTATGACTAGACTGCGAATCTTTATGCAAAATAAGAAATTTCTACATCAATTGCAAAAAACAGGGGCCACCCGTAGAAAATTTTTTTTCTTCTAATTATCTTATACAGTTGAAACTAATACAGTGATGTCCTTAAATCTTTTTAATATGTTCACTGCTTTAAATTGTACGTATCTATGTTTGTCATAAATGCATAAAATCCGCAGTCTAATTATGACACACAGTATGTCATTCTTTTGGAAATGTTGTTGAACGTTTTCGAATAAAAGACAATGACTTACAAGAACATTGTGACACTTATTGAATAAATTATGTGTGCCGGAAGCTAACGTATTTCATTCTTTTGGAAATGTTGTTGAACGTTTTTGAATAAAACACAATGCCGTACAAGAATTCTGTTGACCTATATGAGTTATTTCTAAAAATACATACGAACTCTTTGAATTTGATTTAGCAGTAAATATGTATAATGAATGGTGCAGCATCTAATTTATTAGAAAAAACATTTTTATGTTTTCGGGTCATTCCATGCCAAATCGATCACTTTCTGCAGGCACCATCGTCGATTTTGTTCTAAATGAAATATGTTGTAGTCACTTTGACGCCAATTTTAATGACACCATCTTTTTCAAGGGCTCATTTTAAAGGGGAAACTTCAAGGAATATAACAATATTTTTTTCAAAATTTAAATCACTCCGGCACCTCATCGAAAAAAACGTAAAAAAAGAATTTGTTTAAATTTTTTCGACATTATAAAGTTTATTTTCGAGGTTGAAAAAATTATTTTGTAATAGCCCAATCCTTTCCGAATAAAACAAAAAAAAATGTAGCTCAATCGGACAAACAGTTCCCGTGATAAAAATTCGTAAGTGAGGCCCGTTTTCGCCGAAATGGGCAAAAATTGAAAATTTTGAAGGCCTGCCATTTCTAAAAAAATTCGAAACCGGCAAAATGATGACTTAAACCCCCCCCCCTAATTTCGCATGGACTACAACATATTTCAGTTAGAACAAAATCGACGATGGTGCCTGCAGAAAGTGATCGATTTGACATGGAATGATGCTTTCTTATTGGCCAGCATCCATGTAAAAAGGGTGAGAACAGTCAGTGGATGAAACACTCAGTCGATTTTGCCCAACTTTAAGGACTGTTTAAACAAAAATCAGAGCAACACTGCGCGCATAAGACCGCACGACCGAAGTGAAAACTTCAATGGCGATTGAAAACTTTCTAAATATCTAAAAAACCGCCGTCAATAGTAGTTCCATATTTTGTTGTACTCTCATTTCGGTCATTCGTCATATTTAGATTCAATGTGGTTTTTGAAAAATCCGTTAATGGCTTTGATTTTTCGTTTGACAAATCAACATCGACATCTCCACTCAAAATCATAGGTAACTGACGTAAGTTTCGATTGAGCAGACCCTGCTGTTATATAAATGGGCAAATCTTCATGTATGAAATCTATTATAAAAACTCGGCTCCCCGAATTTATCCGCATAGCGTTTCACCTCGGGGAGTGACGGATCAAACTCATTCAGTGCCCAGCAATTGTGTACGCGAGATGCGCCTAAAGAAGTTTTTAAAATATTTTGTCTAGACTGTCTTTTTGTGAATTCTGTAATCGTTCTATTTGATTTCAACACTTTCTCACGACCGTGAGAATGTTTTGGGTATTTCCAGACACCGTCTCGGGCAACCATTGTACGGAACAAGCTCGGTGCTCGAGACAGATCCCGTTTTCCCTAGGATCGAGAGGGCATTTTATCAGGCAGCCGAAAATCGTCGTCTCTATTTGCACCTGAACGACAACTATGATTTCGAGCGGGTGCACTTTGATCGTTCGCGAAACCGGAGCGCTCCAGCCGTGAATAAATACCGGCTGATCGGGCTTTGTAGGTTAATAGGCGACCGCAGGAATAAGCCGGTATTCGTTACGGAAGCGATCACCGAATCGGGCACAGATTCCTGCTCGACACACTCGATCGATCGTCAATATTTTCTATTCCTGAGCACTCGAACAGCATCGGTAGAAGGAGGCGGAGGACGAGAGAGAGAGGATCCCCACAGGTTTTGTCGGTTCACCTGTGCCCCTATCGGAAATCGACTATGGCTAAATCACTCGTCACGCCTGATCCAATTACATTTATCGCTCGCGCCGCGCCAGTGCGGTGCGGTGGTGATCTCCGTCTCGTCGTTGAGGATGCTTCTCTCTTTCAACGGAATCTCCGTAACTTTCCACTTAGCTGGTAATCTACTAAAGCTTCGAGTTGTTGACTTTTTACGCGGCCCTTCTTTAAACGCTCGGTCCAACCAGCGATCCTAATTAATCAGATGCTCCTCTCGCCTTTGTTTTCCTATCCTTCTTCACTCTCGGCTTCCCGAGACGGTGTTACCCCTTTACATTGACTATGCGAAATCGTTTATTACTACTTTTTTTTATAATACATTGAAAGACCTAAATCAATTTTCAGGGTATACGAGAAAATTGTTTCCGTGTAAAACAAATGGAAAAGGACCTCAAGATGGTCTTTGGGGTTCTCGAGAGAAAATTCTTCGACGTGCAAAAAAATTGTTAGGATTCGAGAAAATATTTTAAGAACTACCAGAAAGTGTTATGACCTCCGGTAAAAATTGTTGTAATCACCGTGGATGTTCATTTTTATTATGAATCTTGTAAATTCTGTTGCAAAATATTTACATACCCTGCTACTGTTAATATCCCGTCTATAAAATGTAAATTGCCAACACTATTTGCAGAAAAACAATCACAAACGCATACTGTTCCTCCGCCATGCTTTGCTGTAGGTGTTATCACCGTTGATTTAAAGCATTCACCTTGCTTTCTCCATAGATATTTTGTTTAGAAACAAATCACTAGATTTCTGGAAGAAGGATATATATTTAGCGACGAGTCAAGATTTGAACTTCGATGTTTTAATAGAATGAAATGGTTTGTTTATCAGTTGAGGAGATGTCAGATGTTCTGAAAACACCTAAAACAAACTTAAAGGTATTTTTACAAACTTGCTAAGAATTCCGACGAACATACGAGCACGTGGAACGCAGAAAGGGTTGCGTGACAGTGGCGGCGTTAAATATGAATTGGATAATTACACGGCTGAGACTAGTTCTCGGTTAGCACGTCTGACCATTGTTTGACAATACTACTTATCACAATCAGGATTCCGTGCGTATCAAACGTTCAAACTCGATTTTCTTAAAAGCTTCGGCTCGTTTCGAGGAATCCTCGTCCCGATTCAGGTTCCAGCGGGACTATTAGGGCACCATTTACAACAAATGCGTGGGGTGGGGGGGGAGGGGGAGGGGGAAAGACAACAGGCGAGGCAATCGTTAAGAACGGAGATATAGATCGACACGCGTCCTTCGTCCACGGCCATAAACACCGTCTCGTTAATAGGGTAAATATTTTTGTGTTTGTCGAATGCGGTGAGTTGCGCGAGCAAGGTGAACTGTTCGCTTTTAGACACACACACATACTATACTAGTATGTTTACATATCTGTTATCTCGGCGACAATTTCATCTAGCTGAACAGAAAAATTTCATTCCATTTTTCGTGTTCCTCCGTTGTCGTGACGCGAGCAAGGCTAACTCGGTTAGACCAAGTGGCAGCCAGTTGAAACGCCGATGAGAGCGCGAATGAAAGTTCATGGACAATCTGAATCAACTTCTAACAAAATTTGCACTCGAGTAATAAATTTTACCGAATTACGGCGAATTTCTTTTTGATCGAAATAAATGTTTGTTCTCATATTATTAATATTTAACACTGGTCCGTCCCTCCCCTTTAACCGAGAGGTTAAACTTCAAATGCAGTTGAAAAACAATTCACTGTTCAAATCTTGCCAATGTTTCTCAAGTTAATAATATTGTATTAAAATTCACTAATAACATTGAAAAATTAACTAAACTTTTACCTAATGACATTTAACTATATATAATACATATTAAAATTCGAATACACATTAAAATATACCTATAATAATTGGTTAACAATATGAAAAATTTTCGATCCCAGGAAAAAATTCCATGAACATAAATTTTCTACGTGTCTCAGGAACTGATTGGAGACTAGAACAAGAATTAAGATCGCGGGGGAAACGCAAATACGTGGAGGTCCGAAAACCGTGCGTAAAATCGCGGGAATGAGAATTCTAGGTCGGCCGGAACTCCCTAGGGATCCACTGTCGAAACGTGCTTCGAGTACGAGGATTCGCAAGCGAAAACGCGAAGCGTCGAAGGCGAGAAGTGCCAGTGCTTCGGCGACCTTCGCTGGAGCAATCATTCACGTGCTTCTTCATTAGAATTAGCTGGTAACCGCGTCTAATCATTTACACGAGAGAGATAGATACATGGATAGATAGATAGATAGATAGATAGATAGATAGATAAATAAAGAGAGAGGAAGAAAGAAAGAGAGAGAGAGAGATTTTTTCACTAATGACGTCACAACTTTTCACGAGTTCTGGGACACCCTGTATATACAAACATCCATTTTTATATATTAGATTTTTGCTATCACAAGCCAATTGTTTCAATGATAGAATCATAGAAAATCATAGAAAAAATAATGAACGATCATTTGCGACGCAAAGAAGGAGAGCGTGTGGGAAAGAAAGAGACATAGTTCATAGCTTTTCCCATACGCTCTCCTTTGCGTCGCAAATTTTGATTTTTCATTATTTTTTCTATGATTTTCTATGATTCTATCATTGAAACAATTCGCTCTTGTGATAGCTAAAATATGATATAAATATTCTTGATTCAATTTTGTCTAAATGTCTTTCAATTTTCAGATGCAGTGCACCAAATATCACCAGAACAATGTTTCGCTGCAATTCATCAAGTCAGTGCTAGATGTAATGCTTGCATTGCTGCAAAAGGGCAACATTGTGAACAATATCTACATTAAATAGATGATAACGTAAATAAAATGTAAATAAATAAGTACAAAAATGAAAACTTGTTTTGTTTCTTTTTTTGCGATTTTCTCCAAAACGAAGCAAAAACGAGCAAATCTCTAAAAGACTTTTTGTCTTAATTTTTCGGTCCCCTACACGCTTCTGAAGTTCTGCCATTTAAATTTGGGACACCCTGTGCACTAAGAATTTCAAAGTAATCAACACTGATGAAAATTGACTGGAATTCACGCTAATTCAGAATATACTGCGTTATTTTTGTTCGTTTACTTGTTAACAAATGCATGTAACATCTTTCTCTTTGCTCTAATTAATGTTATATTTCTGAACATAATAACGAAAGAATTATTTATTTGTTACCATTTGCTTGAAAATTGTGCAACTTTAAATAAATTGTTCTACGGTGTGTACAGAGACTTTTTTCACTGACTGTAAATAATCAGAACGTAGGGAGAGATGTATAAATAACCAGAAGCAGGACACCTAATTACGGAAACAGAAGGCATCGTCGTAATAACACACAGCGCATCAGAGTAACAGCTGCAAAAAGCTATCACAAATATATGTATGTACATCATCAAAGACGACACAATGATGATCTATGCAGAAATTGTATGGTAACCCTCGGAACAATGGAACACGTAATAGAACGTTGTAGAGTACTAACAGGAATAGGGTACATTGCGAAACATCCTTAAGAATAACGTGGCAACGAGAGAGCGTAGTACATAATCTCAAGAATAAATATAATTAAACAAGAACCTGCCTCCCTCTTAAAAGATAAATGAGACTTCAAGGACTTAGGTAACAAAGAAGACGAGTAAACAAATGGAACATTACTTAATCGGAGACGTAACAAGATTGCTCGTGTAATGAAGATTTATTATTACACCGCCCGGATAAAGAAAATGTAATGACTGTTGCTTCCTGACGTGTAAAGAGAAGCAATTATTGTAATAATAATGCTGACAGCACTGTAGAGGAAAATGTGAAGATGATGAGATAAAAATGGACGAAGATTAAAACAAACGAAAATAAATGATGAGATAAAAATGGATGAAGATTAAACGAAACGAAAATAAGATCAGCTAAGTAGACATTAAAAACGGACATTGCGTAACAGACAATAAATAGATATAAACAAGTACCTACTGTGCGATTTATACGTGTCTAGAAATAGCTAAACCGCGGTTGTGCGAACTGTGATTTTTATTTATGACAAAAATGAGATCAAATTAAAAAAAGATAAAAGTATTTGTAGAATTTAAAAATACTCTTGCAGTGTTCCGAACTGTATAAAGTTATTAAGGAAAAAATAAATGTGTATGTAGGTCCTGTTTGTTTATAATTTGTATTTTATATGAAAACTCGCAGTTTAGTAATTGAAAATTACCTAGTAGTATAATACTGTCTTACTATTAAAAAAAATGGACAAATTCATAAAAATGATCAAAGATGGAATTAGTGGATGCACAATAATTTACAAAAGACGAAGCAACTCCGTCGGCAGCCTAACAAAGCTTGCTTCTCATCGAGAATAGTGCTCATTCCTTAATGACGATCCCTCAACGATGATCCCTAGAAGATTACGTTGAAAAATGCAGTGTTAACTTCTCTCGCTAATAATAATAATTCTCTGGTTTAGCGGACAGAATGTCGACTTTGAGCGAAACGAAAGCCAGTCTCATTGGATGGTTGGATGTCAGCGACTCGACGAGATAACGAAATGCATTGGTCCATCCAGGTGTAGCCGTTCCGAACGACAAAGAAGAGGCTCCGGGGCGGGATCGAGCGGAGGCAGTGACATTTAGGACAAACTTCGACTGTTCCACTGTAAATAGAACGAGGCTCGCGAACTAGGCGCCGGGAATTAAGTAAAAGTATGACGGGCCGTTAACCAGCAACCGAACGAGCTCTCGAGTGCAAAGACTAGAAAATTAAAGCAGCGCGGTTCAATTTGTTAATATCATCCCCAACGGAGCGCCAAGTAATCGTGACTGTAAGTCACGGAACGAGGATTTTCGATAAAATCAGTCCGTCTATCTTTCTCTTGCTCTCCTCTCCCTCCCACCCCTCTCTCTCTCTCTCTCTCTCTCAGCTGGCCTCTCTCACTCTGTCTCACTCTGCCGCTCTCCAGTTGACTATAGGTATAGCGAACGTCACCGGGGATTTCGATTGGCCTTCCGCCACAATGCCACTCGTCTGCCTCGTATTCTCTGCAGGTTATTAAAAAACCTAGCGAACTGGTGCATCCCCGTTCATTATAAATAACGCGTTCGATTCGGACGATTCGACGACGTGTGACGCACAAACGAGGCTTCGGGAACAAGTGCTTTCTTCTTCTCCCCGTCGCAAGCTTCCTGTTCCTCATCCTACTGTTTTAGAAGTCGATGCAACTGTCGACAGCGATTTTTCAAGCTCTCTGCTGCTCGAGCTCGTTTCGCAACAATCACTGGAAATCACAGTCCCTTGCTTCTCCAAATCAATACGATGTAGTCCAGTCGATGAATGCTCATAAGGGGGGTGTAGAGGGAAATAGACGAAACACAATTTTTAACTTTGGGACTTTGTTTGGATTAGTTAGGAGGTAAACATACTAAAAGTCCCTACTCCTAGGAGGTGAGCGGGGTGTAGGGGGCACGTAGAAGGTCCCCTTTTCCGGTTTTCCGCTTAGATTAGAACTTTGAGCGCGGATATCTCGGAAACAATGCGTCCTAGCGATAAGATCATTCTATACAAAATTAAAGCTGACAAAATGTGCCACAAAATTGATTGGATTCAGTTTTTCGCTAACTCGCATAGTTTCCGAGATATCCGTGCTCAAAGTTCACTAATTGTGAAAAAGAAATTTTTGGCTCATGTTTTTTGCCTTATCTGACTAGTTAACTCTTCAGCACAATTAGTGAACTTTGAGAGCAGATATCTCGGAAACTATGGGAGATAGCGAAAAACTGAATCAAATCAATCTTGTGGCACATTGTGTCAGCTTTAATTTTGTATGGAATGATCTTATCGCTAGGACGCATAGTTTTCGAGATATACGCGTAAAACCGACAAAGGAGACCTTTTACGTGCCCCCCTGCTCCCCGCTCACCTCCTAGGAGTGGGGACTTTTAGTATGTTTATCTCCTAACTAGTCCAAACAAAGACCCAAATTTAAAAATTGTGTTCCTTCCATTCCCCTCTACAACTTTTCGTTGACTGTGGACTAATGACACTGTCCAACACCAAATTTGATTTCAATATACTGTTGGGTCCTTCTTATAGAGTTTTTTGCGCTGATTCCGAATCTGGTTTTAATTTTTTTCCTATACGTCCAGTTTTTGAGAAAATGGAGTTTTAAAAAAAGACATATTTTTCAACTTTAAACAAATATTGCGATGTTATTATAAAAGATATTGAATTGTTGTTTACAGCAAAAGATTCTGTAGACTTTTCCGAATACAGTGATATCCAATATTAATACATTATGATTGTTTAAACATGTTTAAACAATGATTAAAGACGGAGATGCACCACTTTTGCACCAATTTTTGCGGATATTTTCGAATTTATCTCAAAAAATAAGGGTCCAGCGAAAAATTGAACTATACCACGCGAAAGAGCAGACTTTTATCTTGAGAAACCCCCCTGTGAAGTTTGCATGGTCGACGTTTTTACCGAACCAGAAAGCAAAATATCTTCGCCCGACATGCGTTGACGCCAGTGGTGCTCTTCCACTAGCGCGGTCGTTCGTCGGGATACGGCGCGGCGCGCTGCGGTGAAACGGCGCGTGGCTATAAGCGCGCAATTATGTCAGCTTACTTAAATGTAATATTTTATTAAATGTGTTATACTATTGTTATTTATTATTTATTAGTATATTTATTCTGTATAAATTATTTTATGTATTTTTTAATGTTAGACTCTCGTTTATAGTATATTTAATACAAAAAATACCTTTTGTAACAAAAAAATAATTTATTCACACACTACACTATTACACTATTTACAATGCTAATATATATGTGTACACTATTCAGATATAATACACTATATCGATTTAATATGGAGCAAACTATTTTAATTATGTATTTAAGTACATAAAAATAGTCCCGTTTATATTGTGTTTGGACTTATTTTACTCGGAAGAATCTCGAGTGTTGATTGGCACTATAATTACAATACATAGATAAGACGACAATTACTGAAAATAAAATTTTTCAGTCACCGCATTGCAGACTTTCCTTACATTGTATGTATTCCGTTGTCCGTAGACCGTCATTTATTTCAAAATATCGTGTTGGTTCTTAAGAAAACTGATGCCAGAGTTCAGTTTCGGCTTTGTGTTTGTTGAAATCAGTCGTGTCAAGCATTTCAAATCTGCATTGCTACGTATAAAACTTCATAAAAAACATTTATAGTTATTTATAGTATTTTAGTTGTTCTGTATATAATATATGTATTTTAGTAGTGTATTATATCTGAATAGTGTACACATATATATTAGCATTGTAAATGGTGTAATAGTGTACTGTGTGAATAAATTATTTTTTTGTTACAAAAGGTATTTTTTGTATTAAATATACTATAAACGAGAGTCTAACATTAAAAAATACATAAAATAATTTATACAGAATAAATATACTAATAAATAATAAATAACAATAATATAACATTTAATAAAATATTACATTTAAGTAACCTGACATAATTGCGCGCTTATAGCCACGCGCCGTTTCACCGCAGCGCGCCGCGCCGTATCCCGACGAACGACCGCGCTAGTGGAAGAGCACCACTGGCGTCAACGCATGTCGGGCGAAGATATTTTGCTTTCTGGTTCGGTAAAAACGTCGACCATGCAAACTTCACAGGGGGGTTTCTCAAGATAAAAGTCTGCTCTTTCGCGTGGTATAGTTCAATTTTTCGCTGGACCCTTATTTTTTGAGATAAATTCGAAAATATCCGCAAAAATTGGTGCAAAAGTGGTGCATCTCCGTCTTTAATCATTGTTTAAACATGTTTAAACAATCATAATGTATTAATATTGGATATCACTGTATTCGGGAAAGTCTACAGAATCGTTTGCTGTAAACAACAATTCAATATCTTTTATAATAACATCACAATATTTGTTTAAAGTTGAAAAATATGTTTTTTTTTCAAAGCCATGATTTTCAAAAACTGGACGTATAGGAAAAAAATTAAAACCAGATTCGGAATCAGCGCAAAAAACTCTATAAGAAGGACCCAACAGTATATTGAAATCACAAAAAAAGTTGAAATTTGTTGGACAGTGTGATTCATAATTGATTATTGCGTGCTGGGATCTTTCAACGCCTTTTAAATGAGGATGGCAGGTTAATTGGTTAATTCAACGAATAACTCTTTCACGTAATTGTGACCTAGTATCCGATATCGTGTAAACTATGTCGGTTGAAACTTCTTACATTTACCTTTAAAGACCGCTCTATTTTTTCAACCCTTAAGGAGTGATACAAAAATGTCGAAAAAATACAGGAAATAAAGCAAACCTGCGTCTACCATTCACTGTTAGATTCATCCGAATATCTTAAATAGTTTTCGGGAAGGAGCCATATGAGTTGAAGGACCTTCGAATTTCTTCTACCCCGGAAATGAGGAAGTTTGGAAAAATTCAACCAGAAACTGCAAACTCACAGCGTGTATTTGCACTTGGATTCATCCGCATAGCTCGCGGAATTTTCGAGAGAACAGTGTACGAACTTAGAGGATCCCGTAGAACTGGCTGAAAGAGGATAGTGGCGATCTTCAGCTGCTCCGAAATATTTCAAGCTTACTGGAAGTATTTTAAAGATACAGAAGTCTGTAAAAGGAGATATTAAAAGCGATGCTCGGAGGCCGATTGCCCGTGCGCTTATCCAGGACCGACTTGCAATCCTTTAGTTTCCAGGTGGTCGTTCGACCGTTCCGGCATTGTCCCAGCAGCGGTTCCGATTTTCCGGGAAGGCGGCGTTCACGGGCTGGGAAGTTCGAAAGGACGATGGGCAGGGAGCTAATAAAGGAAGCGTTGCTCCTGGATCAGTTCAAGGAACGTTTTAAAATTCATGGAGACCCGGGAACTTTGTCGCATTTCCGTTAGGAACGCGGCGTTTCGAACCGCGAGGAACGGGTTCTCGGGCTGGGCTCGTCCTCAATATTATCTCGAGTAGTACGGCAAGGTGGTGTGTCCCGGTGTGACGTTCGAGGCACCCGAGGAGTTAAAGGAATGGAAAAGGAAGGCGAGCCCGAGCCCCAAGTGTGGATTCGCTAGTTACTATCGATCGTTAACAAGGCGGTTTCTAGGTCAGGGTCCCGATACATACTCGCCACTCACCGCTACTCGGGGATATGTGCTCAAAACGCGTCCCGCAAATTCATTCGAAGCCAACCATCCAGCCATTCCGGTTCCCACAGAACAGACGGCGGACTCCTCCTCCCCTGCCCTCCCCCCTCCTCGTTTCATCCACCCACCGTATCCCCCTAACTCGGTCCTCCACCCGCACCCTCTTTATTTCTCACTCTACTTTTTCGTCCCACTAATACGACGACGGTGTACCAGAAAATCGAGGGAGACGGAGAGGAACGAGAGAGAAAGAGAAAACAGAAAGAGAACCGAGAGCCCCGGAAACAAAAAGATACCTTGCGCGACGGAAAAAAGTTTCATCCTTTTCGAAAAACCGTTAATGCTGCGAAGAAATTATGGGATCCACCGAACCTCTCATTTTTCGTACAATTTCATTCGTTTCCGACACATTCGTGCCTAGAAAAAGTTGCGGCATCAAAAAATTGTGGGATCCCTGAAAACAATGAAGGAGTATTATGGGAAAAGCATTGTGGGACTCGGTCAAAAAATTGTGGAAACAATTGTTATGGAAAAATAGTACGATTGGCAAGAAATGTTAACATCTATAAAAATAGGTATCCATGGTAGTTTTCAGTGCCTACCAAAAATTATGGAGCCTCCAAATAAATTTCGAGGCCCCAATTGAAACAAAAGTCCAGTCAATGAATGCTCATAAGGGGGTCGTAGAAGGAAATGGATGGAACACAATTTTTAACTTTGGGACTTTGTTTGGACTAGTTAGGAGGTAAGGATACTAAAAGTCCCTACTCCTAGGAGGTGAGCGGGGTGCACGGGGGCACGTAGAAGGTCCCCCTTTTCGGTTTTCCGCTTATATCTCGGAAACTATGCGTCCTAGCGATAAGACCATTTTATACAAAATTAAAGCTGACAATATGTGCCATAAGATTGACTCCATACAGTTTTTCGCTATCTCGCATAGTTTCGGAGATATCCGCGCTCAAAGTTCACTAATTGTGAAAAATAAATTTTTGGCTAATGTTTTTTGCCTTACATGACTAGCCAACTCTTCAGCACAATTAGTGAACTTTGAGCGCAGATATCTCGGAGACTATGCGAGATAGCGAAAAACTGAATCCAATCTATCTTGTGGCACATTTTGTCAGCTTTAATTTTGTATGAAATGGTCTTATCACTAGGACGCATAGTTTCCGAGATATACGCGGAAGACCGAAAAAGGGGACCTTCTACGTGCCCCCCTGCACCCCGCTCACCTTCTAGGAGTGGGGACTTTTAGTATGTTTATCTCCTCACTAGTTCAAACAAAGACCCAAAGTTAAAAATTGTGTTCCTTCCATTTCCCTCTACAACTTTTCGTTGAGTGGACTAATTGTCTAGAAGATTTTATAGAAGAGTTGGGAGACCGAGAAAAAAATGGTGTGAAGATCCACGACAATGGCCATGTTTGGAATAGTGTCCAGTGTGTACCAAAAATCCTAGAGCCTCCAAAAGGATATTGCGAGGTCCCTGTAAAAAATGACGTGGCTAATGGAAGTATTGAAGAACACAGAAAAAAATCGTGGTAGCAATTGTTCTGGCCACACACTTTTTATCCCTTCGCTCTCCTCTTTTCCACTAATACGATACCGCGAACACCGTACCCGAAAATCGACAGAGAAAGAGAGAACCGTGACCGGATATCTCGCAGAACAAAAAAAGAAAATAGGTAGCTGGCTCTCTCGCTTGCGACAGACAAAAAAGGTTTCCTCTCCTTTTCAGAGGGAACACCGGCGACGCAAACACATATACCGCCGTGACACGCTCTTTCGAAATCGCGTATTGAACGTTTCCCGAGCTCGATCGAGATTAATGGAGTGCTTTCGGGAACGGATTCAACCGGAAAAAGAAAAAGAGAAACCGTTCCGAGGGGAAGACTGGCCGAACCAGCGTACACGATCGATGCGATTTTTGGGGAAACTCGGTCGAGAGATAGTCGGGACTGCACGGGGAACAGCATGCTACCACTTCATTATGGGTGTGCGATATTTCGTGCATCGTGTCCGATATTTGCTCCACAAACATCCGGGCTCCTGGAAAATTTAGACGTGCGACGTATTGGTTCGATGGTATAGCCTCGATTATGCAATTGTAGAGTAATCGAGTTGTTTTTTCATTTTTCTGTGCAATTTTTTTCTTTCGTCGTGTTTATACACTTTAAGCTGCACTGTTTTTATTTCATGGGTGTTGATATTTAGTTAGATATAGAATTTGTTCACATAGTTGTAACTATTCTAACTATTCTAGTTAGATTACGAATAATCGTACGATATACAGAACAGAATGAAACAGGAGATGATGATTTAGGAAAAAGAATACGTTTACTATTCTTTTTTTAATTTTTAATTTTCTTTTCTGTAACATTTTCTTTATGAAAAATACTGTCATAGATGATGCTATTAGCAGGCCATCAGTAGGTATAAGTGCAACAACCCCATTAAGGATGTTCTGGAGGTACAATGGGAGACAAAAGTACAAGAAATTCGAAATCCATCAATGGAATGGAATTGGCAATGAAAGCCAATCATGAGTATATATTTGCATGAAAAAAATAGATTAATTTAAAAAGCTTTCGTTTAATTAGTGAATTTCATGTTATATTTATTTTTTAATCAAATTGTCTTCATATTATAAAAAATTGTAAGTGACTTTTGCGAATAATTGTACCCTCTGATTGTAGCTGTATTCAGTAGTCTACACAGTTGCCGCGTTTCCATGTTAGTGAGAAGGACAACACGATAAATTTGACGTTTTGTAACAGTTTATCATTTTTTGCTCTGTAACTGTTTAGAGAATCCTAATAAATTTTGAACACAATTAATTACATAATTTTTACTATATATAAAAAAACTGGAGTTTCTAGTTGCGTTTTTTCAAGGTTTAAATAGGGTTTGAAGTAGGAATTTTATGAATTCTCTAAACTTGAAGTTGCTATAATTCTTAAACGGTGCAGTGAATCGATCCCAAACTTTGGTAATTGGATTAATTAGTAAGAATTATATCTTGTCAAATTTTTAAAAATTTTGTTGCGTTTTTATATACCTCCAGACCACCCTTAATAGCCAGTGCAGTTAACAATCATTTCTGTTGAATCCTTAAACAAAAATCAATTCTTTTCTGGAGCATGAGTAGCACAAATAGCAAACTGAATAGACATTAAACAATCACGAACATAAAATAGCCCGAATAGTCCACTTCAAGATCAAATATCAAACACAGAAACATTGCAATAGAAGCAAACAAATACGAAAGCAGGATAAATAAAGGAGAAAGGCTGAAATAATATGTGAAAGGAATGGATCCAGGACATCGTATCTTGCAGGCCAATCCCTTTCGGCGAGGCACTGAAATAAAATTCTCCCGTGAGAGTGGAGCTTTTCTTTGGTGGAAAATCGAACCGGGCCATCCAAGAGCGCGAAACAGTCGTCTAATTGATGATCGCCCTTTTCTTTGCAGCGGCGCGCGTGACCTGACCCATTTATATAACCGAGAGAACAGTGCACCGTACGTGCATAGGCCCCGAAATCAATTTCAACGTCGAGATTACCGGGTTACCTTCTGGATTAAGATTCCTATCGATCACGCTACCCAGCGATCCGAACGCGTGTTCAACGGGTCTGGATTAGCAAACATTCACTGCTTGAACACTCACGTGTACGGATTTTATAATGTTCGCTTTGTTTGCGGACGATGCACAGTGGTCCCGACTTGGAGTTCATAACGATTTTAGCATTTTTTCAAAAAGTACATCATTCGATTCGTCTTGACGTCAGCTATAACGTTATCAAGTAACAAACGCGCGTGTCGCGACAATTAAAACATTAAGGTAACTTTAATTTTTTGTTTGATAAAACGAATTTTCTTAACTTTTTATGTTGAAGTTTATAGAAGAGCAAATGAACAGCCAATTCTTTGATTAGGATCACTGTGCGACGCGACGTGTTGATGCCCGTCGATAAATATGGGAGACACACGCGGAGAAAACTGATTCGCGGAATGTAATTGTTTCCAATTAATTGAATCCAATTCTTGTCTAAACTTTCTTGACGTTATTATACAATAAGGGTAAGTAATGAATTAAAAACAAACTGGCACCACAAATCTACATGGTCTGGTAGATATATAAATTTTCATTCTTTCCATCCGTTACAACATAAAGTAGGTTTGATGAAAGGTTTAATTGACCGTGCAATCCTACTTTAAAACTCTGAATTCAGATCTAATAATCTGTTGCTCATTAAAAATGTTCTTAAAAATAATGGTTTCCCTGTCATTCTTGTTTCCAACATCATCAAGAGGAACGGATCTTTGAAATATACCATCCGCTCTTGGTCCCACAACGAAAAGAGGGAAGATTTTTAAAAACAAGTCCGATCAATTATAAAAACACAGTGGTCATTCCCTTTGTTAAAAACATTTCTATTGACATACGTAGAATTTTTAGGAAAGTTGGGATTCATACCATTTTTTAAAATATCTTCATATTTAAAGAATTGGTTTCCACCCATAAAAGATAAATTACCACTTCTAAAAAGTTGTAACGTAGTATATGAAATACCTTGTAAAGGTTGCAACCAGACATACATAGGACAAACTTCTCGACATTTGGACACACGTTTAACTGAACGTAAACGTAATATTTTTCTGTCTCCTTCATAACACACGGCATTGACGAAACATTCATTAGAGTTCGACCATGCATTTGACTTCGAGAACGTTAAGGTAGTTGACAAAGAATCTAATCTACAACTAAGATTATTATTAGAAACTATTCATACGATTAAACAACAAAGCGTAAATCTTAGGTATGAAATACCTAAGATTCATGATTACTACGCTGCATTACTGAACCAGTAATGTCCTTATGCTGAAGTTTCTTATACATTATATAATTTTCACAATTTAGATTCAGCTATATATACAATTTCGTTGCAAATGTTATGAATGTCAATTTTTCAGTACCACAAATTTTGATGGTACATTCTAGTGTGTTTGGGTCTAGTGGGGAAAACAGATTCTATTGGCATTTGAATTTACCGCCTAGTATTGACTTAGCGTGTTTAGAAAAAATTTCTTCCGCGCGTGGTATTGGTAAAACCACAATTTTCTTGAAATTGTGCAAGTTTAATGAATTTTCTCAAGGTTAAAAAACGTTCGTACCACAATCTCCATAATTATTTCATATTCTGCAAAGTTTCAGATTTCTATCGAAAGTTTTTTGATTTTGACACAGAATTCATCGGTTTTACCCACTGTGCGGCGTGTTGCCCATCAGTGCAGTGAGTCGGCAAGGGAGAACTTTCGTGGAGACTCATAGGGATAAATATCACGACTTGACTGTACTACGAACAATTTTAGGACCCATAAAACCAAGGCTAGTCCGAGAAATAAGGCCTCCAGGCTGCTTTGAAGTCGGTTCGTGCGGGGTGTCGAGCTGTAGGAATGAGCGAGCGTGCCGAATGACCGATGGGCCCCTGGTGTATAGTCCAGTGAGTACAGTATTGTCACCATAAACGCGTACACCTCGGGGAGATCTGTATGCGTTTATCTGAGACGGGCAGCTATTTTTTGAGCTTCAAAGGCCGAGCCGTAGAGAAGGACACCGCGTGTAAAGAGAGACCACGCGCGGGTCTTTCAACTGTGCCGACGACTGCAACTCTCCGCGTCTCTTTCTTTCCCATACGCTATCCTTCCTTGTGCCCGAGACGTTCCTCGCCTATTAAAATACTAAATACAGTTGAAATTATATCGTGTTTGGTCTTTTTTTAATCAGAAAAATGCCACGAATATATTGATGAAAGTTTCATAAGAAAATAAGAGAGTAATAATAAAAAAGATTAAATATTGGTGTTACATTGTGAGGACGCATGGGCCTTTGAACTGTGCCGACTACTGCGACTCTCCGTGTCGCATTACTAGTGGTTCACACCGATATACCCGAGCCGAGATCAGATTGCTAAAGTGGAGGGGATATTTTTTCTACGTTTATCTGCTACAGCTTTTATGCGTTTATAGAGGATTTACTGTACTTGTCCGTAGTGGTATTCGGTAAGCGAATTTCCTTATTTCGGCAAGCCTCTTGATAGGCGGATCGAAATTTCGAGCAGCGCCGTAAAAGAGTGTGAGGAGGGATGTGTTTCGGGGAGGGCACAGAGTAACTGCAGTTTCACGGGAGAATGAGGAGAGGTGAGGAGAGAGGGGAGAGCGTGTTCTTTCGAGGCCGGCGAACGTGTTTCCGGCGAATGGGGCACGTCACTGTCGTAAATTTCCAGCACCGATCGACCGGCTGTAATATTATCGTGCAGAGTCCTCCGCCATTGGATCGAGCGACGTTCGGAGGGGACGGGGGTGACACGGTGGGAAACGCGGTAAAATCGCGCGGCCACCTTTCCCTTCGTAAAACAGTAATTGCCGCGGTTCGTTCCGGCCGCGCGATCCAGAAAATATAATTTCGATCTATCAGCGGAACAATAGAGGCCGATTGCTGTTGGGGAAGGTTATCGCTTATCAAACCCCGCGTTTCTCTCCCTCTCTTTCTGTCATTCTTTCTCCCGCGTTATTATCCGCTGGCAAACATTACAGACCTTGTGCTCGGCCGATGAAAAATAACGTTCCGGGAGCTTTTTTCTTTCTAGGATGAGGCCGCGCGCGGCTCGATCTATAAATACACGGAGAGGACAGCGAGGCAAACGAGCTGCGAAATAGAGAGGAAGAGAGGGTAGTGTAGAGAGAGAGAGAGAGAGAGAGAGAGAGAGAGAGAAGGAGTGGAGAAACAACCGCGTGCTCGCATTCATTTAGCAGTCACCGTCGGACTCGTATCGCTGCCGATTAATCGGATGCGGGACGGCCTTTGCGAGCCCCGAGTATATTGTTCGAGTTCCGCGCGATCGATTCGATCTCTATCAAAAAATTGATCGAGATAAGGTCGACGCAGATAGAATCGAAGAACCACGGGTTGGGCGCGCTCGACGCCAGAGGGCTGCTGAGATCCCCGGCGATCTTTATATTGTGAGAATCGCCTAACGCTCTGGTCTTTTCTCGCGGAAACCCATTTTCAGAGATTGTTTTCGGAAAATGGGGAGAAGAGGTAATGAAAGCGCTTATTCGGGTTTATTAAGTTTATAAAAATGTTCGGCCATCTTCGATCTGTTGCACGCGAACGACGGTCACTTTTTTTTGTTATTTTATGTCTTCTTGGAGCACAGAGTTTCTCGAGGTCACTGAATTTTTGCGAAGAAAAATATACGTTTTACGATCCTCGTCGAAATCGGCTCGACATCCTCCAAAATGTGGATATAAAAATATGTAGGTTTATGGAGTAGAAACTAAAGTCAAAACTTTAGGGTACTTCATTTAAAAAGCCTTCTTAAGTTATGCTATATAACATAAAGAGAATTTTGTTGGTTTACTAGCAACAAAAAGTAGTGTAGATAATAAATTAAATTAAGAAAATAAAATTCTTGAACGTGTTTTTTTGTATAAAAGATTTCGAGTCTGTTGTAAAAAAATGGGTAGGTTTCAATGTTTAAAGTATTCTTACAAGGTTGAACAAGTTCGAGGACGCTTTAGAAAAGTAAATCTGATCCCCTTATAGGTCTAGAAGCGATCTTGAAACATCTTAAGAGCTTGTCTTCCTCGGTGAACACGCACGTCCGACTATAGCCCGACCTATTCCCCTGTATTCTAAATTTCACGTGTATCGATCTCGGTGGCGTGTCGCCGTTTGACTCAATCTTCACCGAGAATTAGCACAGCTTGCAAAAAGTTGTTTAAAAAGTCCTTAAAGGTCCTCGAAAGCATTCTAGCAACATTAACCAGGGCCCTTTAAAAGTCTACTAACGGTTCTGAAGCAGTTTCAACCTCGTTCTTCAACGCATACGCTTGTCCGACTGTAGCGTGTCCTTTTCCACTGAATTCTCAATTTTATTTATACCTTTTTGTCGAACGAATTACAAAATTCTGTTTACTGACATTTTAACGTATCATTATATTAGTATTTAAATTCGTTTTCATTAAATGAATCCATGCAAAAAAATAATTAGTTTTGATAGCCAAATATTATTTAAAAAATTTGAAATGTCATAGAAGATGTTATACTGAATTACTCATAGTCCTTTAGAAGTTTAGTGAGGTATTTAGTGAGGTTTAGTGAAACTAAATAGTCTCGATTTCATTCTTCAATAAGTACAGTTACAAGTACAGACTATAACACGATCCATACCACTCAACTGTGAACTTCATTTGCACACTGTCTTACGCAAATGCAAAAATTATTCTTCTAACTGACATTTCAATGAACTTCTATTTTCGTATACATACACGTGAATCGATCTACCTAATAAACCTTCGTAAATACACTTTCGTGCCTCTAATTATTGTAAGATTAGTGCTAAGTAGATCCAGCGTTACAAAGAATTAGCACAGCTTACAAGAAATTGTTTAAAAAGTCCTCTAAAGTTCTTGAAAGCGTTCCAGCAACATTAACTGGTGCCTCTTTGAAAGTCTAATAAGAGTTTCGAAACAGTTTCAACCTCATTCTTGAGCGAACACCCTTGTCTGACAATAACGCGACCTATTCCACTGAATCCAAAATTTGTCTTGCAACCCCCAATGATTTCAATCGACCTGTATTTCTACAGGTTTAACACATTTACTTCTAAACAAATTTTCTCAAAAACACTTCCGTACCTACAATCATTTAAATTTTGTATTAAAAAGAATCAATTCGGCCCAAGAACAAATCGACTGTGTCAGTAGACATTTCCGTTGCTCGAATATATAAATTAATACAATATAAACAATAGGGTGGACCTTCGTTATATGTACTTGGCGAAAATTATTTTGCAGATTTTTTGTGGGACAATCCCTACAATGGTGCTACTGGACGAAAAAATAATATGTGCAAAATTTGAAATTGATCGAATAACGGGAAATTGTGCCAAATCGACCTTGAAAATTTTTTAATTTTGTAACTCGTTTTTCTCCACTGCAGTACATGGTCAACATATATGTTTATATATCGTTGAATTTGTCTTTTTACGCACTATAACAATTTAGAAACAAAATGTAATATTGATTTAAACAAACAAATTCGTGACCTTGAAATCTCAGAAACTGACATTTAAAAAATTTCTTTTTTTTTGCATTATGTTTAATTTATTAAACAGTACAACTTTTGTCTAAAAAATTTTTTCATATTTTTATAAGTAGCAAAGATATATACAGGGTGGTCATTTTATCTGAAGACATTGAAATATCTCGAGAACTATGCATCGGATCAAAACAAGTGAGTAATGAAAGTTGTTCGTCGCGAAGGGGGACATCCAGTGATAACAAATTCGACCCCCCACAGCCACCCCCTGGGGGTGGGGGTGGGGGAAGATAAAAAACTTAAATGGGAACGCCCATTTTTCATTGCAGATTTGGATTCTCTAGAAAAAAATACACAAATTTGACCTGGGAGTTTATGCATTTTGGTTCACAGATGGCGGTGTAACGGACAAAAATCAAAATGGTTAAAATCGTTGAAAATTGGGGATATCTCGAGAAAAGTAGTTTTAAAAGTAGTTTTTGATTTATTGATAAACAAACCAACAAATTTTTCCAACTGCTTTCGATTGCAGCGACATCTGTGAGAGAAATTACACCAATAATATCAAATTAATGGAGAACCAAGATTTGCTACAAAAAAGGGTTTCCCATTCAAGATTTTGAAATAATTCTCTCTCCCACCCTCAGGAGATGGGGGTGGTGGGTTTAAATTAAAAATACGTTTAATAGTTTTTTGTATTAGTATTTTGTATTAGTAGTTTGTAATAGTATTATGTACTGTATTATATGTATAATGTATATGTATTGTATATTTATACAGGGTGTCCCAGAACAAGTGTAGTTCCCGGAAATGGGAAGATTCCTGAGACCATTCTAAGAGACATTTTCCTTTGCACCAATGTCAACTGCGGCTTTGTTTAGGAGTTACATATTAACGAAAAACACGGACCAATCAGAGCGCGCCCTGGGCCGCCGCGCCGGCAAGCGAGTGTCGGTGGTACGCTGTGACATCGCATCGTGACGGCGCGGCGGCCCATAGCGCGCTCTGATTGGTCCGTGTTTTTCGTTAATAACTCCTAAACAAAGCCGCAGTTGACTTTGCAAAGGAAAATGTCTCTTAGAATGGTCTCAGGAACCTCCCATTTCCGGGAACTACACTTGTTCTGGGACACCCTGTATATATCTTTGCTACTTATAAAAATATGAAAAAATTTTTTAGACGAAAGTTGTACTGTTTAGTAAATTAAATATAATGCAAAAGAAAAAGAAATTTTTTAAATGTCAATTTCGGAGATTTCAAGGTCACGAATTTGTTTGTTTAAATCAATATCACATTTTGTTTCTAAATTGTTATAGTGCGTAAAAAGACAAATTCAACGATATATAAACATATATGCTGACCATGTACTGCAGTGGAGAAAAACGAGTTACAAAATTAAAAAATTTTCAAGGTCGATTTTGCACAATTTCCCGTTATTCGATCAATTTCAAATTTTGCACATATTATTTTTTGTTGAAAAATAAGGTCCACCCTAATGAACAAGCTGTATGCGATGTAGGAAGTTGAGTATTAGATCTCGTCGAAAATTGACCATCGATCGTGACCCAATTCAATTCCCAAAATATAAATGTCCCTCATCGTTGAGGGTTAGAAGGTTCCCGAAAGTTCCCAAGGGCGTTCCAGAAACGTCAGCGGGAGCCCTTTAAAGTTCCCGCAGGGTTCGAAAAGTTGCGACGACGCGACGCGACGTCCGCGCCCGCGCCCGCGCCCGCGCGTTCCCTGGTCCGACCGCAGGCCGATCTATTCTACTGATTCGCGTATGTTCTACGTGTGCGCCGCGAGCGGCAAAACTGCGCGCTAGGCGAAAACGCAGCGAGCGAGGCGCGACGTGCACGACATTGAACTTCTGGCTCGTTATCGTCGAGTGCTCGCAACGTTTAATTACTTCGACGTATGTACATACGTACAAAGACGCGCACAGTCATCGGCCATGCAACAAAACAAGCGCAAAGCACTGCGAGATGACGATCCGCGCACACCCAGTTGACGTCGTCGTCGGTGAAATTTCGCGGATCGACCCGAAGACGTTCCTGAGAACGCGCACCGAGAATACGTGTTGTACGTCGGATCGTCCTTAGGCCGCTTAATATGTAGGTTAATTGGGTTATAATCCGTGGCCTTCGAAACTGTTGCGAGACGGACGGATTTCAATCGGAATTTTAAATTCGATCGAGTAGACCGTGCTCGGCCGACCGAGCCGGGAATATTAACGAAGCCAGTTTCGACGGACTATGGTACAGTTATTAACGCGTTGTGGCTACCCTCTGCTGGAACCAAACGCTCAATGGAACGTGACTTTCTTTTTTACACGGTTGGCCAGGATTTTGTTTGACGATTTTTCAAACGGGTCGCTGGATATCCTATATTTTCGAGGAAGTCTAGATTTTAACATTCTCGGTCGATTTTTCCGCATCCGCTAGATTAATAACAAATGATGTTCTATTTCTTAAAAGAATGTAAATTTTGATTAACCTCTCGCTTTATACTTTGTAATATTATTTGGTAGTTTTACCTGGAAAGTTTTCCGGGAGTTTTGAAAATGGGTAATTTTATAGATTTCGATGTGCTCTTTCCGAATTTCAACTTTGCCACCTCGTATCTTTGCCGCACGCGCCGCCTATTGAAAAAATGGCGCCTAGTAGCAGTTGTTTGACAATATCTCCTTTCCGACTCATTTTACGATAAAAACATTTATATGCAAAATTAAACTAGAGAAAATTTCCTACAATTTATGCAATAACAATTTTTTTTGTAAAACCAATAGTTTTGGCGTACGAGCGCCGCAAACTATTATTTATCTACACCAACATGTGTTTTTCGTATATTTACGAAAAATATTTTACTGTGCGTAAAGACAAAATAAATAATTAAATTACACATGGAAACATTTTAAAAAATGTTAATTTCTCATTTTAAACATGGAGAAATCTTCAAAATGTACATAATTCAATACATATACAAGTTGTCCTGGTGAAATGAGAACAGCAGGATATCTCAGAAGACTTTGTCGTTATTAAAAAAGTGTTCCTACAAAAGTTGTTTGATATGATGGGCTACATAATAAAAAAAAATTTTTGATTTTTTTAGCAAAGCGAAGAAGATTGCGCTAAATTTCGGAATTGTGCATTGCATGTGGATTAGGCCTACTGGGGACACCACGATAAAAAAACGCGCCGCTTACTCTACTTCAAGGTGGTAAAATGAAATGAATTGAAAGAAAATTGTTATTACATAAATTGTAGGAAATTTGCTCTAGTTTAATTTTGTATATAAATGTTTTTATCGTAAAATGAGTCGGAACGGAGGTATTGTCAAAAAACTGCTATTAGGCGTCATTTTTCCAATATGGCGGCCAATAGACAGTTGGCGCGCCGGGCCAATGTTTTTCGTTAATAACTCCTAAACAAAGCCGCGGATATAATTTTTGCAAAGGAAAATGTCGCTTGAAATGGTCTCAGGAACCAACCCCTTTCGGGATTTTCACGAATTTTGGGACACCCTGTATAGCGTTAGGCACTGTAAATAGAATTCTTTAATTTTTTAGTGTATTTCTCTGTACTTTTTAATCCAATTTTAATTTGAATACTGTTCAAAACACAATTTTTTACCGTTTGCGGTGGGAACTATTTTAACTCGAAAAGTACACGTTCCTTTCTAGCTAGAATAATTCCATTCTATATGATTTTTTTCGTTTTATGGATATGCAATTGATATAATACCTCATATAATACTTGAATGTTTAGTAATAGGTTGAACACCAACATATTTGACAATGTAAACAATATTGCGAATAATTGTGCAACAATTGACTCTAAGGAAGCGAATGTTCTACCTTCTTGTAGAAACAACAAGGAAATCGGCGAGAATCTTTACACCGGAAGTGTTTCCATAACAAGAAACCCGGTCAATATCGTAGACAAATTATTTTTCACTGAAATAGACCAAGAAATACATGCAAGAATGGAGCTATAGCACTTGGTAGGAAGGTTGTTCATCGATTAGCAGGCGGGTACTTCGGGTTCACCGGGTATACACGCGAGCAGGCCACAACCCAAGGTTCCGCGACCGAGAAGAACGTTCCCCGATATGTTTCACCGGGTTAAGAGTCTCCGGCTTGACCCGGCTGTCGATAGAGAGGCCAAACCCGCTCCGTACCCGCCCCGGACCCGCCCCTACCCTCCGCCACGCCTCCGCGGCCGTAATAAGTGTTCCCGCGACTCTACATTTAAAAGCACTTTATACGATAGGGCTTTCGGAAGTTTTGCGGTTCGTCGGGGGCGGTTCGGCGCATCTCGAAAGGGAGAAAGAGAATCAGATGGAGAAAGAGGGCATATGCTCCTCTCTCTCTCTCTCGCTCTCGCTCTGCGGATACAGCGACCGGAAGCGAGAACGACGCGACATCGTGCCAAGAATGTTAACCAGGTTTGCGAGTTATACGGAACGCTGATTGACGGACTTGGAAATCTACGGGATCAGAAGACGATCGATTACTTCCGGTCCGCGACTTTTTCTGACGGTGCCGCATGTCACTAGGATCCTGCCGATCCGTGCTAGCTTCATAATTCCTTAGCTAGAGGACAACGATCATGCGCTGGTTTTTGCTTTTGCAGTGCAGCTGTTTTGTGCTGCGAATCGAGTCTCGGGTGATTATCATCGATATCTTGCAACACCTTGGGAGAGCTGTGATTGCCCCGTTATTCTACGAATGACTCCTAGGTTTGTCGCGATTTTTTATTCGCGATTTTATTCGTATTCGACTAACAAGAGCCGTGTAACTCTTTAATCTTTTACGACGCACGGTGGTCGCAATAGTGTTGTATAAAGCTCGAGTCTTCGAAGCTCCAGAGCTCAGTCTTAAAGAGTTCTTCTATAGAAACTTAGTCTTTAAGACTGAGCTCTGGAGCTTCGAAGACTCGAGCTTTATACAACACTAATAATATAAGAATTTAAAAATTTCTTCAAATATATATATTTACTCATCAAAAAGTTTCCTGATCTACATATTTAGTATTAAAATAATAAATTACATCATTTCACCATAATTTACATGCAAAAATAATATTTTCCAGCTTTTCTCAGGCAAAATGTTTCCGACAAAAGTTGAACAGTATTTAAACATTTACAAACTTCTATACAGGGTGAGTCCGAAGAAACAGAACACCTAAATATCTCCGTTATTTTTCGTTGTACAAAAAAAATTTCTTAGGACGAAGTTACACTGTTTGAAGGGCCACATGTAACGGTGTAAGGGAAACAATTTCCAGGTCATTTTTTAATGAGATTTCAAGGTCATCGATGTTTTTTTAAATGAAATGATATATCTTCGTTAATGTAATGTTGTAGCTGACAAAATAACGAATTTATCCATGTAACATAATATGACCTACAAATGACCTTCAACCCAGAAAAATGGAATAAATAAAATTCAACGTGTAAGATTCATTTCCTTTATTTCTGTTACGCAAAATGTTCAAAAATATTCCCTTGAGCTGCTATACATTCAAATGTATCGCAATACGCAACATAATAACAGATTCGGTGTTGACAGGAAGACATTTATGATATACCTTCACCTATGCGTTTGTACAGAATCGTGTTTATCAACTACTAATTACTCTGAAGACCTTCTTGCTATCGGATTTCCACTGTTTCTAAGATTTATAATCTATCAGTTTATCGATGAACGTTTCACAATGCGTTACTCGAAGGAAGATAAGATTGATATGATTTTCATTTATGGAGAAAGTCGACAGTGTTTAAGAGAAGCAGTGCGGTTGTACAAGGACCGATTTTATAATCGTAATTGTCTATCAGTTTCCGTTTACTTCAATTTGATAAATATATTCCGTGAAACTGGTAGTGTTGAAGATAAAAAAATGTACGAAGGTGAGGACTGTAAGGAATGTAGCAAACACAATTAATGTTCTGGCAGCAGTGGATACAAACCCTCATGCTAGTATGAGGCAAATCGCACGAGGAAGTGGCATTAGTCAAAAATGTGTAGTGCAAATACTCCAGGAACACAAATTTCACCCCTTACACCTATCAATTCACCAAGAACTTCATGGTAGAGACTTTGTAAATCGTGTAAATTTTTGCCAGTGGGGATTGAGAAAATTGATAAACGATAGAGCATTTTTTAATAAAGTATTATTTACCGATGAAGCTTCGTTTACGAATCACGGGCAGATAAATTTAAAAAACATGCATTATTGGTCATCTGAAAATCCGCGGTGGTTACGGACAGTCGACAAACAAAGACCATGGTCCGTCAATGTTTGGTGCGGAATTTTAAACAACCAAATAATTGGGCCTCACTTTATCACCGGAACATTAAATGCAGAAAAATACATTGCATTTTTACGAGAATCGTTACCAATTCTCCTGGAAAATACACCCTTGGACATTCGTGAAGATATGTGGTATCCAGAGTTGGGCAGGAATTAATTACATGAGTAATTAATTACATCTTCAATTACAATTACATGTAATTGTAATTGTAATTGCAATTACTTTCGCTCAACCAGTAATTGTAATTGCGGACCACAATTACAGTTACTGGTTCAGCGAAAGTAATTGCAATTCCAATTACAATTACATGTAATTGTAATTGTATTTCTGCAATTCCAATTCCAATGACATGTAATTGTAACTGTAATTGTTAGTAGCAGTTACAAGTAATTGTGGCTGGTAGCTGCAATTCCTTTCCAAACTCCAAACAGACGACGCTCGCGCGTCGCGCGTGAACGTGAACATTCACACGCGACGCGCGAGCGTCGTCTGTTTGGAGTTTGGAAAGGAATTGCAGCTACCAGCTACAATTACTTGTAAGTCTTGTAACTGCTACTAACAATTACAGTTACAATTACATGTAATTGTAATTGGAATTGCAATTACTTTCGCTCAACCAGTAATTGTAATTGCGGACCACAATTACAATTACAGTGATTCGTCAAGTAATTGCAATTCCAATTACAATTACATGTAATTGTAATTGTATTTCTGCAATTCCAAATTACAGTAATTGGCAAGTAATTGTAACTGTAGTTGAAATTACATTTTGCCCAACTCTGGTGGTATCAACATGACGGATGTCCATCCAGCCCATTCTTCCCATGTTGTAACACAATTCTTGGATAACAAGTTTCCAAATCGTTGGATTGGACGTAACGGACCCGTATTATGGCCAGCTCGCTCACCAGATCTTACACCCCTTGTTTATCTTACTTATGTTTCTCATGAACCACCAACCACTGTAGACGACATGAAAGAAAGAATCGTCAGGGCTTGTGCGTCGATTCTCTCAGAAATGAATTACACAGCAGTACGTTGTGTAACTACACGGCTAAATGAATGTATAGCAGCTCGAGGGAATATTTTTGAACATTTTGCGTAACAGAAATAAAGCAAATGAATCTTACACGTTGAATTTTATTTATTCCATTTTTCTGGGTTGAAGGTCATTTGTAGGTCATATTGTGTTACATGGATGAATTCGTTATTTTGTCAGCTAAAACATTACGTTAACGAAGATATATCATTCCATTTAAGAAAACATCGATGACCTTGAAATCTCATAAAAAAATTACCTTGAAAATTTTTTCCCTTACACCGTTACATGTGGCCCTTCAAACAGTGTAACTTTGTCCTAAGAAGTTCTTTTGTACAACGAAAAGTAATGGAGATATTTAGGTGTTCTGTTTCTTCGGACTCACCCTGTATATAAAATGTTGAAACAAAATTTTTTACGACGAAAAATAAAAATCATTTTGATTTTTTTAAAGACAAATTTGACGGCCTACGATATTATCACCTTGAGCCCATAAATAACGCTAAAATAGTTGTTTTCGACTTTTAGGGCCAAATACCCTGCTGAGCACCGGAAGCGAGTCGGTCGCGTGGAAGATTTGAAACAAACCCTTGCTATCTACAGACTACGACTGCGATCTATTATGACAGCGATTGAAACTCGTTTTCTGCACCGAATCGAATTTCGAGTCCATCGTCGACGACGATTCGTCGTCGATCTGTTCCGATAGGTCGAAATTTTGCGATTTAGGTTATAGAACGGGATTTAGGCGACCGGAAACAAGTTGGTCGCGCAGGACTTCTGGAACAATGCTATCTAAAGACTTCGATCTAGGCGATCTACAGTTGCGATCCTTTTTGTGTCTTCGAATCGAATCTTCGACGGTTTGAGGAGCATTGGAACGCAGCCGACGCATGAATCCAGCGATATGCTATTTTAGCATCCTCGAATCGCGTACTCGTTCTGAAACGGCGCGGCGCGGCGCGGTGTCGCAACGATAGGCGTCGAGACGGGATCGCGAGACAATTGGGAGCCGATCGCGTACATAGAACGTTCCAAAGAAAGCTACGCTATTATTGTCAACCTGTTAACCGGGCTACACGATTATGCTCGCCTTTCCAAGAATTTTGAACAATTTTTCTGTTGTTCGATTGTTGCCGAAAAGTTGAGTGCAATGGGTGAGACGTTCACATTTATGTTAAACATTCCAAACGAACGGTCTAATTGTGTTTGATGTTGGAGGCATTCTATCTCCTGGCTGTATTCATTGCAAAGAAAATTTCGACAGTATTATGCTCGCTAGCGCAAATGTTCTCTTTCGCAGAAGATGTCGGTGTTGGTGTGTACTGTAAGACAAATTTGGATACATCGAGCATTGCCTCACCAATCGTAAAGTACCTCTCGTGTCAATATTTTTGTGACTCAAATGTAAATCGATGTGAATTCTAATTGACATAGCAGTTGAGGAGGTTCTCTATTGTGACGCTGGATAACACAAGTGATTTTTGTATAGTCGAAGTCGAAGGTGCCTATTTCTCAAACTTGTTGGCACTAAGTACTTTGGCATTGTAGTTTTAACCCTTTGCATTCGGAGCTATTTCAACTTGTAAATTAAATTATGATTCCTCAACGTAGATGTGTCAACAAATTCAATAGTCAGCAATTTTTAGTGGTGATTCCGAGTCTGAGACTAATTTTTCGAAATTGTCGCTGTAGAGATCTCCCTTGACACGTTCGCTACCGGAATTTGTTTCTAGCAGACTTGCAAAATTCTATTGTGTACTAAAATCTATTGCATACCTGGATTGCAAACTAAGCAATTTGTTTCGTACTCTTTTATTTGCGTTTTCGAGGGCTATTCCGTCAAGCTACTTTTGACTTTACCACATTGACTAACGACTTAAACAAAATATATTATAGCTCGAGGAAACAAAGATAGTAATAACTAGACTGCAGATTTAATGCATTGAACACATTTTCAAAGCTTGAAATGGATTTTGAAAGAATTAACATTAGAATTTTCGTTTGATTGAAAAAATTTGAGTTCTCAGTACTTTTGCATCTAATTCGATAGTCAACGTGTCAAGCAACAACCTGCATAAAGCTGATTTTCTTTCGTCTTTCCACTAAATGCTAAACTATGGTCCTCAAGAGCTATGACCTGGTAGCGAAAACGGGTTACTTTATATTTCTGTGCAACAAGACCAAGTAGAATGTCTCTACATTATTGTAATTTCTGGACGACGAGCAGTTAACCCTTTGCCTGATACAGTTAGCGTCTTACTCTAATGGCTAAATATTAATAACAAAGAAAGGATAATTGTATTCCAATTTTAGATAAATGAGTAATATAAATATTCAGTAGATTCTTAGATCTGTTCGATATCTCCACTGCGACTCGGTATCATGAGGCAAAGGGTTGGAAGCTTTCTGATTATTTCCTCGAGTAGGTAAAAATGCAAGAAAATATTCAAACAAAAGTTATACAGTGTCCAGGAGAACATATCGCGCGCGCGAGTAATGATAATGATTTGACCTTGCCTTGCCTTCTCTGTGGATTATTTACAAACAACTCGAACACAATCTGCTCGTCAAAACACACTCCATAATTGTCTATGCATACAGGGTGTCCCACGCAACTGGAACAGGCTGTACCTCCTAAACGGTCGGGAATAGAGGAAAATGTTATAAGAAAAAGTTGAATGGCATCAGACGGTGCATACTACGCAACTAATTTTATGCACTTTTGTGCATCGGTGCATCAGAAAAATGCAACTGCACTTTTTTTAAAAATGGAAACCTACATTTTTGACTGCACCAATCGATGCAGTTTGTTGTGCTCTACATAAAAGTACTAACATACTTATTCGTTAAGAAGTTATCGAAGCTAAAAGTTCTCCGATTTATAATGGAACATAACGTAGGTACTCCGGAACACTTGCCGAGACCGAAATAATTCAGTGAACTTTTAGCTTATAGATAACTTCCTAACGAATAAGTTTAGGGCGTAAGTGCTTTTATGTAGAGCACAACAAACTGCATCGATTGGTGCAGTCAAAAATGTAGGTTTCCATTTTAAAAAAAAGTGCAGTTGCATTTTTCTGATGCACCGATGCACAAAAGTGCATAAAATTAGTTGCGTACTATGCACCCTCTGATGCCATTCAACTTTTTCTTATAATATTTTCCTCTATTCCCGACCGTTTAGGAGGTACAGCTTGTTCCAGTTGCGTGGGACACCCTGTATACTCCACATACAGAGTGGCAATTATAAAGCGTTACGGACAAATATTCCCAAAAATATTGATTGTACGCAAAAATGTTTCAGATGAAAGTTGTTCAATACCGAGGGGGATATCATGTGGTGGGACTTTTATTTTTCCCGGTGGACACTCCAAGGGGTGAGGTAAAGGTCAACTTTCTTTTTTTAAATGGAATGATTTTTTTTATCCACCATCATAGTGCGCGGATAAAAAAAAGTATCCTACGAAAATTGCTGGTCTTTTTACGTACAATAAGATCCCATAATAAAAAATATAGGTTTCCATTTGAAAAAACAAAGTTGACCTTCAAATGACTTGAAAACGCCACCCAAATAAAAAATTGAAACTGCTAGTTTGGATCATTTTCAAGATTTATTTGAATCGCGTCTGTGAAATAAATATGTTATAATAATTTAAAAAAACAGAACTATTGAATGATTGAATATAAGAAATATTGTTCATAAAGACACACTCACTTGCTTTGGGGAAAATAAATTTATGATAAATGTGTGACACGTGTGTTATGTGCGTCGGACATGCTTGTTGTCAAGATATTGATGTACGAACACCCTGTATATTTGGAGATATTCGTCTGTAACGCTCTATAATTGCTACCTTGTACAGTGGTCGAAAGATTTGAAGTCAAGACGACGTTACGATTGATTAATGTACTTTAAAAACTGAATTTTGTCATTGGTTTTTGGGGGATGACTGTTTGGATGACACGGATTAATTTGCACGCCTATTGCATATCATCGCGACATATCCTTCTCGACAGAAAAGAATTTTCGTCTGAAACAATGTTTCTGCATTTTGAATACTCGATTAGGGAATGAATCACGTGTAGTAGAGCGGAATGGTAATAGATCGGATATATATTGTATGTTATTGTAGTTTGTGGCGAAGTGGAGCCAGTTAACAGGTGAACGTCACTAGGACATCTAAGAGCGTGCTGTTAGCGCTAAGGCAAAGCGGCAAGCGAGAGTGATAGAGTGTGGAGTTGGTATACCGGCGCGGGACTGACCGTCGTGGAGCGGATCGATCGTGTGGATCATAAGTTGTAGCAGGCCGTGCCTGAACTTGGCGTGGCTCTCCCTGGAATGAGACGAGGAGCCACCGTGGGCTCCCTGTTCGCAGCCCTGGCCATGCCCGGCTGTACCACCGGCACCGCTGCTGCTGCCACCCCTGCTGCTGCACCCGGCTTCGACGCCCGCCGGTATGCCACTGCTTCCGCATGCACCCGAAGCGCCGCCCACGCTCGTCTCGCTACTGTTCGTCGCGTTCGGATGCTGCTGGAACACACACGTCATTTCGTCTCTCAATACAAATGTACAATCTCACCTCCTCATCCTCCTCATCCTCCTTCTATACGATCTTTATACTACACGCGGTGCACCCGACACGTTCCTCAGCCAACGCAAACTGCACCGGCTCGAGGAATCGCGCGTCCAAAGGTACCATTTCAATAAAGATATACAGTAGCGGACAAAAGTTTGAGACCGCTCTAAAGAAGACGATAACTTTTTTAATACTGTACTATACGATCTGAACTTTTTTGGGAAGCTAGAGCAATTAGTTTACTAAAGGATGTGAAAAGAAATTTTTTCAAAAATTGCAATTGATCAGAATTGTTGAAGATATTCTAAAAGTTGAATTTTTAACTTTTTTATGTGGGCCTATATTGAAAATTTAAAAAAAATACGTTTTGTACATCTGTGTGAATTAAACATATTCTGAAAATTTCGTCAAATCGACGACGTTGCAATGAGTTACCATCTTTAAACGTTATTCGCTCTAGCTTCCCAAAAAAATTCAAATTGTATAGTACAATATTAAATATTAAATTGTATAGTAGAATATTAAAAAAGTTATCGTCTTCTTTAGAGCGGTCTTAAACTTTTGTCCGTTACTGTAAGTTGTGTGATATACAGGATTTTCCAAAAACGTACTCTCTTGGAAGAGTCGATTCCTCAGGACATTTGAAGCAACTTTTTCGTTTGCGAGAACCTTCTCCGAGACTTTGTTAAGGTGGAAGGATAGTCACATGACAAAACTAACAAATATCTAGATTTTGAGTCGAAACATGGGTTTGCGGGGATTGGCTTTTTGTTCTTATTTGAACAGATTTTGGGCTGGGTGAGGGCTCATTCTAAAGAGCAAGGTTAGATACAGCCCGCTCTGGTCATCATATCAGTCAACAAAGTCTTTTTGTGACAGAAAAATACATTGGAATCTGCGGCTGTTTTCTCGATTTTTTCTCTACTTTGTACACTCATATTATTACATATAAACATAATCTCATGACCAGAGCGGGCTGTATTTAACCTTCCTCTTTGGAATGAGCCCTCACCCAGCCCAAAATCTGCTCAAATAAGGACAAAAAGCCGATCCCCGCAAACCCATGTTTCGACCCAAAATATAGTTAGATTCTATTATAGTTCTTTGCTAGTTTTGTCACGTGACTATCCTTCCGCCTTAAGGAGTTATGAAGGAGAAACGCGGACCAATCAGAGCGCGGGTCCGCGATAGGTCACGCTGAGCGTGGCGTTGGCATTGGCCGAGGCGGAGTCCGCCCGCTGTAGCCGCGTTCGGATTGGTCCGTGTAATTTCGTTGATAACTCCTGAATAAAGCCGCGCAGAACATTTTCGCAAAGGAAAAAGTTTCTTGAAATCACCTCAGAAATCACACGTTTCAAGGAAGTATACTTAACATCTTTCATTTATGAACATATCAATTTATAAACACATCAAGCGGACGTACCAAATGAATGCAATCTTGACGTCTCAATGAGGAAACCAATAATTTTCAGTGCTCGATAGTTTCAACACTACTACACAATACCCACAATCTACACGGTACACAAACATGTTTCTACAATTTATAGTGTGCAGAACAAATGGCCAAATATTGTTTGCCACCAAACTTCCTGAGTATGAATAGTGCCCGTTGGAAAAATAGTGTCGAATATTTTTCCAGATTTTGTGAAAGCGTTCATTTTCCGCTTCGCGTCTCCCCGAGGTATAGAAACAAAACATTCGGTATATGTAGTGAGATTTATACTATTAACTAGGAATCACAGAGAAAACTTGCCATACCCTCTTTAAAAAGAGATATCGGAACATCACATTTAAATCGGACAAAAAAAGCAAGATAAGTTTCTTTTCATATTTTTATTCTATCGAAGTACAATAGCTATCTAAATAATAATGAAACTACTATTTCCCCAATGTAATGTAAAACAATATATAAAGAATGTACCATCATTTCTTTGGTGATCGAGATACATAGAAGAAAAATGATCTTATTTTTACCTTTCATGAAGATTGTTTTTTAAAATGGTAAGATTATAAAAATATGAGAACGATTAACAACTTCGTTTGTCTCGCCAACGAGAATACGTTTCTCATTGAATTGTACAAATTTATTCAGGGAAAAATATTAATTATCGCGTATTTTAATCTCATTGGGGAAAAAATATCGTAGTAAAACGTACACCGTAGTAGTAGGTACATTTACCCTATTTGGATCTCTTAAATTCGTTTAATCTCTTGTCCACTTCCTTAACAAACGGAAGAAAGATGTCGAGGGTAACCAAACGAATTTATGTCACGGGCCAATAGAAGACACTGGCGAAACCGGAAGCGGAGGATCAGCTCGAGAATAAACGTCCTCTTCGTCCGGACACTCGCTTTCGAAGAGACGATCCCTCCGATCGTTTCTTTCCCCTACTATCCGCCGTTCGACGCCGGCCAGGTAACAAATGGAAAGGAAGATGACCCGTCTCATCAGCTATGCATGAAACGCTAAGGTAGCCGTCGGTACGCCCGCGCGCGCGGACCGTCTGCAGGAGTATCCAGGTCGCTTCCGGATAACTGAGCAACAGCTTTGGTCACGGATCACGGGACGCGCCTCTCTTCCCCGCGAGCACCTCGAAGCCCTCTCACCCTTTGTTCGTTCGGATACGGATGAATCGGGCCTGAAAGGAGGCCCGACCAAAGCCGCGTGAGACAATCGTGAAGCAACGAACGAGTCTAGCCGAGCCGATTGCGCTCCGACGACCCCATTTTGCATTCAATTACTCGCGAATTATGTCGCCGCCGGATCCGAGAAATCAGTCCACAGTTTCGCCCTTTGTACGCCCCTCAGACTAAAACCTCTTTCTCTTTCACGTTGCTGATCTCTTATGGTGGCTTTTCTTTCAATTGTAAACACTCGTGCTTTTGCATTCGGCGCGGCATAAATTCGTTTGGTTGTGTTCGGTATCGATTTTTCTTTATTAATAAGGTACGGAATTATAGGTAATTAATAGGGGTGGGGGCGGGGACCCGAGGCTCGATTCGGCTTTTGATGAACCCGAAGATCTATGACATTCGGGTACGTGAACATTATTAATTTTCGGGTTTCCGACCCGACCACTCATCCGGTTTCGACTTCGGGTACCCGAATATCACGAATTTTCGGGTCCCGACCAGAACTCGACTTTTCGGGTACCCCTCACCCCACCTCTTGTAATTAATTGTGTAATTTCTGTTTGTAAGTGGCTTCTTTTTAACCGACTTCGAAAAAGGAGAAGGTTACTCAATTCGATCTGTATGTGCCGTTTTTTCGCTTTCTTTTGCTATGTATGTTCACCGATTACGCCGAGATGGATGGACCAATCGGAACGAAACCTTTTGCATCTTGTAGAGCATGTCTCCGAGGTGGTTCCGTGAAAAAAAATTTTGCATTTTTTATTTCTTACGATTTTATTTGCGAAAATGTAGGATGGTGATGCCGTTGTGAACTCCGCTGAATGTTAGATATTAGAAACAGTTCAACAAAACTCCATTTAATTGATGTGAATACAAACGAACTTAAATACAATACAATCTTTTCGGAGGCGGCGCAAAATTGAAAATTTTCGATACTGGAAATTACGAAAATCCTTAAATTCTTCTACATGCTTTCACATATTAATGTATGTAGGTGTTCCCACCTACTGATTTCCAAGTTCACCATATTCCAATGAAATCGTAATCAGCAACATCTGTCATTTGGAAAATTTTTAATTTTTGCGCCGCCTCCGAAAAGATTGTATTCTATTTAAGTTCGTGTGTACTCACATAAATTAAATGGAAATTATTTTATACTTTTTAGTGCGTTTTTTCGAAGTCGGTTTAATTTTTTTTCAATTATAGTTATGTACAGTGGGTGGACCTTAACTATACCTGGTGAAATTATTTTTGCAAGATATTTTTCACGCCCCCCCCCCCTAAAATTATGCCATTGGGTAAGAAAAAAATTCCTGCAAAAGATGAAGTTGATCGGATAAGGGGAAGACGTGCCACATTCACGTTGAAGTTGCGAGAAATATGAAATATTCCCATTCCTATGTTTCATGTTTTTCGCAACTTCAACTCTTTTCGCGTCAATGTGGCACGTCTTCCCCTTATCCGATCAACTTTATCTTTTGCAGGAATTATTTTCTTACCCAATGGCACAATTTTAGGGGGGGGGGGTCCACCCTAATGTGGCACACCTTCCCGACGTCTCACAGTGGTCTAGAAGTCAGTTCTAGTGCGAATTAATTATTGTGCGAGGAAAAATTGACATTTTATGTAAAAATTACTTTTAAATATTTCAGTAAAGTAGAACCGCAATTAACGATTAATAAGTAGTCAATCGTTAACCACAATCTCAACGACTAAACGAGGAGATTAATTGTTAATTGCGATTAACGATTGAAATAGAAAAGTCGTCAATCGTTGATTAAATTTTTGCCCAACTATGCTGCCAAAAATGATATTGAACATCTGTTCGTCATCTGTAACACTGTAGTCAACTAATTGCTCTAGCTTCCAAAAAAAGTTCAAATCGTATAGTACAATATTAGAAAAGTTATCGTCCTTTTTAGAGCGTCCGAATATTTGTCCGAGTCACTGTACATTTACAATGTACGTCAACAACATGATTGTTCGAATATATTTATACATCCTGTAAAAATCGCAATGTGCCAACGCCAGGGGATTAGAGAATAATTTGGCGAACAGCATGTTCAAAGAATGGGCTGTAAATACCAGTGTTCTAAATTTTCCCGTTCGGGAAAACAAATCGCAAGTTTTCACTTTCACGTTCACTTATGGAAGCGTTCGCAGTGGCGGGTTCACGATTGACAGTGCGTGACGATGGATACGGAGCAAGCAGAAACGTTAAACGTTGCACGCCGGGGGCGTAAAATCGAGGACCCTGGACAAGCGGCGTCAGTTTCCAAATCGATCGACATTCTCTCGATTGGATTTCCCGACACAATGACAATCACAGACAGTCTGGACTGGTCCCGAACAATCCCGCCGGCACGCGGTCGCCAGTTTGCACAAAATCTAATCGTACACAAAACCTATATCCCCGTCACCTGTCAGTCATTACTAGAGTGCGAATCTTTAGACATTTATGATGAGAAAGATTCCGGGAGAGGAGAGGAGAGGAACATTGATATCTTACTTCCAACATACTAAAATTGTTTAGGCAATATTGCATTATTTGTTTAGAAATTGAGGTGACTTTCAATTTTGTTGTGAATGGAATGCTGTGCATTTTTTTATACCATATGAATGCCAAAACGAATTTATTGGTAGACGACATGAATGACTTTCAAGGTCATACCTGGTCAGAAAATGGATCGTTTCGGATTTTGTTCAAATTTGAATATGTTGTAGTTAGGGATTGCAATACCGGACTAAAAATACAATACCGGTATTCGGTCTTTTTTTACACGTTGTACCGGTATACCAGTATTAGGAATTTTCATAAAGGTACAAAAACACAGTTGTTTAATAGGAAAAAACATTAACTAATTTATTGACTTCATACTTTTGAAATGTGATTGTAAAAAACATAATGCATCTATTGAACTGTCATTAAGCCTTGAACGTATTTTTCTGCACAAATTACCTGCAGTTGAAAATGATCTTTCCACATCCACGCTGGTTGATGGTACTGTTAATAATGAGCGATATACTTTCTCTAAATATTTGCCTCGATGTCTCCTTCATCTTCCAACAACTCGGTCTCTCGTCTGACGGTTTTGGATAAATCTATTTTTTGTATTATTGGTCGTGACCATTTTTTTTATTTATAGCTAATTGTAATTTCTTCTCGGGAGACAATTCTTTTTCGATATTAACATCAACATCATCTTCAACGAATTCTTCTGGATAGGTTTGTGTTTGGTTTTCATAAATGTTTTTGTGGAAATTGACGACGAACTTAATTAAATTTGACCTTGTTAGCTTCTTTTCTTCCTTTCCGTTTTCTTTTTTAAAGTCGTTATAATTATGTAAATACCTTAAAATATTTTCGAGTTCACTATGCCTTTCCTGTACACGAATTTTCAATGCACTGTATAATTCCTCAGACAGTGGCGTGTCCTTATCTTTAAGTGATTGCAACATAAAATTTATTTCTGCATTCGATGTTAATAAGTTGGAATCCTTCCGACATAATGCTTCCACAGCCAGCTTTATTGGAAGCAGAGCTGATACAGTTTTTGTTATTAAAATGAATTCACTGTCGGAAAAATTAATTTGTAAATTTAAGTCAATTAATGCTTTCTGAATTGGATTTTTTAATTTCAAAAATCGTTCCATCATTCATAACAAACTGTTCCAGCGTGTTTTAGAATCTAATATTAGCATAAGTTCTTTTTTTATTTCAGTAAGTATATCATTTTGTAAAACGGCATTTTTAGTAGGGGAACGTTTAAATATTTTAACAACTTTTCGAATTTTCTTAATTATAGGAAGCAATCCTTGGTAAGTTAATATTTCGTCCTCGTTACTATTATCTTCGTCATATTAAAATGAGGTACTTTCAACAATTGTATTATTATTTTCTTCATTGTCACTCTCTTTGAAATCATAATCCGAAGTTTATAAATCCAGATTTCAGCGGCGAACGTATTTCAAATAAGAATAGATGCCCCAAAACAATGTTTATTATTTATAACTAATACCGAAAATACCGGTATTTTACCTTAGCAAATATCGGTTTCACGAAATTGCAAAATAGCACGAAATACCGGTATTCGGTATACCGGTAGACCGGTATTGCAATCCCTAGTTCTAGTCTTTAGTGACCTATGAATGAATCTCACAATCCTTCGATGTTTTAAAAATTGTTGGTTTTATAGACGTGTAAAGAAAGGTGTCAACCTTTCTTCATTAAATGATAAGACCAGAACTAACAAACCGATGAAACTGAGCTTTTAGGAACTCATAGTGAAAACATGGGAATATCTATTAAAAATTGTATCATTTGAAAAAATGTTCTTCTAGCTGGGAACTTTTCAAACATTTGAAAAAATGAGGATATAGCCCCAAGTGTCCCCTTGCCCCTTGACGGACATGCCTTTGAAAAGATGGGCATTTTTAAATGTGTGTTGGACCGAGATTGATGACAAAAATGTCATAGTAATAACTATAACTCTTGAAGCATAAAAGATATCGGGGTGAAATTTTCACTAAAATTCGTTAAAAAATTATCCCCATCTACTGGTAATTATCGTAATAAATATATATTTTTTGTAATAATTTTATAATTAATTGTTCACAATTTTATCCTGAAAATAATACAGTAAAGTCGCGTTATTTTGTAGACGGCCGTGTTCTGTACGGAGAAATATCGTGTAGGAACACTATTTTTACCACGTTTTTATTAACTCGCTTTCTTGTCTGTCTGTCTGTTTGTCTGTTTGTCTGTTTGTCTGTTTGTCTGTTTGTCTGTTTGTCTGTTTGTCTGTTTGTCTGTTTGTCTGTTTGTCTGTTTGTCTGTTTGTCTGTTTGTCTGTTTGTCTGTTTGTTTGTTTGTTTGTTTGTTTTTTCTTCCCGATGAGCTAGAGACTTGTTATGACTGAGTCTGCCGCGCCGACCGCGCCGAAAGTACAAAGGAAGCACGGATCGCGCTGTCCTTCCTTCCGCTCGAGGCTTTCATCGCCAATTAAACCACTAAATACAGTTGAAATTATATCGTGTTTTGTGTCATTGCAATCAGACAACTGCCATAAATAAGTTGCGGAAAGTCCCATAAAAAATAATAAAAAATAAAGAAGTTTCGTAATTGGATTAGCAAGGGTTCATACCGCATCACGGCCCCTGCGGCGCGGCGCGGCGTTATCCCTCAGTGGAGTGAGTAGGCACTTGACAAAATCTAGATAGGCTGTCGCTGAGAAATAACGCGACTTTACTGTAGTAAAATTAGTCGAACATAGTAGAAGGATGAAAGAAGTCAGACCGGTAGAGCCAGACATGCAAATCTACTCCCGCTATGAAAAATCGAACGATATGCTAACGGTTGTTGTGTAACTAGTTCTAGAATCGAGGTGGACAGGTAGACAATGTCTAGTTCGAAAGATGGTGGTCCGCTTGATATAAGAGAACGAAGAAAGAGAAAAGGAGAGGGGGAGGAAGAGAGAAAGAGAGGTCGACAGTGAACGAGACGCAGTTCTCGGTATCCGAGAGCCAACTAAGAAGACTCTCCGGTTGGGTACTTTACCAAACCTCCTCCGATAAAGTACACTCCAGAGAATGAGAAATTCGAAACAGTAGAAGGCATTACGCCGGGCCGTGCTTCGTTTCCAGATTAACGTCGAACTTGGAGGGAGTTTTCGTTAGCGAAGCAAAAATTCGAGTGGCGGGGGGGGGGGGGGGGGAGGAAGAACGATGACGGTTCCTCGTTAACGAGTTCCCTTGAGCATAGCCCGAACCCGTTTAAAGGGAACTTCCGGTGTCCGATGACGCATTGAAATTTACGAGCGAGAGGAATACCCACCCCCACCCGATGGTCGACCCCAGTACTCGATCAGAACTCGATATTTCTTCCATGATTCGAATTCTTACTGCGAGAGAACCAGAGTGTTGGATACAGTGTGTATCCCGATATGTCACTTGTATCTTGTAGAGACCACTGCAATCGTAAACGAAACGTCGACAGCGAGACGTTACTGAAACAGTGACAAAACATCGTTGTTTCTCATAATTTCTTTATGTAAGTTTTATTGGTGTTTTCGCGACATTTTTCTGGGTAATAGTCCAGTCGCAAGGTACTTTTACCTGGAAAGTATTCCGAACTTAATGACATTTAGGGGTATTCTGGGGAGTCGGATCTGAGTTTTCGTCCTCGAGGACCCTGTGCTCACTTGGGGAGGGAGAAAAACCACGAATTTTGTTACCTGTTTTTGATATTTCGCCTATAACTCAAAAACTATTTGGTCCTACGATATGTTTCTCTGAACGTAGGAACGTTTAATATCACATAATATATTTTTATGATTCAGAAAATGTAAGTATAACTTAAGGGAAACGCAGAAAAAAGTGGTTTTTATTTTTTTTTACTATGACGCACCACTCTCAAGAATTTGAAAAAAATTGATCATAATGCCTACGGTAATATCTCATTGCTAAATTTAATCTGGAGTAGCACCTCTTAGATTTCTATATGAAATCTGCATTTTTTCGATTTTTTTCGTGTTTTTCATTTTGTTACAAGCAGAGCTTGCAACGGAAAAATCTGGAAATGATACCTAATATGTGGCTTGGTATCCGAAATGTGTCAGATTTTTTTCAGAAATTTTAATTGTCAATAAATAGGGAAAATGGACCAAAAACTGGTTTTTCGATTTTTCTCAATAACTACCCTTATAGATGAGATATGGGGCTGAAACTTGGCAGAGAGGAGTCTTTTAGGGTAGGCTATCGTATGCTCCAAACTCGATTAAAATCCCGCCGGGAGGACATTTCACCACAAAACCCGGGTATAGACTTTCCTTCAAAACATTTCCTAATTTTGAACGCCTGTCTCTCGGTACCTATTGGGTCAAAAAATACGTTTGATCAGTGAAATTTGAAGGAAATGTAATGCTCTTTACAAAAATGAAAAAGAAAAAGTTCGTAGGACCCATAGTTTTTGAGTTATAGGCGAAATACCAAAAACAGGTAACAAAAATCGTGGTTTTTCCCCCTCCCCAAGTTAGCACAGGGTCCTCGACGTCGAAAACTCAGATACGACTCCCCAGAGTACCCCTAAATGACGTGTCTAAATTTCATTATGTTCGTAATACTTTCCAGGTAGACGCCCTTTTTTCGACCTGGCGTCTGGACTATAAGTAGAGTCCAAACACGATGCCGTTTGGATTGGATTTACTCGTTTAATCCACGATATAGTGGAACCTCTATTATCTGAACGAATTAGTGACTACGATTAAATCGTTACTAACTTGTACAGTGAATCATATTGTGCATAATGAATACGTAGAGTCGGATAATCGAGGTACTACTCTATACCATGGATTGAACAAGCATAATCCAAACTGCATGGTGGTTGGACTCATTTTACTAGAAAGAAAGTCACGGATGTGTCCATAAAACTTTTAAAAAGAAATCATTGAAAACAACAAAGTTTCGTTATTAGAATCGTTACTTTTTTCAGGAATTCTGAGCCCTTCAAATAATTCCCAGGCTAAATCTTTTTAATCGTTCTACTGTTTCGAACTCGACTCAGCAATTTCCACCGTAATTGCCCGAAATTCGCAGTCTAATTATGGCAGTGCCTCGTCTGCAGCATGTCATCGTTGCAGTAAACATTTGAACAAGCATCTTGTCGGCCCCGCGGAAGATCGAATATTAATTCCCGCGCGTTGTCCGTGGGCAACAGATTTTGAAATCGCGAGCTCATGGGGGAGCGTAACAGTAATGAGAGAACTATGTTTCGCGTGTACTCCGTGGAAATTCTATCGTATCCGTTCGCATAGTTGGCTCGTCCCTGCATCTCCCTGTAGACGTTCGCTTGCCGTACCGCGAGCGCTCTCTCGTATTAACCGAACTTTCCGCGGCTGTTACGCCGCCGGCACACGATAGCACCAGCTGTTTACGAATTCGCGAGGGGTTCGGCCCGCGAATTTGCATCATTTGCATAGAATCGGCAAGACGGGGGGGGGGGGGGACACGAAATAATGACACAGTGTACCTGACGCCAGAAATCTGACTTCAGCCTTGTAATTCCGCCACCTCGAATCGCACTGCATTTCCTAATTATTCCTCGGAATAACACAGTGGTCGAAAACGCGAAAAATAAAACCAAAAAAGAAAGACTTGAAAGACATATTTATAATATGAAGAATAAATGTCACGAAATACAAAGTTTATAAACGACAACGTCGGCGATTTAAATTGTCTGGAAAAAGTACTAAATACGTAGAAAATGAACAATTTTAAATACAGTAAAGTCGCGTTATTTCTCAGCGACCGCCTACCCAGAATTTGTCAAGTGGCTACCCCCTCCACTGAGGGGCAACGCCGCACAGTGGGACCTTTCGTCTAAATCGGAGACAAAATCAAAGAACTTTCGATAGAAATGAGGTAGATCGATGAAATTTTTAAAAAATTAAAGCTGAAACTTGGCAAAATATGGGAAAATAGGGAGAGTATGGTACGAACGTTTTATAACTTTGAGAAAATTCGTTAAACTTTCACAATTTCAAGAACATTGCGGTTTTTTCAATACCACGTCAATACCACGATTTCTTGCAAAATCCTGAGGTCGTAGACAAATTTTGAGACCAGATTTGAAATCAGCGTGAAAAAATCTACACGAAATGATGTATAGCATGTTAAAAAAAGTTTTTTCCGCACGTGGTATAGAAAAAAGCGCAATTTTCTTGAAATTGTGCAAGTTTAACGAATTTTCTCAAGGTTATAAAACGTTCGTACCATAATCTCCCTATTTTCCCATATTCTGCCAAGTTTCAGCTTGAATTTTAAAAAATTTCACCGCTCTACCTCATTTCTATCAAAAGTTCTTTGATTTTGTCTCCGATTTGGACGAAAGGTTCCACTGTGCACCGCAGGGGCCTCGAAGCTCGAGCTGCCTCGGTCTCCGAGCAGTGTAAAGATGCCGCGTAATCTGATCTCGGCTCGGGTATAACGGTGTGAAAGTGTGAACCACTACTAATCCAATTACGAAACTTCTTTATTCTTCATTATTTTCTCATGGGACTTTCACCAAATTATTTGTAGCATTTTTCTGATTCAAATGACACTAAACACGATATGATTTCAACTGTATTTAGTGGTTTAATTGACGGTGAAAGTTTCGGGCGCAAGGAAGGATAGCGTATGGGAAAGAAAGGGACACAGACAGTGACCGTCGCCGGCACAGTTCAAAGGCCCGCGTGTCCCCACAATGTAATGCCAATAAACAAACTTTTTTGTTATTACTTCTTTTTTTATGGATTTTTAAATGATACTAAACACGATATAATTTCAATTGTATTTAGTGGTTTCATTGACGGTATGGGGTAACTAAGTTATGCTCCACATGTACCGTAAATATGGGCCAAATTATATCGTGTTTCGTGTCATTTTAATCAGAAAAATGCCACGAATAAGTTGGTGAAAATCCCATAAAAAATAATGAAAAATAAAGAAGTTTTGTAATTGGATTAGTAGTGGTTCACACCGATACGCTTCGGCCGCGCGATCCGTATTCACAAGCTGTCCTTTTCTACCTTCTGCTTGGTTTTTACTCTCGCCGCGGTCGGCGCAGTAGACGCAGTCATAAAAAATAGTGTCCTTACGCGTTATTTCTCCGTGCAGAACAGCCGTTTGCAAATTAACGCGACATTGTTGTATTTCTACTGCGTTTGACTTGGTCCATTCTTTCTACCGTGTCCAACTTATTTAATTCTTTCTACTAAGTCCGAGTGGTATCGTGCCGGATTGCTTTACTGGTCCTTTCGTGTCTGAGCTGTTTTATCTTTCTACTATGTGCGATTTGTTTTTTTACTGTTTTTACTGTGTTTGACTTGTTTTACTGCTGATGAAGGTGACCTTGATATCTTTCAAATATTTCTACTGCGTTTGACTTGGTCCATTCTTTCTACCGTGTCCGACTTATTTCATTCTTTCTACTAAGTCCGAGTGGTATTGTGCCTGATTGCTTTACTGGTCCTTCCGTGTCTGAGCTGTTTTATCTTTCTACTATGTGCGATTTGTTTTTTTGCTGTTTTTACTGTGTTTGATTTGTTTTACTGCTGATGAAGGTGACCTTGATATCTTTCAAATAATGACCAAAACTTTTGGTATCCTGTGAGTTCCATTTAACATATCTTTGAAAACGACAAAGATATGATGTACAAACATTAGATGACTCATCCAGTATAAACAAATAGCTAAAAATTTGGATAGTAATGTAAAACTTTGAGTGCTCCGTAAACCTAGTGCTAAAGAGAGCCACAAATATTTCAATTCTTTGAAAGTGCACTGAGTGGAGCTATTAAAAATGTACAGCAAGGGAAAGCAAACAAGAAAAGAGGAAAACAGGAGAAGAGTTTTCTAAACGTAACCTGAATGGCTGAACAAGTGGCATAGGCGTCGGGAAGTGATTTTAGCGAAATCGTTAACCGAAAAACAACAGAGAAACGGTGGCGAATTTGTTGGATGCAGGTGCGCTCGACTCTGCCGGTTCAGAGATCTCGACTCCTGTATATTTTTCCTCCATGATTCATGGCGGCGCGGGACGGTTCGCATCGAATGTTTCGGGCTTTGGAAAAATGGCGGATCACCAACACGCGTTACTCGGTACAACGAGATTGCTTTCGGATTCGAACTAATTCGTTGAACAATAGAACTCCATTTATCGGGCCGCCGTTTATTCGAACGGAATTTATTCGAGTGCCCGATTAACCCATTAAAGGAAGATGAATTAACTCGTCGCGATATTCATCACGTCTTTCATTGATTTTTCAGGTGGATTTGCAATCGATCGAGCTGCTGTTGCGTCGTTCTTGTACCGCTACATCTGAGTCGTTACTTTATTAATTGATGGAGAAGTATTATGTGATTTTATTATACGCACACGATTTTAAAAATAAATGATCGATCGAATGAGAATGTCATTTGAAATTGAAGTTGCATAAACATTCTTATACAAATGTACAATACTGAATGTTTTATTCAGAATTCAATTTATTAGTGGATGAATATACAGTTATTCTTCAATCGAAGTCCTGGGTCGCATATCTAATCGAAGTCCAGTGCCTACTCACTGCACTGTCGGCCAACGCAACGCTGCGCCGCGCCGCACAGTGGGTGAAACCGATGAATTCTGTGTCAAAATCAAAGAACTTTCGATAGAGCGATGAAATTTTTTTTAAATAACAGCTGAAGATTGGTAGAATATGAAATAATTATGGATATTGTGGTACGAACGTTTTTTAACCTTGAGAAAATTCGTTAAACTTGCACAATTTCAAGAAAATTGTAGTTTTTCCAATACCACGCGCGGAAAAAATTTTTTTTCACATTCTATACATCATTCCGCGTAGAATTTTTCACGCTGATTTCAAATCTAGTCTCAAAATTTGAAATCAGCGTGAAAAAATCTGCGGAGAATGATGTATAGCATGTGAAAAAATTTTTTTTTCCGCGCGTGGTATTGGATAAACCACAATTTTCTTGAAATTGTGCACGTTTAACGAATTTTTCCAAGGTTAAAGAACGTTCCTACTATAATCGCTCTATTTTTCCGATATTTTGCAATGTTTCAGCTTTAATTTTTAAAAAATCATCGCTCTATCTCATTTCTATCAAAAGTTCTTTGATTTTGACATAGATTTCGTCGGTTTGGCCCATAGTGCGCCATAGGGCGGCGATGATTGATCTCGGCTCGGGTATATCGGTGTGAACACCACAACAGTGACTCGAGTGAATCGAATTCTCAAACTTCTTAATCTTCATTATTGTTTTATGGGACTTTCACTAGCTTATTCCTGGCATTTCTCTGATTAAAATGGCACCAAACACGATATACTTTCAACTGTATTTAATGGTTTAATCGACGGTGAAAGTTTCGGGAGCAAGGAAGGACAGCGACAACGCGGGCCTTTGAACTGTGCCGGCGACGTCGTCGACTGTCCGCGTCTCTTTCTTTTCCATACGTTCTTCTTCGTTGCGTTCGAAACTTGCATAGTCGATTAAACCACTAGACAAAGTTGAAATTATATCGTGTTTGATGTCATTTTAATCAGAGAAACGACAGGAATAAGCTAGTAAAAGTCCCATAAACCGCGATGATGAAAATTAAGAAGTTTGAGAATTCGATTCACTTGAGTCAATGTTGTGGTGTTCGCACCGGTATACCCGAGCCGAGATCAATCATCTGCGCCCTACGACGCGGCGCAGCGTTGGCCGGCAGTGGAGAGAGTAGGCACTGGACTGCGATCGCACAGGCGACCCAGGACTTCGATTGAAGAATTACTTCTTACATTCTTCAGGTAATTACATGTGACAAGAAAGCTGATTCTGTGAAATTCAAAGAATATTGCTCGGAGGCAGCTAAATTGCGCATTAAAATTTATCCATGGTATAGACTATCTCCATCAGTTCATAAGGTTCTGCAACATGGAGGTGAAGTACTTGCTACATTTGAACTGCCAATTGGTTTGTATTCAGAAGAGCCACAAGAGGCAAATAATAAAGTCTTCAGGAAATCACGAGCTGAAATCTACCGAATGTGTTGCCGCAAAAAGACAAATATAGATATTATACGGCATATGTTATTATCATCCGATCCACTTATAAGCTCTCTAAGAGTAAAGGATGGCAAGCACAAGGAAGTTCTTTTTCAAGAAGCAAAAACGCTGCTGTTGGATCAATAAATGAATGGTAAGTCTCCTAAGTACCGAATGTAATTCTATTCAATTGGTAATTCTCAGGGCCAGATTCACAGTTTAAAATTTTGCCGTTTAGGATTTAGGGTTAAGAAGTGTCGGCAACTCAGCTGGGACATGCAAATTTTGTGGTATGGGCGGATGAAGTATCGGAGTTATTGGGCTTTGTAGATAAGGATTCTTGATTGTGGCAGTTAACGATTTTCACGCAGCACGTCATCAAAGTATAGTCCTTCACGAACATTTTTAAAAAAATTCCAATTGAATCGATGAAAAACTGCAGATTTTTGTCCAAAAAGATCGGTTTCTGGCCCACTGTGCGTCGGAGAGTTAAAAAGATAAAGTTGACGGAATATCCGCGGGTTCTAAGAAATATATCTAGTCGGCCGGTCGTGCCAAGAGAGGTCCTGCGAATTTCCGCTGACTGTTCCGCGGCCGGTATTTGCTCCCGTCGTTAAAAATTGTGCGAGATCGGGGCATGTTAAAGGATCCTGGAGCCGAATAGTGGGTCGAGTGGCGCAAGTGTGTAACCCAGCGACGGGTAGAGTGGGTATGGAGGATCGGGTCGAAGTCGGGTCTCGGCCCGAGGCTTCGGAGATCTTCGCCAAAAACTGGCAGGAACTCCTGCGCTTGCCTTTGCTGCGCCCCGAAGTGCATATCCCTGCGTCTGCAGAATATAAAACTCGCTCTACCGGACGATCGAACGAAGTCTCGGGGTGTCCGGGAGGATTAACGACGCGCCGTTACCCTTATCAAATTTATGGAATTTTACTTTGCCCACTTTTCGCCCGGAAAATTTATTCCTTGACTCCAGACGTCGTTTTCCACCAAATCAAATCCGCTTCTTTAAATGTTTCAATTACCGATTGTATATTTTAAATGAATTTTCTTGTCGAAATCGTAGGGGTGACTTAGAAAATGTACATTGTCTAAGATTTATTGTTCGAAACAGCAATTTCGCAGCTGGAGCAGCCATTGCTGTGTTTTTGAATGGATAAATTGTGGGAGCTGTTTGAGCATACATAGTATACAAGTTTACAAGAATATTTTATTTGCTTCTATTATATTGTTTTCATATTTTGAATACATGGAAATGTTTACTTTTTGCTTTAACAGGTACGGGAAGATCTACACTCCGGAATAAAAAGATCGTCTATTTTTCCTCATTTAGTACATTAAACTGAAGAAAATGAATATTTTAATATGTCAACATATTTTGACATGGCTGTACATACAATGTACTGTGAATATCATCCACAATATATACTTCAATAGAATTTTCGAAATGAAAACGTACATATTGGGGCCCACAAGCGGGACAAAATGATAGCACAAATAGCAGTTTTACATCTGTCAGTTGTGGAGAAGTTACTGAAGAGCAAACATTCATTGCAAAACGTAATTGATAAAGTGGGTACTAGCTTCTTTCGTGCTTATTTAATAAAACAATATACTAAATCGTTAAGATTGGGTCGTGGAAAAGAACTAACTTAAGGAAAGGAAAAAACTTAAAGGAAGAACAAGATCGAATTACACAAATATCAAAAACTGTAAATAGATGCCGAAAAGTTATTATGAGCTTGTTAAATAATCCTGAAAATTACGGGACAATGAAGAGTTCTGGGCACCCACAAAGTTTAACTGCCCGTGAAAAACGTGCAACATTGAGAACAGCATCAAATTCGAGGATGACTGCGAGACAAATCGCCGAAAGTGTTGGCGTAAACACTAACGGAAAGAACGTACGTTGTGTTTTACAAAAATGCAAGCACTTAGCGCGAAGAGAATTGCAAAAGAAACCTTGGTTAAAGATGGAGTATGAAGCGTTCCGCTTACAATTTGCCGAAAAGCATATAAATATGAGGACAAAGCGGCAAAGAGTCATATTTGCTGACGAAAAGAGATTTAATTTGGATGGTCCAGACGGCGTAGGCTATTACTATCATGATTTGAATGGAGAACAGCAACTTTTAAGCCGTCGCCAAATGGGAGACGGCTGTGTGATAATTGGGGCCGATATTGGATATTGGGGTAAAACAGAAATCAAATTTATAAAGGGACGAATGAATAGTGAACGGTATATTGAAATGATAAATGAACAACTAAACACTTATGCTGTAAGAATTGCTGCAAATAAACACATTTTACAACAAGATAATGTCGCAATCCACGCGGCGAAAGTGGTCAGAGAGGAAATACTTCTCTTCAAAAATTATTCGTGTTTTGGAGTGGCCAGCAAGATCTCCTACCTCAATATTATTGAAAATTGTTGGGGATATCTTGCCAGAGCTGTGTACGAAAATAGCAGACAATTCCAAAATATTAACGATTTAAAATAGTGCATTTTGGACGAATGGAAGGATATTATTAAATTGTATAAATATTTACCAAATCGAATGATTAAAGTCGTTAGCTGTAACGGAGGTCCTAAAAAATATTGAGCATTGATTTTTATCGATTAATTCTGTTATATTTCAAGTTTTTCGTTAAGTGTGCTATCATTTTGTACCTCTATATTTCGTTAATAATTCTACTTTATTTAATAAAAATGTGGATAAGTTAATGAAGCTTTGTTTCATTTCATTCATATATGTTGAGAAAGACACACTAAAAATATGTGTATATAAATAGTTGAATTTGTAATGCTTAATAAACAGAAATTACATTAATTTCAAAGTGTGCTATCTTTTCGTCCCGGAGTGTACATATGCTACTAATATACTACAGGTATACTTCGGGTAAACATTTTTTATCCGAAAGTACCCGAAACACTAACAAAATGCAAATGCCCATTACTAGCTGAATACGTCTCCGGTTTACATCGGATAAAAGTCAGCCCTTAAGTACGCGAAGAAACCAGAATTTTCCCGTGGTAAATATCATGTATCTTGTATTTCTATTCAGAAATTTTTCGTGGGATTGTTGCCTGTTTCCGGTTAAAGAACACGCCGAGTAGAATGGCGTCACGCCCGTTTCCGTGTAGGTTGGTTTCCGTTTCCGAATAAATCCGTCGCGTCGCGATACATCCGTCGAATATTATTCCGCTCTATTTATTATTCCCTTTTCTGTCCCGATGTGTCTCTGTGTATGCTCTCGTTCGAGAGTCGTTTTGTCCCCTGACAGCGCGGCGGCGACGCGTTCGATCCCGCGTTTTATTTCGTCGGGACGAGCGGCTGGGATCGTTCCGCGGTCCACGTCGATATTTTCGCGAACAAACACCCTCCAGGAGCGAGTTTATTGCAGGAAAACCGTGACGGTCCTCTCCAAGGTACACACCGGCGTGCACCTCGAAGACGCTGGATTTTCCTCGACGACTCGCGGGAAAACGCCGCTGGATATAACGATCGCGATAAAGTACAGCCGAGGAAGAGAAAGAGACCCCGTACGCCCCGCGAAACTTACCAAAGAATACGAACAACGCGGCCGCACTTAATGAGATTTCCTTTTTCATCTTGGAACTTCGTCTTCGGTGTTCTGGGAATATTTTATGGCGGGAGAGCTCGTTGAAAAGCGCGTGAATTATAAACCGCCCCATTCCCGTGCTGGATCAGCTAGAAATATCTATCTTCTACGTTGAGGGTCTTCGTAGAAATCACGTGATAACTAGACAGCGGATTTTTATGCAAAATAAAAACGTCCTACCTGAATAGAAACAAACTAGAGTGAAATGGAACTTTATTTTCATTCTTAATATGTTTAACAGATTGAAAATAATGCAACAGTGCTTGTAAATTGATCTAATGTCGTTACACCTACTGATTTTTGTCATAAATGCATCAAATCCGCTGTCTAGACATTACTTTCGATTTCGTTTGTAGGATACAAACCTTTGAATCGTAAGGTTTTTATATTCCTCGAAGACGCGCGGGTTGGAGTTATGAATTTTTATTGGGGAAATTATCTGTTGGTTTCAGTTGGAAACTTTTCTGTATTCTTCTGGAAGGTTCGTTCTGTTTTACGGAGGTTCATTCTCATTGAAAAATTAACTTGTCGATGGTGAAAATTACAAGCTAAGTTATACATATTTTTTGAACGTTTACGTACTTGAGAACGCTTGTCAAATAACAAAACTGAACGAGGATCTTGTTCAAACTGACACATGTTATAGTGCATAGGAAATGAGGGAGGGTTTAAGTCATCACTTTGAAAACACTCTGTACTTATGAATTTTGCATCGCGGAAACTACTTGCCACGCGGCACTGAATCTCTTTTATATGAAACTTGAAGGTTTGGTGTACTACCAAATTTTTACATCCTTAAGAACATGTTTTCTCAACGATAAAAATTACAATCTTTCCATGTTTTAAATATCGATTTAAAAACACTTGTATCAAATCTGTGCCGATTTAAATGGTAATAATTAATTATCAGTTTGATGAACATGTAACAAATTTTTTGTAGTATATCAGAAGGCCAATCAGATCATCTACACCAATTTTCATCAACTTTCTATCAACATCAACTCAGCTGTATTTTCAGAAAGTCGCACCACTCGCTCCGCTAAATTTTTTGCATGGAAAAACGGGATGAAAGTTCCACTAAAATTCATTAAAATATTATTCCTATAATATATAGTTACGGATAGAGAATATATTCCGTTCGTTTTCTCACAGGAATCTCTTCCAAATCGTCTCTGGCAGGAAGCGTCCTAGATAACCTTTCATATCATAGTTGAACCCATTAATTTAGGACCGAGCTCTGGCTCCGATTTCATTAGAAGTGACAAAAATGAGAGTCTGGCCCTAGGGCATTCCATTCATTGTAGGAGTATATAAACCCTTAGATTCTGGGTTACCATGGGTTCGTCGACAACTGATTTGACCGACAATAACTTTCGTCGACACTATGTTTTCCTCGACATTGTGAAATGGTCGACAAATAATTTGACCGACACTATGTTTTCATAGACACGGTCAAATTGTCGACGTCTGCTGCTTTCATCGACAGCCCGTGTTTAGCGACAGGTTTGATTCGTATTTGCTAATGTTGACTAATCGTTATTATCACTGTTATGTTCTAGACGCATTTAGTTGCTTGTATAATAAAAAATAAAGAGAAGTACAAAGAATTTCTTCAAATAAACAAACTTTATTAATAGGTACACACAAATGAACAAAAATCATAATATTTAATTTAATTTCAAACATAATTGTGTAAATACATATACATAATTTGAATGAACAGAACGAATGCTACGCATATACACATATACATATACGGTTTACAAAACATAACAAAATTGTACAATAATTACATAAATATCAAGTAATGAAATCAAAGCGATATATTTTGTGCTAAAGCCTTTAAATGATCCATATAACTGTACATTTCTCGGCTCTCTAGTATTTTTCTAATACGTCGACGAAAACATAGTGTCGGTCAAATTATTTTTCGACCATTTCACAATGTCGAGGAAAACATAATGTCGACGAAAGTTATTGTCGGTAAAATCGTGTCGATCAAAACAGTGTCGGTCAAATGAGTTGTCGACGAACCCATGGTAACCCTAGATTCTTACTCTCGGGGGCTAGTATGTACTTCGGTAGACACGTATCACGTCACGTCGTGAAGTATTTCGGAAAGCCAACTTTTAGTGAGAACGGACTAAAGTACCTTCTGAATCAGAGTTAACCATATAGATTCCGCGAGTTCGGTTTAAAATCTATTAGGCAGTGTTAAAGTTGTTTCCGAGTCCCCCGCATTACCAGTGCGTCAAAACCGAGCATCATAGTTAGGTAAATTCCTTCTTTTACCTTTTATACCTTTTATCTTCATTTTCATACGTGACAATTACACATTTGTATCACAGATATTTATAATTAGAATATATTTGTGTTCTTTGGTAATTAGAGCAAATTTATTAAATCCATAATTATCGTCCAATATCCTAATCTAGTAATTGAACGTTCCCACACGATACAACCTCACCGCTCGGGTTGTATCAATTAGATTATGTTAGTTACGAGGCCTACTAACTATCCTAGCCATTCCCCGATTACGCATCAGGTTCGTTCGCGACTTACCAATTGTCCAAATAGAGATTTTTCCTATCTAGTGGCTCCCCAGTTACGCATTGGGTTCGTCCACGAAAACTATACCATCCTAGCGGCTCCCTGATTTCGCATCAGGTTTTCGTCTGTATTTGGCTCCATTCCTAGAGGCTCCCTGACTACCGCGTCAGGTTCGTCCTCGCTGTCTATATTCCTAGCGGCTCCCCAATTACGCATTGGGTTCGTCCGCGTACCTTAACTAACAAATTGATACCATATTCCTGGATTAACAACCCTTCGCCGACCACTCGTGCTGTTCGCGGCCCTAGCTCGTAACAATATATTTTTTGTAATAATTTTATAATTACTTGTTTACATTTTGCATTATTCTGCAAACGGCTGTGTTCCGCACGGAGAAATATCGTGTAGGGACACTATTTGTTTATGACTGAGTCTACCGCACCGAAAGTACAAAAGGAAGCCGAACGTAGACAATGAGAGCATGTAAACACAGATCGCGCTGTCCTTCCTTGCGCTCGAAGCTTTTATCGTCAATTAAACCACTAAATACAGTTGAAATTATATCGTGTTTAGTGTCATTTTAATAATAAAACCGCCGCAAATGAGTTGGTGAAATTCCCATAAAAAAATCATGAAAAAATTTTCTAATAATCAATTCATTGTTTAAATTTCATTGTCTTAAAATAATATTTCAAAATTGTTTACTCGTTACTTATTTTCGTACTTTTCCCGATAATTTAAATTAAAGATGTCTCTTAATGATTTCAGCGCACTGGTTCGATCAATTGTTATATAATAACCACTATTTGCAAATTTTCACAATATCTTTATTTCAACGTTTCGATCTTATTTTAGATCATTTTCAAGAAAATTTTTAAGAATTGCGTCTGTAAATTAATAATTATTACTATATTTCAAATTGTGTGAATTTAAAGCAAGAAGAACAACCGTTACTTACTTGCTTAGTGCAATAGAAAATAATTTTTCATAATATAAACTGTAACATAACATGTGTTGATGCTAAGACGCAATTAATTTACAGACGCAATTCTTAAAAATTTTCTTGAGGATGATCTAAAATACGATCGAAATGTTGAAGTACAGATGTTGTGAAAATTTGCAAATAGTGGTCATATATAACAATTGATCGAACCAGTGCGCTGAAATCATTAAAAAAGTCTTGTTAGCAACAATCTACGATCGACATAAGGAAACATTTAAAGATATCTCTGGTTAGAAATTTCTTCGTATTTGATCAATTGATCTCATCGTTTCGAAAAGTGCTGAAAGTTGAACTTTTAGCAAACGAACAGCAAACTCTTCGATTGAGACTATTGTGCGTCGCGCCGACGTTTGATAGCGAGATCGTCAGCTGGAGCGGCTTTCACCGACAGCTGCTTGAAGCTGATCGGGCAATTGAATTTCGCGGAGCCGCCTGCAGGAAACAATAGCAAAACTTTCGATTCGGGACACGTCAGGCTCGCGAAATTCCGCGATCGCGGAGACGCGTATCGTTAACAGTTAGCTCGACTCGACTGGGGCGCGAATAAATCGACGAACGTTAAACCACGTCATTCCTGGGTCGACTGCTGCGTTGAGAACGCGCCTTCGCCGTGGCCTGTGCTCTATAACAAATATCGCTGAATTCACGTCTTCTGGAGATTAACCCACATATTCGGGCTTGCGAACGTCAGCTCGCTCGGTTTTACGAGGTTCCTCGAACGTTTTCGTGCTACCGGCGCATATCCGTGGCTCTCTCACGTGTCCTGCAGTACCGTCGCGTCGGCTACCGTGCCGGAGCCCTGACCTTAGCCCAGATTTGCCGCCGGAAAAAGAAACTGCGAGAGCTTTGCTTGCCTGACCGAGTGTGCGCGCGCGGGCGCGCGTGTGTTCGCGAGAAACCTGAAAGAGAAGAATAGCCGGGGAAGGCCGACGTGAATGAGCACGGGACAAGATCGAGCTGAATCTCCTCGCAATTAACGACGGCTGTGTGTATGAGAGTAGCTACCAACTAGGAGAGATAAAGTCTGGAAAGGGAAAAAAAAAGGAGAGCGAGTCAGTATGAACCGAGAACAAAGGGATCGGGGGAATAGAGGACGAAGGGACGGAGGACGCCGAGTGATTGCTCTAATCGGACAAGGGTGGTCCATCTGCGACTCGTTTTGGATACCGTTGCCAGTGGTTACCGATTGATTTTATTGTATAATATATCGGATCGAATTCCCCTTAGGCAACTATAAAAGTATTAGGTTCCTGAATATTAATCCTTTGTTTGTTAATGTTGAGTATTAATAACCTTTTGCAGTCGGAGCTATTTTAACTTGAAAATTAAACATATTTCCGACCTAGAATAATTCCATTGTATATGATTTTTTCATTTTATGCATATGAAATTTAGATAATACCTCATACAATACTTAAGGGCTCGGAGCGGCCCACAGTGGGCCAAACCGACGAAATCTGTGTCAAAATCAAAGAAGTTTCGATAGAAATGAAGTAGAGCGATGAAAATTTTTTTACATTAAAACTGAAACTTTGCAGAATATGGGAAAATAGGGAGATCGTGGTACGAACGTTTTTTAACATTGAAAGAATTCGTTAAACTTGCACAACTTCAAGAAAATTGCTGTTTTTCCAATACCACGCGCGGAAAAAATTTTTTTTTAACATGCGACACATCATTTCCCGTAGATTTTTTCACGCTGATATCAAATCTGGTTTCAAAATTTGTCGACGACCTCAGGATTTTGCAAGATATCGATTTTTGTGAACACAACTTATGAAATCATTTTTTCGTTGAAATGAATTGGTAACCCACTAGTTTGAAGGAATATTGTATTCTCATATAATATATAAAACACATTAAAAATAATTTGCCATACCACGCGTGTGGTATTGAAAAAACCACCATTTTTTTGAAATTGTGCAAGTTTAACAAATTCTTTCAAGGTTAAAAAACGTTCGTACCACAATCTCCATAATTATCCCATATTCTGCAAAGTGTCAGCTTTCATTTAAAAAAAATTCCATCGCTCTATTTTATTTCTATCGAAAGTTCTTTGATTTTGACAAAGATTTCGTCGGTTTGGACCACTGTACGGCCGTGCCAGAGTGTGCGGTAACACGCACACATCGCTAAATTCGCATATACGTATATGCAATTATGTACAAGGTTTACGAGAATACAAAATGACGCTTCGTCAATTGTGGTTTCTAAAAGTCAAATCTAGATGCGTTCGGTGCCCAAAATGCATATTTTTACGTTATAGAGAAATAATTTGTAATATTCGGCCGCCACTGACAGATTTTCGTAAATATTGAGAGATTTATCGTTCGAATCGAAAAAATCGCTCTGAATCGACATAGCCAGGACATGTACAAAGGAGGTGGTGCGTATTTTTAGTTGAAGAATTAATTATTTAAACACGAAAAATGTTTCGGAAAATAATACAGCACCTCGAGGTTTCGAAATTTTGCACTAATGGCACCACTGTCTCTTTCCTAAACTGCACGTTACAAATGTTATAATAGAATACGGCTGATAATGCAGGTCGATATTATATTGTCCATCGATAACACAGTGCCCATCGTCCATGCAAACACTAAATTTATTGAACAAAAACACTGGTACGCGATGCGGGTATCTTTTGACGTCTTGCTTACTTCGGTTGCCTGGTGATAGGCCAATACCAGTGGTGTTGGACAGGCAATATCTGCCGAATGTTATAGATTGCTCTATAATAATAACGGTATAACGGTATAACGGTATAACGTACGACCTGCATTATCAACCGTATTCATTGGAACATTTGTAACGTACAGTTTAGGAAAGAGACAGTGGTGTTACTAGTGCAAAATTTCGAAACCTCGAGGTGCTGTATGATTATTTGTGACAGGCGGTGTCTGCCGAATAAAAACTGACTTTTAGGAATCACAATTGACCGCTTCTGAACTCCTCATTGCAATGTTGAAAAATTAAACCTTGTAATTTAGCGATGTGTGCGTGTGCCCGCACACTCTTGCACGGCCGCGCCGCCGGCCCCCTTAAACGTGTAGTAATTGATTAGATACCAACATATTTAATCGTGTGAACAATATTGCGAATAATGGTACAGCAATTTTCAGTGGCGACTCAGAATCATCACTCGAGTGCTAAGAGTAAAAATAATAATAATTGCATGAGTGCATAAAACTCGCGTCACTATATCACCATCTTCCGAAGTCGGCGCATGATGCGTTATATTTCGTGCCAAACACAGTATTAATGATGGTTGCAGCTGCTGCAGGTTACTAAGTTTGCGTCAGTTAAGCAAGATTGGGTCTGGCTAACTTGATTTGCGTTGCTTATGTTAAATCACTAGGTTAATTAATCCAGGAAGAGGGTCTAGGTTCGCTAGATTGCATTGACTACGTCAGGTTATGCTTGCATTAGCTGACTTACGTTAGGTTTGGTCTAGTCAGTTTGCTTTAGTTACATCATATTAGGTCTCTCTGGGATAGATTCAGTTAATATTCGTCAGGTCTGGCCTAAATCTGAATCAGTTATTTCGGTTTGCTTGGGTACTCTGAACTATCGTTGTGCCAGATCTGAACTGAATCTTGGCTTGGTTTTGTTTAATTAACATTGACATTACCATTAGACCTACCCCTAGATTTAAAATGTAATGTACATAGGATAGACGTGATTTTAATCGTGTTCAGAATATGTCTAGCTTGAACTGGGTTAGGCACTTCGGCTTGAACAGACCAGCAGGAGGTCGTAGCTTTATTTAACACACTCTCCACCTGAGTCTTCTAGATACATGAAAGTCAAATATTAAATTATGGTCTCCCATATTCCGGCTTCCTTCATCCTTCACTACGTCCATCAAGTTTCGCCGTTATCGAGCGCCCTTGATGTTCAAAAGAATAGCCTAAGTTTTAAAAGCGAGGATAACGGGCTAAATTGTCTGTAGACGGCGACATCGTCCCTGGACAAGAGTCGTCGGCAGTTAGACGAAGAAGCACTTAATGGCCTGTTATCGGTAGGAGCATTATAGTTAATTATACGCGAAGTCGGCCATTCATTAGACGGCGTGGCAAGATGGGACAAACCCAGGAAGAAAAGGGAGACAGAAGGCGGAGAAGAGGACGAAGGCTGCAGAGCGTGTGCTCGGTGCCAAGTAATAGAAATATGGCCCTCTGCCGGTGATGCCATAATTTCCATCCTCTATTCATCGCCCGGCCGTATTTAATAAAAAGTTTCCGCGGGGCTTGGCCCAATTACCCGGGGAACAACTCTGATTAACCAGCTCTGATAGACCTGAGCGGATCTAACCAGTGCTTTTTCGATCTGGAGTCGTTATGGCATCGAACGAAATGAAGTAGGCTCAGAGAGAAAGAGGGGGAGGGCAGAGAGAGAGAGAGAGAGAGAGACCAATTCATTGTTCTCGGTCGCACGCGCGCCACCGATATGTATAATTCAAACCGAATGGAAAGTAATCGCGGAACGCAACGAGGGCACGCCGGAACGCCCGCAACAGAATCCGCCTCGGCCGGTTCTGATTAATTCATTGTCAGTCGGACTGCTGATCGGAATTTCAAAGCAACAACGCCAACAAGGTAGAACAATCGGAAAAGTAACATACTCTCCGAGTACATAGTGCGGGTCTATCAAATATAAGACGTACGTATCAACAATAATTGATTGCGTGTCTGTCGGTTTCACTACTCGTCTTTCGAATCTGGCGATTTTAGTTTCCACTGTGCATTGTCTCGCAGTTTCAACTATATCTGATTATCTCACTTTTCCTAGTGTGCCTGATTGCGTTACTGGCTCCACTGTGTCTAACTTGTTTAATTCTTTCTACTATGGCTGACTCATTTCATTATTTCTATTATATTTGATTCGTTATACTGGTTCTACTGTGCCTGACTTGTTCCATTCTTTCTACCACGTCTCAATTATTTCATTCTTTCTACTGTGTCTGACTGATTTCGTTCTTTTTACTGTTTCTAGTGTGTCTGATTTGTTTGTTCCATTCTTTCTACCACGTCTCACTTATTTCATTCTTGCTACTATGTCTGACTGATTTCGTTCTTTTTACTGTTTCTAGTGTGTCTGATTTGTTTGTTCCATTCTTTCTACCGTGTCCGACTTATTACATCCTTTCTACTATGTCTGACTTGTTCCATTCTTTCTACCACGTCTCAATTATTTCATTCTGTCTACTGTGTCTGACTGATTTCGTTCTTTTTACTGTTTCTAGTGTGTCTGGTTTGTTTGTTCCATTCTTTCTACCGTGTCCGACTTATTACATCCTTCCTACTATGCCTGACGTGTTCTATTCTTTCAACTGTGTCCGACTCGTATCATTCCCTATCCTTCACTGTATGTACAATATAAAATTGCATTATCTCTCCCGTGAAATGTTACCCAAATTTCTGAGTGTCTAGCATCGTTATAACACCAGTTCGAGGCTTAGCGGGCTCTTTCGTGGACCCTCCATCAGCGTCAGGGACCTTGAAAAAAAGACGTTGGATTTGCAAAGCAGCACTCACCGCGTCGCAGTGAGATCGCGAATTTTTGCAGCGAGGCGAAGCGAAGGCCGCGGAACAATCCGATCGCGGGAGAAGTTACGGGAGGCGAGTGTGCCGCATTGTCGGCCCGTCAACAAGCAAACGGCCGTGACGAGTGAAAGGATCCGGGCGAAGCAGTTCGAGAGGCGAGTTCCAGCAAATAGCAGGGACGTTCTCTCGCGATACATGCATGTTGTTTTTTCTCTCTATTCCTCTCTCCCCCCATCACTCTCTCTTTCTCTGTCCCTCCCCTCCCTTTCTCTCGCGTTCCTCGGTCCCTTTCCAGGTAGAGCGCGGCCCGGAGAAGAGTTCCATTGAACGGGAACGTGGGCGTTTATCGTCGCTGGCAGTATTTCAAGAGCGCACTGTTAGGCAAACGCGGCGAGTAGGCCAAGTGAGTACGCGGACCGGATTCATCTGGACTCCGTTTCTTCGTCGCATTTGAACAATGCCGAGCCGGCACTCGATTGTCACCGACATCTTTTGCTGCAGAATATCGCCAAGGACGATGTTGTTTCGACCAGGAGAACTTTCCGCGCCTGTTTCCACTTAGTCGGATCGACGGAAGACAATTCGCAATCGCTTATTTTGAGAATTCTGTAGATTCGCACACAGGACAGCTAACGTCGGCTGCTAGACTCTCGATTCGGTCTCATTGTATTTTCATTGCGAACCTGAAGCCATTTTCTTCGTTCCAGATGTGTTATTTGTTGGTTATTTCTGGCTACGAACGCCGTTCATTCTATTTTATTAACTTCCCGATTTTATAGGGAAGTTATTGTAATGACCCCGAAAATCGAAAATCGATTTTTTAGCAGATCTTCACGTTTCATAGTCATTGCAGTCATTTTAGACTATTTTTATCAAAATGTTTGTATGTGTGTGTGTGTGCGTATGTCTGTTTCTATGATATCAAATTTTTCGTTAACGTTTTCTGAAAAAGTAACAATGCGATCAGAATGATGAGTGATGCAATCGATGTGCCCCGCTGTAACTTAGAGCTGATTAGATTTTGGTCCACTTTCGTCCAGTAGTTTTCTAGTTTTTTTAGTTTTTTTCGAAAAAAGTTCATTCAACAATGCAATTTATACGAGAGAACGGAAATTTTCCACCGAAGAAACAAACGTAATTACATAAAAAATTTTTTTTAAATTTAAAAAAAAAATTACAATAATCGAAAATTATCCCAATGCAAGAGTGAGTTCATCATCTCTACTCCCGAGAATACATTTTCAAAGAATATCGATGAAAGTACAAAAAAAATTTATATTACAATCTTTAAAAAAACAATCAGTTCAAAACGAATTATTAACTGAGATTAAATTGAAAATTAATATAAAATATATGATAATTATATTAATAACATTGATGTTGAAGACGGATTGGTTAATGGAGCATGCGGAATATTAAAATTTATTACTTTTCAAGAAAATACTAAAATTCCGTCTATATTGTGGTTAGATTTTCAATTGGCCAGAGTAGGAGTGAAAGTAAGAACTCGTTATCGTGATTATATGAAAAATGCAAATATTGATCAAAATTTAACACCAATAATAAAAATATTGAATCAAGTAAATATGTCGAGTGAGGAAAAATATCAAATCACACGTAGTCAATTTCCAGTGGTTCCTGCTGAAGCGATTACGATTCATAAAAGTCAGGGACATACATACGAGAAAGTATGTTTTAATTTTAAAACATCAGAAGAACGAACTTTACAAATGTTGTATGTAGCACTGAGCAGAGTTTCAAAACTGAGCGGTTTATATATTTTGGGACAATTTAAATTAACAGTATCGAAGAAAGAAAACCAAGATCAATACTGCAAACCCGGATAATGAGGAGTTGTATCGTTTGCGAAAAACTAATTAAGACAATTTATTTTGCAACATTAGTATGCTATAACAAGGAACCAAGCGAGCAACGAGCCTGCGATGTTCGTTTAATGCGACGCCATATAGCAAACATTTTGATAATGTAGAAAACTATTGAAGTTCCCTGAAAACGTATAATCTTCTTAAAACGTACTAAAAATAATGATAATAATATACTGCAACTAACGAATCGGGAAGTTCTTTGTGTGGCTCTTGGAGAGTCACACACCAAATAAAAAACATTAATAGCTGCAGGCCCTACTAGCCATGCGTACCACTAACCCTCTCGCAAGAGCAGTCCTACCCGCGAGCAAAAACAACCCTACTCGCGAGCGGGCGAAGCGAGCGAGCAACAATAACCCTCTAGTTTTATTCAGAGATGCTCCACATTGGATCTTAATTAATAATAAATTCACGGGCGTGGATTATTTTGGACTGTTACTACTGGGTCTGACTCGTTTTATTATTTCTACTGCGACTGACTTATTTCACTGATTCTCTCTCTACTATGTCCGACTAATTGTTATATGCGGAGAAATTCTATATTGGATCTTAGTTCGTAATTCGTATGTAATTGATACAACTGATGAGATTAAATACTTTTCTAATTTATTATAAGATAGAGCGTCCACAAGCATTCGAACAAGAATTCATACGATTTACAAAGTACCACAGTATCTAAAAAGTTGGTTTCCAACTATAAAAGATAAATTACCATTACAAAAAAGCCACAATATAATTTATTCAATACCATGTAAGGGATGTAACCGGGTATATATTGGACAAACGTCCAGACATTTGGAAACGCGTATTAGAGAACACAAACATAACATTTTCCTTACTCCAACGCAACACACAGCATTGACGAAACATTCAATTGAATATGACCACCCATTTGATTTTGAGAACGCAAAAGTTATTGACCATGAAGCAAATTTACACCAGAAGATACTATCAGAAACAATTCATATGATTAAACATCGTAGCGTAAATCTAAGGTATGAAACACCTAAGATACATAAATATTACGCAACATTACTGAACCATTAATGCTATATGATGAATTCTTCTAAATAATTCCTTATGTAGCTTCGTAATTTGCATCAACTTCCACATACACACAGCTGTATGTAAAATAGTTAAAGTAAACTTGAATGTTAATTGAGAAATACCACATTCAATGTGGTATAATAGCAGTGAAAGGAAGATTATAATGACAAAGGTTGTTTCAATTTACCGCCAAATATCGATCACCAAATGATCGATCGATAATACGTTATGTTCGTTTCCAAATGTCTTCACGTTATCTCACTACCATGTAGACTGTCCTAGCATCAACACGTGGCTACGTTAAAGTTAATATTATGAGAAATTATTTTCTATTGCACTAAGCAAGTAAGCAACAGTTGTTCTTCTTGTTTTAAATTCTCACGGTATGAAACATAATACTGATCATTAATTTACAGACGCAATTCTTGTAATTTTCTTTGAAAATGATCTAAAGTAAGATCGAAACGTCGAAAAAAGATATTGTGATAATTTGCAAATAGTGTTTAAATAACAATTGATCGAACCAGTGCGCCGAAATCATCAAAATTTTGATTCGAACAAGTATTGCTGATTTTTATGCCGACGACAATTTCTGTACATCATGTTCAATAGTAATTTATAGGAATTGGGATCCGATAAGAATTCAGTTCTTCTCTTAAGAGTTTATAAGACAAAGTGGAGACCTCGTTACAGTGTATCTACTTTTTTAATCCGGCGATTTATAAATGATTGGAATTGATTCTATAAAAAAATCCATCAAGCGTAGAATAAAACATCATCCCGAGGAAGAGAGATAAAAAAGACAGGAGATTAAGAAAGTCAAATTGTATCTGAAATTCAGATTGTACATTGGTTATTTAGATGAGCTAAAATGCAAATAATGACCAACTAAAGAAAACAATTGTCTCTGCTGTCCTCTTTCATAGATTTTCTTCCCTGTTTATGCAAACAACGATTCGTGACGGACTCAGCACGCTTTGTATCGAATGCGAGATTAAAGTAATTGAACAAACGAGCCTCTAAAATATTTGACTGTCGTTCGTAAAATCGGTCGAGCAACAGAAAATACGTTGCGTTCGACGATCCCGCCCAACGGGGGAATCCATTAAACCGTCGACAAACTGGTTTCGAACTGTTCCGCGTACGTCGAAATACGAGAAAGGAAAAATCCCGAAATTGGTCGGCTCGACGTGTGTAAAATCGTTCGACGAAACATGAATTTTAAAAATGCAACTTGGAACGATCGCTCAATAATGAATGAAGGTCCGAAAAAATCGAGCATACACATTACACGTGTCGTGGGAATAAAGCCGAAAAGATACAAAATTTTGCAATTCTTCCAAAGGAACTTGAATTTTTCCGGTGAAATCTCAGTCGAATTTTTTTATCGGAAAAAAATGAATGGTATTCGTGAAATAATATTTTTTATTCGAAGTAATCTGGGAATAAAATATTCAACTAGATCAGATATTCAAATAAATCAAAATCCAAATAGTAAGATCCTATATTTTTCGCGTCGCATAATTTAATAAAAATTTTAAGTCCATCATTAAATCCCTATGTTGTACATATGACAATGATCACATGGAACTAACAACCTCTAACTTTGCAACAGAGATGGGCATTATTTGGCGAAAAATATATTTGAAATACTATTTAATATTGGGTTGGCAAATAAGTTCGTCCGGTTTTTGTGATTTATTTCAATGTAAAAAACCGAACGAACTTATTTGCCAACCCAATATTTTAGATTTCATTTTGCTTAAAGAAAATAGTATTTTATTTGAACAACCTGAACCTCGAAATAAAATATTTCTATTTGAACAATTTGAACCTCGAAATAAAATACTTCTTTGTATGTATTTGAATCATCTGAACCTCAAAATAAAATATTTCTATTTTAACAATTTCATCCACAAAATAAAATACTTCTACTTTAATAATCTGAAACACAAAGTAAAAAATTTCTATTTTAATAATCTGAAACACAAGATAGAATATTTTATTTTTTGCATCGTTATACCTAATACTTTCAGAAATCGCATTACTTATTTAATATTTCTTATTTTAGCAATAATTTAAAGAACTTAATATACTTAATGTAAGAAACTATATCATTTGCCATATTTTCGTTTTATTGTTTCGTTTGATTGCTACTATTACTGCGTATATCCACTTCAGTTTTCACAGCATGTGCCTACTGAGGTTTGTTGATAAACATACAGTGTATCTTATCACCAGAAAATTATTTATACTCAGAAATCTATTAAATGCGAACCATTATTTTGAGCAATAATATTTAAAATTGAAATTGAAAATAAAGACAAAGTCCAAATATTTTCAATATTCTTAAAATAAAATACTGTTTTCAAATACTATTTTCAAAAATTACTGCAACAAATAAAATATTTTATTTTCAAAAATGACTGCACTAAATAAAATATTTTATTTTCAAAAATTACTGCATCAAATAAAATATTTCATTTTCAAAGTTGTACAGACACTGTAAAAAATAAATGGGATTATTTACTATTTACTATTTAAAATACTATTTTCCCCAGCTCTGCATGTCACATACTTTCACTTTCGAGATATTGTCGTTTGAAGTTTTGATCACTAATGCTTTGATATAGGGTATCGGTTAAGTTGCGTTATTTTTTGTGCCTTTCGAATTTGTTTTCATGACTTTTCTTCTGGTAAATACATAAATCCTATACTATAGAGCTCAATAATACTATTTTCCCCAGCTCTGCTTTGCAATCGTATATCTCGACAACTACTCAAGATATCCAAATGGATCAAAAGAGAGATGATAGCTACGTGTTCCCTCAACTACGCATAATTTTTTCAAAATTTCAATTCAATGCCTCGCATAGCAATCGAATTAAAGACAATCCCTTTCCCGGCTGAAACGTTAGCATCCATCCAATTTAAATCGCGAATGGAAAGATAAAATGTTTAGTCGAAGAAAGAAGGGTGCTTTCATCGGGTTCGGTTCGAAATCTCCTTCACCGTGAATGAATGAATGAATGAATGAATGAAGAGGTCAAGCTCGTACGTTTAATGGCTGGCCCGTCGGGAGAGTTTTCGTAGATATCGATCCGTTGAAGTGAACGCGTTAATGCGACTAACATTGCGGATGTTTGCAGCGTGTCTACGGTAGAAAATTTTCCGCGGGACGTATCGGGAAACGTTTCGAGTGGTGTCTTCGATGGAACGAGGGGGTCCATTGGATGTCAGTGAGTCGGAGAGGTTGGTAGTCGATAGCATGAATGGAGCAGCAGCTAATATTAAGGCCTCTGCTGGATACGGCGTGCATTTCAGTGCACCGGTGCGGTGGCTGGCATGAGAGCTCAGACCGTGGCTCGCCGGAATATATTCGTAAATAAATGATCGTCCGGCCTTAGCCCCGGCTTCGATTCACTGTCTTCGACCCCCACTGTTTCCTTCATTTTTCCACCTCCACGGTCGATCTCAACGACCGCCAACACGTCTAGGATACGTCCGCGCGCTGTCTTTATGCTCTTTTTTTTAGATACAGAGGTATATGTAGATAGACCGTGGACACATTCCCCGATGCAATACCTTCGTCCCCTACGTGTACCGCCATTCATAATTTACACTACCGTCGCCGAGGCATCGGTTCGCTCATATTTGGTTCACCGTTGACGGGCTGGCTTCGCGTTTTATTCGAACTCGGCGCAACTGAATCGTGTCGATAAATATGATTCACGAAGAATGGGACTGTAGACACTGTTGCTCGCACTTCCTCGCCGCAGGAATATACATGTGTGCACGTCCGCCGCTGTCGTGCGTTGTCACACGTGGTGCTGCCATTCCGGTTCGCATGTGTGCATTCGATTCCAGCCGTTTCTAGTCACGACACGCACGTAATTTTGCGAAACTGTCGCTTTAGAGACTAATTCGATAACGGCGACGGTCAATTTTAGTCTTTCGTGGATATCGTAGTAAATTCACGTCGACTTTTCTAGGAGAATGATCTGCGTCAAATGTTTCACAATGAACGTTCTTTTTTGTGTATCAATTATGTAGTTGTTTGTAAACACTTGACGTTGATTGTCGTTGCGGAAACAGGAAAGAGTTTCCGAAATCCTTTTATCTTTAATGAAATTAAAAAATGAGATTTTGGACATTCTTATTCTGGAATCATTGAAATGTTTCAGAACAGGAAGACATTTCTAGCTGGCTCGTTACTTATTTTACATGAAGGTTCACGATCCCGTCATAACAACACCAAAAACATAAAAATGTTATTTATACCATAATAACGTAGCGAACGTAGCAAAACGTAGCAAAATGGCAGATTTATCAGCGAACAACAAACCAAAGCGAGTTCCTCCGCGCTATAAAAGTCCCAACAACACCGGAACCATAAAATGTATTGCTCTCCAGCCAGCCACAATAATTTGACGATCCGCTATAGCTTCTTACGGTACAATTGGTCCGGGAGCAATTCGCCAGAGCCGAGAATTGGTTCGCCGGTGCCGTTTCCGTCTTGATAATTCCCGTCCCGATCGTTTTATCGAGTGTGGGAGCCAAGGCGTGGCATATAGCGTTCGAAAAGATCGTAGTCTGGCTGTTTAAAGCCGGCCCCCCGGGGAGCAGCATGATCGGAATTATTGCCGTATAATATCGCCGTTTCGAACCGCAAATCGCGTAATCCTGGCACAAGCTGCCCCCAAGCTCAGCTCATGCTCCGGCAAAGCGTGGCAGAGCATGACAAAGCGCTGTGACGATGACACTGTGCCCGACACTTTGTCCCGTCGAATCGCGTGTTGTCCATTCAATTAGGACTTCCGCGGCTCGTGGTTTCGCGAATATGAACATGAACCGACCGACGCGACGCGACGGAACAAAAGAAACCAACGATATTGCGCGGCGACTCTGTCCCCGGTGTTCGCCGGAATTAATGTACCAGTTGACGGTTAATATGGTTTATAACCGGCGCATTAGTATAATGCCGCAGCGCTTCCGTGGTCACGCGAGAATCCGTGATTTCGGCGGATTGCGGCGATCCTTGGGCCGGCTGTGTGTGATTGCGCCGCGATTCTGCCACTGATCCCTGGCTTCTTCGCGATTTTTTATTCATTTTTAGTCGACTGACCAGAGCCAAGTAACCCTTTAATCCTTCACGACGCACAGTGGGGTATTCGACCCGGAAAGTCGAAGAAATTTTTGGTGTCCGATGTACTTAAAAGTTTGAAAAGTAAGATTTCAGTGTTGTTTTTTTTTATTGGTACACCCGTGAAGTACCCCATTTCATCGAAAGTCAAGAGATTTTATAGCACGCTTTCAGTTCTTACACAATATCTGTTAAAAAATTTGGAATCCATCAGTTGTCGAAGAAATTTAACCACTGTCAACTGATTTTGTAATTTCATCAGGTTATAAAAAGTAGAATCAGTCGAACGAAAGAGGTGTTACTCCGTTTTCTCCACGAATGTTAACACGCTAATTACACTACTCGCTCGTCCACAAGGTGTGCGCACATAAATGCGCAAGGTTCTGCAATCAGGAAACAATTAATCATTATTAATTTCGTTACAAGTTCGGGCACACCAATCATTAATCGTCCCTAACCAGCAATTACAACGGCTGTAAATACAATGAGTTGTGGTTAACGATTATGCAAAGTGTCTCGTAACAGAATTAACAGGAACGCGTTAATCGTCATTATGGATGCGTACTCGAATTTACAATCAGTCTGTCCCTAAGCGAAATTTATAGATTTATGTAGAGCCTTATTAGCCTATTTCGATAAATAAACGTCGAGCCAATCATAATTATGCGAACGACTCTAAACTTTCCTCAGTTCGTTACACTTGGAAAACAAAACTATTTGACTTGTGCTAGTTTATAAGCTAAACTATACTGTAATATAGTACTTGCGAGCGGGGAAACTTCGCGAAAAGTAGAGCATCGATAAATATTTGACACGTATATTTTTATAGCAGCCTTGATGTTTGCGACAGGAAAATAACCCCGTAAACTCGAGGATCGGAAAGAGCTACGTCGTGAAATATCTGTGACGGCGCTTGGATCTGGAAAATGTGCCTAAAAAATTAGTTCCGAGCCCTAATTATTTCAAGAACTATGGACTGTGACTGCACTCATGTTTTAGTAAAACTAGGTAACATGTCGCAAACATCACTTTTTTCAAAAATCCCTGTACAGGGTATTAGTCCAGTCAATGAATGCTCATAAGGAGGGCGTAGAGGGAAATAGAAGGAACACAATTTTTAACTTTGGAACTTTGTTTAGACTAGTTAGGAGGTAAACATACTAAAAGTCCTAGGAGGTGAGCGGACTACAGGGGGGCACGTAGAAGTCACATTTTTCGGTTTCCGCTTATATCTCGGAAACTATGTGTCCTAGCGATAATACCATTCCATATAAAATTAAAGCTGACAAAATGTGCTATAAGATTGATTGTATTCAGTTTTTCGCTATCTCGCATAGTTTCCGATATATCCGAGCTCAAAGTTCACTAATTGTGAAAAAGAAATTTTTGCCTCACGTTTTTGACTATAGCTAACTTTTCAGCACAATTAGTGAACTTTGTGCGCGAATATCTCTGAAACTATGCGAGCTAGCGGAAAACTGAATTCAATCAATCTTGTGGCATATTTTGTCACCTTTAATTTTGTATGGAATGGTCTTATCGCTAGGACGCATAGTTTCCGAGATATACGCGGAAAACCGAAAAAGGGGACCTTCTACGTGCCCACCTGCTCCCCGCTCATCTTCTAGGAGTGGGGACTTTTAGTATGTTTACCTCCTCACTAGTCCAAACAAAGACCCAAATTTAAAAATTGTGTTCCTTCCATTTCCCTCTACAACTTTTCGTTGACTGGACTATATGTACTAAGATGGTTACTTATTTATTCTTTTCGAAAATGTTTTCCAAAATTTCTTTTACGGCATCCCGCGGGATTATTCCAAATAATGAAAAAAGAAATCTGTACAAAGTTTGAGCTCGATCGGATAGCGGAAAACGTGCCCCAAGGCCCTCAAACAATAAAATAATTAATTGAATGCTCCTAAAATTATTTTTCTCGAATATCTTCTAAACTATTTACCGCGTCGAAAAATATGTTAGACAAAACCTGTAGATCCGGACAGGCTGCGTCATTTCTGTCGTCTTACATTTTTTTCGTAAAACAAACGGTTTTCGAACAACTTGACAAAATGTCGGACCAAAATCAAACATTTTTCAACAAGAATTGTTTTAACAAGAATCTTCTTTGGTATAAACAATCTTGCGGCACGTTTCTTTTATAAACGTCTACTGATCCAAAGGTGTAGATTCACCCCTATGGCGATCGACCATTACTTTTTAGATACCCTGTACATTCGAGCGAACAGTGACAGTAACTACGTTAATGTTCGCCGGAGAATTTCGCAGCAATTTTTCAGAAATTCAAGCGGAACGGGACGAAGTATGACGACGTACCTCGAGGCACGAGTGGTCCAGCAAACGAGCGATAGAATCGAGAGAGGAACGGACATCGGGACAGTTCGAATGGACGGGTTTTCGGGTCGAGACCGATTACTATTTCTGTTCTCTGCAGGGCGTCTCGGCGAGCCACGATAATGGAGCTTATCGCGGCGAGGGGTGTAGCATTATTTCGACCGAATAGAGTGAGAAAGAGCGAAGATTGAGAGAAAGAGCGAGAAAGGGAGTCACTCGAGATCTGCGTTTGCGAAGTTTGCGCCAGCTACGTGCTACTTTGGCTGGCAAAACTCTCCGGGCGAGTTCTGCCGGCTCGAAATCGGCTATCGAAACCGATAGGGACGCAATTACGCGACTTTTGCCAGCGACCCAGTTCGCCGAGGAAAATCATTGGTTCGCAACTTTTCTCATAGAGAACAAACGACAAAGAATCGGCGCGCGCACAGGATCCTCGCAAATCTTATCGGGACGCTCCCTTTCTTCGGACAAGAGGAATATCGCCGATAATTCGATCCGATTGCCAGGATCTCTCTCGAATAGTCGATTTTCGAGAAACAAGCCCCGTCGTTAAATTTCTTTAGCGTGACGTCGAATCAAGGCCGACGACACGCGAGTCGATAAAAAGAAAAATCGATTGGCGGTGCCACGGTAACAGAGCTGGGGAAAATAGTATTTGAAATAGTAAATAGTAAATAATCCCATTTATTTTTTACAGTGTCTGTACAACTTTGGAAATAAAATATTTTATTTGATGCAGTATTTTTTGAAAATAAAATATTTTATTTGTTGCAACAATTTTTGAAAATAGTATTTGAAAACAGTATTTTATTTTAAGCATTTTGAAAATATTTGGACTTTCTTTATTTTCAATTACTATTTTAAGTATTGTTGCTCAAAATAATGGTTCGCATTCAATAGATTTCTGAGTACAAATAGTTTTCTGGTGATAAGGTACACTGTATGTTTATCAACAAACCTCAGTAGGCACAGGCTGTGAACTGAAGTGGATAATAGTGGATATACGCAGTAATAGCAGCAATCAAACGAAAAAATAAAACGAAAATGTGGCAAATGATATAGTTTCTTATATTAAGAAATAGTAAAATAAGAAATATTAAATAAGTAGTTTAAAATCTCGATTTCGTGATTTATTCGATTTTTCTGAACACGCAAGCGACTACATAATTGCTACTGTTAGCTATCCAAAATGGAAATTACGATGGATTCCGAAAGACTTAAATGAAGAAAAACGCACTTTTATCAAACCGTATTGAATGCTTTGAAACAGATAGCAAATCCAGATTCAGAGTCACGACCTCAATTACTTTCACAAAACAAAGAAGTAGATGACTTTTTTTCCTTTATGGAAAAAGGAACAAATGATATCAGTCATACAAATGTTGCATAATTAGCATTATTTCAATATTTGAGCGATAGTGATACACGAATTGAAAGTATTGCAAAGTACAAATACATGAAAACATTATTTTTAAAATACAACACAGCTATTCCATCCTCTGCTCCAGTTGAGAGACTTTTTAGCTTTGCTGGACTGATTCTGTGTCCTCGAAGGAGCACCCTAACAGATTCCAATTTGAATAGCAGCAGTCAAACAAAAAAATAAAACGAAAATGTGGCAAATGATATAGTTTCTTATATTAAGTACCATTTCTTCTTTAAATTATTGCTAAAATAAAAAATATTAAATAAGTAATGCGATTTCTGAAAGTATTAAGTATAACGATGCAAAACATAAAATATTCTATTTTGTGATCCAGATTATTAAAATAGAAATATTTTACTTTGTGTTTCAGATGATTAAAATAGAAATATTTTATTTTGTGGATGAAATTGTTAAAATAGAAATATTTTATTTTGAGGTTCAGTTTGTTCAAATACATAGAAGTATTTTAGTTCGAGGTTCAGATTGTTCAAATAGAAATATTTTATTTCGAGGTTCAGATTGTTCTAATGAAATACTATTTTCTTTAAGCAAAATGAAATCTAAAATACTACAAAGTATTTCAAATATATTTTTCGCCAAATAATGCCCACCTCTGCACGATAACCCTCTCTCTCTCTCTCTCTCTCTCTCTCTCTCTCTCTCTCTTTCTAGCGCGCGCTTTCTCGCTCGATTCATCGACTCGACAATTCGATTATCCGCGCGATTGGATTTTCCACGCTGTCTGACAAGAGTGAATTTCTTCGTGTCGCGCGAAATGACCTGCATCGGACGCGCCTATGGGTGACTCGGGGTTGCGAACATAAACATGTCACGGTTAACGTCTGAATCTGATGTATATTGGAGGTGGATGCACCGTGGCCTTCTTTCCGACTACCGTGCCTCTTGAAATTTTAAATCGAACTCTCGCCCGAGTAATGATCTAAGCTACTTTTGTTCCGCGAACTTTCTTTTTTAAGATTCCTCCGACCCCGGCCGGCTGCGCTTGTTTTCTAAGTTCGGTGTAGAGTCAAGCTGGAAGTTCGAGTAGAGTGTACGGCGCCCGTACCTTTAATGTCTAACTCGTTTTTAAATTGAAGAAACCATTAAAGTGTTCTCTTCGAAAAATACATTGGACAGTTTTAAATTACGAACGATATTAGAAAAACTGGTGCTCACTTGAATAATTAAATTATGAATTAGTACCCTTTAATAAACGCTACAAATGAAATATACAAGCAGTTAAAAAATAGTCCTGGATTTAATATTTATGTAAATAAAGTGTGAGTCATGCAAAAAACAGAACACCTGAATTTCTCATCTGTTGGTATGAAGGATAAACGAGAGTCTCAAAAGTGAAATGATATCTTTCAAAGGTAGCAATATGATGATATCAACAGATCCTGTGATTTTTTGTTTCGTCCGCATTCGAGGGATATACAGGGTGTCCCAAAATTCGTGAAAATCCCGAAACGGGGTGGTTCCTGAGACCATTCTAAGCGACATTTTCCTTTGCAAAAATTTTATCCGCGGCTTTGTTTAGGAGTTATTAACGAAAAACACGGACCAATCAGAGCGCGACCTAGACGCGAGTTGCCACAGTCGGCCAATAGACATTTGGCGCGCCGGGCGGACTGTGGCAACTCGCGTCTGGGTCGCGCTCTGATTGGTCCGTGTTTTTCGTTAATAACTCCTAAACAAAGCCACGGATAAAATTTTTGCAAAGGAAAATGTCGCTTGGAATGGTCTCAGGAACCACCCCCCTCCGGGATTTTCACAAATTTTGGGACACCCTGTATGTATATCAGCTGATATATTATGTATATCAGCAGCTCGAGGGAATATTTTCGAACATTTTGCGTAACAGAAATAAAGCAAATGAATCTTGCACGATGAATGTTACTTATTCCATTTTTCTGGGTTGGAGGTCATTTGTAGGTCATATTGTGTTACATGGATGAATTCGTTATTTTGTCAGCTACAACATTACGTTAACGAAGATATATCATTCCTTTTAAAAAAACATCGATGACCTTAAGAAAATGACTTGAAAAGTTTTTCCCTTCCACCGTTACATATGGCCCTTCAAACAGTATAACTTTGCCCTAACAAGTTTTTTTGTACAACGAAAAGTAACGGAGATTTTTTGGTGTTCTGTTTCTTCGGACTCACCCTGTATAATTTTAATCAAATATACCCTATAATGTTCATGAAGTGAGTAGAAATTGAAGTTGAAATGGAAAAATTGATGTTGAAATCGAAATTGAAGAGTTGAAATTAACGAATTGAAATTTAAAAATTGAAGTTGAAATTGAAAAATTGACGTCGAAATTGAAGAGATGAAATTAACTAAATGAAATTTAAAATTTGAGGTTGAAATGGAAGAGTAGAAATTAAAGTTGAAATGGGAGAGTTAAAATTGAAGTTGAAATTAAAGTTGAAATGGAAAAATTGGAGTTGAAATTAAGAAATTGACGTTGAAATTGAAAAAGTGACATTGAAATTGAAATTAACGTTAGCGTTTACTTACTTGTGTAACGTTTTTGTACGACAGTAATGGTGTTTTAGAGTTATTTAAATTGAAATATCTCGTGAACTACTAACTTTTCGACATACATATGTTAGTACTTTTTTTATAACGAATGTCCAGCTGCATCGATTGATGTATTAAAAAATACCTCATTCCATTAAAAAAAATGTTAATGACCTTGAAATCTCATTAAAAAATGACCTCGAAAATTTTTTCCCTTACACCGTTACATGTGGCCCTTCAAACAGTGTAACTTTGTCCTAACGAAGAAGTTTTTTTGTACAACGAAAAGTAACGGAGATATTTAGGTGTTCTGTTTCTTCGGATTCACCGTGTATATAATTTTAATCAAATATACCCTATAATTTTCATAAAGTGTCACACTTTTATTCATCGGGTAACTGTGAGGCAAAGGAATACGAAAGTGCAGTATAAGTGAGGAGGACAGCAGGGTTAAATGGCACCATATATTTTTAACTTCATAGTGTTGTAGCTGATGTCATATTACCACCTTTTAACGGTTCATTTCACTTTCGAGAGATTTTTCTTTATCTTTCATGCCAACAGAGAAATTCAGTTGTTCTGTTTTTCGTGACTCACCCTGTATATCCATCTATTTATGTGTTTAATTTTACAATAAAAGTGAACGTGAAAATTGAAATAAAATGCGCAGAATAAAATGCAGCGTTACACTGGAAAATTTACATGGATTGGACACACCGAGGTCCATTCACAGTGTTGAAAGCCCGACGATCACGATGGTTGCCATAACAGTGTTGCATCGACCGCAACCATAGGTCCAGCTCACGGGTATTAGAAGCACGACGTCGTGGGTTTATCGAACCTGTGGCATCGCGTTCCCTTGGAATCGGGCTTCAGCGACTGTATAACTCAGTCGAATGGAAAATATTCGCGAATGCGACGTGGGAAGGGCGGACCAGCCGCAACAGAATCCGCCTCGATCGATACTGATTAATTCAGCAGGAATACCGATCGGAATTTCAAAGCGACGCCGTTGACGTCGTCGTCGTCGTCGTCGTCGTCGTCATCGTAGTCGTCGTCTATGCCGTCGCTCTTCGGTTCTCGTAAAACAATCCAGAAAAAGGAAAATCCTTGGCGACGCGGTTTCCGGGAAAATGCCTGAATTAATCTGGCGTTATTGGAACTTTCGCTCGAATAACAATAGGCCGTGCGAAAAAGCCATTGATTTCCTACGTGGGAGATCTGCTTGTTTCTTCTATGAGGGATCTGTATTTTCTACGCGAGAGCGTTGCTCGATTTTCCAAATTCTTCTATCAGGAGGCAGCTGAGTTTCTTCCATAGGGAACTAAAAATTTTCTCCGCGAGAGAGCTATTCATTTTCTCTAGGAGACATTCACTCATTTTATACAATTCTTCCACTGGAAGGCTATCGATTTTCTAAATGGAGGTGCTATAAATTTGCTCCGCGAGATAGCTACTCATTTTTTCTGCGAGAGAGCTACTCATTTTTATTTAATTGCCACTGTCACGTCCGGTGGTTCAGCCATCGATAATAATTGATATACATATGTATAATCACTCATGTATAACATATACTTTTTGAATTTCTTCTTATGCTTGCTCTTAATAATGTTGTGCGAGAGGTTGAATGTTAAATACTATTGTTGGTAATTAACACTTTACCTACCGGAAGCCTGTTAATAGGATTTTCAATAATTTTGCTGTACCAAAAGAAAGCATAGAAATTTTCTTTTACATTGCAATCTTGAATGAAACTATTAGATGACGTTATTGAGGGTGTCTTATTAGTACATAATGAAAATTGCTGTTACTATTGATGGTTCCATTAAAAAGTGTTTAGCCATGAACCATAGATTTTTCAAAATTAAGCAATAATCACCGGTCGGTAATGTGTTAATATTGAACTGCCGTATATTATGTCATGTTGCGTGCGGCAGAATCAACAGAATTAAGGTAAATCTATAAGATATCTTTCGCAGCTGATTATATGGAAACGTTAACTCATGTGATTTATTTTCAACCCAAACTCGACTTGAATTTGGAATATCATCGAATAAATCAGGAACACAGCGAAATGTATTTTGTTAAATAAAAAGCGATGATTTGAAATATAAATTGCGAGTGAATATCCGTTGAAAAAACAATGAATAAGAGATTGTTAAATAATAAGCTAATGACTAATTACCTGGCAGGATGTGTAGGGCAACATGATCGAGTCAAGAGAATGATAAAAGGGAATCAAAGACTCTTCAACCGGTCAAGAGGTATTAGTTCATAGGAAAACTGATTTCGAAGAACGCTTGAAGATGGACTCACCCCATGGAGATTAGGTTCGGAACAATGGATTGACTGATCTGCAGGTGAGTCCGAAGAAACAGAACACCTAAATATCTCCGTTACTTTTCGTTGTACAAAAAAACTTCTTAGAACAAAGTTACACTGTTTGAAGGGCGACATGTAACGGTGTAAGGGAAAAAATTTTCAAGGTAATTTTTTTACAAGATTTCAAGGTCATTGATATTTTTTTTAACGGAATGAGGTATTTTTCAGTCGATGCAGCTAGACATTCGTTATAAAAAAGTACTAACCCATGTATGTCGAAAAGTGTTGAGTTATGTATATAATTTCTAAGAATTCAGTTCTAATTGGAAGTAGCACGTGGCCCCCACCATCGCTTAGGCCCGATTTTTGGGTACTATACATAGAGGGTGGGGCATCTAAAACAGGCTACCTGACTAACTCGCTTGCTTTTGAAGATAGAAAAAAATGCATCAGACCAAACTTACTTGATATCGAGGCGCTCGTAATCTGATGTCATTAACTTTTTTATAAGTGGAGACGTCAAGGAGATATGAAGGTCAACCCTGTTTTTTTTTTAATGGAATTAGGTATTTTTTAATACATTAATCGACGCAGCTGGACATTCGTTACAAAAAAGGACGTATGTCGAAAAGTTAATAGTTCAGGAGATATTTCAATTTAAATAACTCTAAAACACCATTACTGTCGTACCAAGACGTTAGCCTTTACTTGCTAGTGTAAATTGAAGAGTTGAAATTGAAATTGACAAATGGACGTTGAAAATGAAATTGAAGATTTGAAATTAACGAATTGAAGTTGAAATTGAAGGGTTGATATTGAAATTGGAGTTGAAATTGAAAAATTGACGTTGAAATGGAAGAGTTGAAATTGAAGTTGAAATTGAAAATAAAGTTGAAGAGTTGATATTGAAATTGAGAATGAAGTTGAAGAGTTGATATTGAAATTGAAGTTAAAATGGAAAATTTTATGTTGAAATTGAAATTGAAGAGTTGAAATTAACGAATCAAAATTGAAAAATTGAAGTTGAAATTGAAAAATTGACGTTGAAATGGAAGAGTAGAAATTGAATTTGAAATGAAAGAGTAGAAATTGAAATTGAAATGGGAGAGTTAAAATTGAAGTTAAAATGGAAAAATTGAAATTGAAAACGAAGTTAAAGAGTTGATATTGAAATTGAAGTTGAAATGAAAAAATTGATGTTGAAATTGAAATTGAAAAGTTGAAAGTAACGAATTGAAATTGAAAAAGTGAAGTTGAAATTGAAAAACTGACGTTGAAATTGAAGAGTTAAAATTGAAGTTGAAATTGAAGTTGAAATGGAAAATTGAAATTGAAAATGAAGTTGAAGAGTTGATATTGACATTAAAGTTGAAATGGAAAAATTTATGTTGAAATTGAAAAATAGAAGTTGAAATGAGAAAGTTAAAATTTGAAGTTGAAATGGAAAAATTGAAATTGAAGTTGAAATGGAAAAATTGATGTTGAAATTGAAGAGTTGAGACTAACGAATTGAAATTGGAAAATTGTAGTTGAAATGGAAGGGTAGAAATTGAAGTTGAAATTGAAATGGGACAGTTAAAATTGAAGTTGAAATTAAAGTTGAAATGGAAAAATTGAAATTGAAAATGAAGTTGAAGAGTTGATATTAAAATTGAAAAATTGACATTGAAATTGAAATTGATGTTAGCGTTTACTTACTTGTGTAACGTCTTAGTACGACAGTAATGGTGTTTTAGAGTTATTTAAATTCAAATATCACGTGAACAACTAACTTTTCGACATACATAGGTTAGTACTTTTTTATAACGAATGTCCAGTTGCATCTATTGATGTATTAAAAAATACCTCATTCCATTAAAAAAAATATCGATGACCTTGAAATCTCATAAAAAAATTACCTCGAAAATTTTTCGACCTTCAAACAGTGTAACTTTGTCCCAAGAAGTTTTTTTGTACAACGAAAAGTAACGGAGATATTTAAGTGTTCTATTTCTTCGGACTCACCCTGTATATTACTTTCGTGCAGCCCTGTATGGTGCGGTGTGAAGAAGAATAGGGAGAGCAATTTTGATCGATCTGCAGTTGCATAGCGATGTGTAGAACGTGAAAACAAATGTGAAAAATGTATTTTTAAAGGTTATCGTTGAAAAGTGAACATCCGTCGCAGGGTTGTATTGACCCTATATGAATGTAGCATGATAGTTAACCTTTTTGCTAGAAAATCCCAGCACAGTGGCCATAAACGTATCTGTACTTATATTTCAAAGGTCAGCATAGTGGACAATGCCAAGCCACTGTGAAAATGTTACACTCTCTCGCGCGCACCGGGCGAAGTTTTAACGTATCATTTTACGTACACCGTCAACCCCTCGCCTTATGATTTATTTCGTGAACGTGCTTGCAAGAGTTGCCTTGTTGTAAATAATTTCGTAACAAGCAAAGTTACATTCATTGTAGATGTCTGTTTACTTTAAAAGTTGAATATTCATGAGCGCCCGGGCGGTATCATATTTCGCCTGAACTGATGCGGAGCCGAATTGTATTACCATTTGTATTAGATCCAATGAAAAATCTTCCGGCACGATAGTCAATGAATCTGGGGTACTGGCGTTTTCAATTAGTACACTTTCTGACTTTCTGTGGAAAGATTTTATTACGTTTTATAGAGACATTAAAAACAAAATTCACATAAACATTTTTAACATACCGTCGACTTTCTTCTTTTGGTACGGATGCAAATTCACGTTTCGGTTCGGTGTTCAAATGCTATTATTATGCTCGTTCATGCGAATGCTACTTTCGTTCTCGTTTATGCAAATGCTACGTTTGTTCCTGTCCTTTCTATTTACTTGGAACTCGTGTGTGTTTCCTGCAATACTACCATTATTCTTAGAATAGCATAATATTTGGCTAAAAAATATGAACGTTCTAGCAATAACTAAACTGCGAAGTTTTATGCAAATACGAGTTGTTGAGCACTAAATACCAGAAACGGGAATGAATCAGCAGCTTTCTGCTTCGGTAAATGTTGACAAAGGGTGATGAAGGATCTTAATCCTTGCAAGACTGATCTTTCTGAGACCTTTATAGTGACCTGCTCGAGTGTGTTCGGACACTTATTTACCGATTTATCTTGATAATGCCACAGTGATTCTAACATTACAATTCTTCGAATTTTGAAAAATATACAATTCAAATATGATCTCTTAATTGCACCTGTAGAAACAGAAGGGACTTTTCTCAGCACCATTGATTATTTTATTAGAAGAAATTTCAGTTAATCAACAGAGGTTAAGTAAATAGTAGACATTTTCTTTAAAAAGTGTGTAACAATAGGCCCAGCTGTTGAAATTATCATTTAGTGAAGCTTTATTCGACAGCATCTGGCACAAACGCGAAAATCTTTATTCCCGAGAAAAATTCTTGAACCAATCAAATCCCCAGACAGCCACAAAGCGTTTTTCTCGGTTCGCATAAGAGCAGAAGGGTTAATCGCTGCGTCTGACTCGGCGCAACCAAAAAGCAGCTCTCTCGCCTAATGTTTCCGACTGAATTAACGCCGGAAATAATTTAGGCGGCCAGTGGTACCAAAATCTGTGGGCTCTACTGGATCGATGCGGAGGTTCTGTGTTTTTTGTTTAGAATGGCTATTACTGGGATCAGCTGGCTGGTTGATGTTCGTAAATTATCCTCTCTTAATCTTAAAATTGCTCGTTTTCGATCTCACGTGACTTAGAATTTTAACCCTAAAAGTAGCTAGTTGAACAAAACTGCACATGTTGTACTGTATAAATATTATACATGTCCAACTAATGAAGTACGTTAAGCGATTCATCTCGCAAAACTAAGATTGCTCCAGCGGCCCCACTCACAATTTTTATTGATATTGTGCGGAAAACAAAGGTTTTAGGTTGAAAGATAACCCCCAAAATTTTAAGTCGCTAACCCTTCGTATAAGGATGGTATGAGGGTAAATACTCTTAAATGTATCATTTTTTTCTCGGTTGTTAATTAAGATATTCGGATTAAAAAAAAACGAAAATACTCGAACTTACCTCCTTCATATCATACATTTTTTTCACCATTGTAATAAAATTATTAAGGGTAGAAAAAAATCATTTAATTTCGTTAGGGATGGGAATGGCAAGCAACCCTTCGAGTGACCACTTCCAAAAAATTCAAGAACAATGTTCTGTTGCTTATCTAACATATAGAAAAGTTTCAAGATGGTCGGATTGGTGGAACATAGTTAAATATTGAAAAACAAATGAAATTATGTCATTATAATGGTATAATGTACAGTGCAGTGTTTCTTACGACTCTAATTAATAATTCTAATCAGGATATTAAGTCTCTTCTTGATCAATTATTTCTTTTTAAACGCGACGCATAACATTACATACAGTGACTCCCACAAATATTCGGACACTCTTAAAAAGCCGATAACTTTTTTACAATTGGACTATACGATTCGAACTTTTGTGGGAAGCTAAAGCATTCAATTTACTACAGGATGTGAAAAGAAATATTTTTGAAAATTGCAATTGGTCGGAATTGTATACAATGTACTAAAAGTTGTGTTTTACAACTTTTTAATGTGGGCCTATATTGAAAATTTAAAAAATACGTTTTGTAGATCTGTGTCAATTATATGCACTGTGAAAGTTTCATCGAAATCGGTTGATGTGGAAAAAAGCGACAGACATTGAAAGATGTAAGAATCTGTAGTTATAGGCCGAGAATCGTGAAAATCTGCAATTTTTACCATCTTTAAACGTTTGTAGCTCATTGGAATGTCGACCGATTTTGACGTAATTTTCAGAATATGCTTAATTCACAAAGATCTACAAAACGTATTTTTTAAATTTTCGACATGTGCCGCATAAAAAAGTTATAAAATACAACTTTTAGTATTTTTTCTACAATTCCGATCAATTGCAATTTTTGGAAAAATTTTTTTCACATCTTGTAGTAAACTAATTGCTTTAGCTTTCCCAAAAAAGATCAAATCGTACAGTACAATATTAAAAAAATTATCGCCTTTTTAAGAGTGTCCGAATATTTGTGGGAGTCACTGTAAGTAGTACATAGTTTTATATCTGGTTATATTATACATATACAGGATGTCTCAGACCATCCTTACTTCAACAATTTTATTTTAATAAAAAAAAATCAATGAAAATTAATTAACAATTATATTGTTTAAAAAAATAGAAAAAATTTTATTTGTTTGCAGTTAAAATTGACTATCGTTTAAATGAATTTTAGTGCAAATTTCATCCCGACATCTCTTATGGTTCAAGAGTTATAACAAAATGTCACTTTTCTCGATCCAGCCCACTGTGCACCGGGTCGCCTCGAGGGAACAAGGGAGTGGACTAGCCGATGTCTATCTCACCACCGCGCACCGCACCGGGTCGCCACTATTGTATGTATAGGATAGGGTCGTGGTTCCGCTGTCTCGTAACTTATTTATTTGAATAGATACACCTCGAGCGGCGAAGGTGTATCGTCATAGGATACTAGCTACTGGAAAATCGAAAAGGAATATGCCTAATGGAAATGAACTCCGAATGGATTAATACAAATAATATATTCTTGATTATAAATGGTGGATACAAATGTTTAGAGTAATGTGTCGCGGTTTCGCGGATTCACGTTCTCAGTTTTGACGCACCGAGAAATGCGGGGGCGATCTACTACGGAGTGCTCGACAAGGACTTTAACACCCGATCTTGCTTGAAGTGACTTTCGTCGTGAAACGATACGTACTGCGCGTGTTCACTTGAATCAACCCAACTAATCTCCATTAACTCTTCCATTTCAACTTCAATTTCTATTCTTCCATTTCAAATTCAATTTCTGCTCTTCCATTTCAACTTCAATTTTTCAATTTCATTTCGTTAATATCAACTTCAATTTCAATTCGTTAATTTCAACTCTTCAATTTCAATTTCAACATCAATTTTTCCATTTCAACTTCAATTTCAATATCAACTCTTCAACTTCATTTTCAACTTCAATTTTTCAATTTCAATTCGTTAATTTCAACTCTTCGATTTCAATTTCAACATCAATTTTTCCATTTCAACTTCAATTTCATTATCAACTATTCAACTTCATTTTCAATTTAAATTTTTCCATTTCATCTTTAATTTCAACTTCAATTTTAGCTCTCCCATTTCAACTTCAATTTCTACTCTTCCATTTCAACGTCAATTTTTCAATTTCACTTCGTTAATTTCAACTCTTCAATTTCAACGTCAATTTTTCAATTTCAACTTCAATTTCAATATCAACCCTTCAATTTCAACTTCAATTTTGAATTTCAATTCGTTAATTTCAAATCTTCAATTTCATTTTCGACGTCAATTTTTCAATTTCAATTTCAACTCTTCAATTTACACTAGCAAGTAAAGGCTAACGTCTTGGTACGACAGTAATGGTGTTTTAGAGTTATTTAAATTGAAATATCTCCTGAACTATTAACTTTTCGACATACATAGGTTAGTACTTTTTTATAACGAATGTCCAGCTGCATCGATTAATGTATTAAAAAATACCTAATTCCATTAAAAAAAAAACAGAGTTAACCTTCATATCTCCTTGACGTCTCCACTTATAAAAAAGTTAATGACATCAGATTACGAGCGCCTCGATATCAAGTATGTTTGGTCTGATGCATGTTTTTCTATCTTCAAAAGCAAGCGAGTTAGTCAGGTGGCCTGTTTTAGATGCCCCACCCTCTATGTATAGTACCCAAAAATCGGGCCTAAGCGATGGTGGGGGCCACGTGCTACTTCCAATTGGAACTGAATTCTTAGAAATTATATACATAACTCGCTACAGCGCAGCGCTTGCAAGAGGCTCAGTATGAACCAATTTTGAGTGAGCCCTTTGTTTCGACACACATCTCCGGAAGGGTCAAGAGTCAGCAACGGTCGCGTCCGCATACGTAACAATAGAAATTAATTTTACAGAGTTTCGTAATGTTGATCTTTGACATTAGAGAAATGAATTTTACAAATTACTTGGCAAATCTGGGACTGAGGCATTTTCCATGTTGCAACAGGCCTTTGGGGATCAGTGCCTCTCAAAATCTCAGGTTTTGCGATGGTACAAAATGTTTAAGGAGGGTCGGGAGGAGGTGGAAGATGAACATCGCTCTGGTCGCCCGTCAACAATCAGATCCGAGAGCAATGTGGACTGTGTGCGGAAAATTTTTAATTCGGACCGTCGATTAAGTGTTCGGAAGATAGCTTTTTACTTGGAAGTGCTCGAAAGATTGAAACGAAGGGTCCAACGCGTCAGAAAAGAGATCGCCACTAAATGGGTGCTTCACCACAACAACGCACCCAGCCACACCTGCCTACGAGTCCGCGCATATCTAACAAAAAATAATGTAACAACACTTCCTCAACCCCCGTACAGTCCTGACTTGGCTCCCGTCGACTTCTTCTTGTTCCCAAAAATAAAAACTGTGCTAAAACGATGCCATTTTGAAAGCGTGGAACGCGTCAAAAAAGCTGTGACGAGAGTACTAAGGGAGATTCCAGAAAACGCCTTCCAAGAAGCATACAAAGCATGAAAATCGCGCTGGAAAAAATATATCGACGCCCAAGGGTCCTATTTTGAAGAATTTTAATGGTTTGCACTCATATGTTCCATAAATTTTTTTTTTAATTCGGTCGCATTACTTTCCAGACAAACCCTGTACATAGTAACCCAGTGCCCCCATAGATGAAGAAACGAGCAAACGGCACCCCGATCGTCAGCGACTGGCATTTTCCCGTCGATCCGAAGTGGTCTCGAACGGTTTCGTACTTACCGGGACTCGCGATGGATGTTGTTTATCGAACGGAGTAGAGGGAGGACCCGTGCACATGCACTTGTTCGCGCGACGAGTTCTACTCTCGGATTTTTTTCCTCTCTATTTGGCCAGGTGAGGGACGCGTGTACGGTGGCGCTGCGTGTGTGTATACGTATACGTGTGCCACCTATCTATTATGAGGAAATGGGGTTGAGGATGTGGATAAACGATTCTTTTTTGTCGCAGCTGGCACTTCTCTCTCGCGCGGGCGCGCTCGCGCGACCGACTCGGCACTGGCTGCACCGGTGCATCCCCGAACGAAGGGTGCTTGATGAGGAGAGATAGATCAGAGCTGCACCCCGGCTAAAGTCGAAGGTGACAACGAGGGCGCAGTCGAGAATCAGAGCCAGAGGGGACGGGGGCAAAACAGAAACGAACTTGTACCCTTGAATATTTATACCTTACTGTCAGAGTCAACTCTCGAAACCCGGTTGCTCCCTTGTCTCTACGAAACAGCCTCTTTCGACGACTTTTAATTCAATTCATTGAATTCGACAGTTGAATTTTCACGTAAGTCTGCTATCCATATCCATCAGAGTTCGGCAAAAATTTAATCAACGATTGACGACTTTTCTACTGCAATCGTTAATCGCAATTAACAATTAACCTCCTCGTTTAGTCGTTAATTGTGGTTAACAATTAACCTCCTCGTTTAGTCATTAATTGTGGTTAACGATTAAATACATATTAATCGTTAAAAAATTGCGGTTAACGATTAAATACTTATTAATCGTTAATTGCGATTAACGATTCAATTTCTACTTTATTCGTTAATTGCGATTGACGATTAAATTTCTACTTTAGTCATTAATTGTAATTAACGATTACACTGTCCAACTAATTTCAACTTTTTTTATGATTTCAATATACTGTTGGGTCCTTCTTATAGAGTTCTTTGCGCTGATTCCGAATCAGTCCTTAATTTTTCTTCTATAAGCACAGTTTTTGAGAAACATGGCTTTGAAAAAAACATATTTTTAAACTTTAAACAAATATTGCGATGTTATTATAAATGGTATTGAATTGTTCTTTACAGCAAAAGATTCTGTAGACTTTCCTTTAAACATGTTTAAACAATCATTAAAGGCGGAGAGACACCACGTTTGCACCAATTTTTGAGGATATTTTTCAATTTATCTCAAAAAATAAGGGTCCAGCCATTTCAAGTTTGCATGTCGACGTTTTTTTCGAACCAGAAAGCAAAATATACGGCGCGACGAACGCCCGTTGCAGTGGTGAGCGCCACTGGCGGCCACTCATGTCGGGCAAAGATCTTTTGCTTTCTGGTTCGAAAAAAAACGTCGACATGCAAACTTGAAATGGCTGGACCCTTATTTTTTGAGATAAATTGAAAAATATCCTCAAAAATTGGTGCAAACGTGGTGTCTCTCCGCCTTTAATGATTGTTTAAACATGTTTAAAGGAAAGTCTACAGAATCTTTTGCTGTTGAAACGGTGAAATGGAACTTGAAATGGTGGTTTCTCAAGATAAAAACCTGCTCAATCGCGTGGTATAGTTCGATTTTCCGCTGGACCCTTATTTTTTGAGATTAATTGAAAAATATCCTCACAAAAATTGGTGCAAAAGTGGTGTCTCTCCGCCTGTAATGATTGTTTACACAGTTTAAACATGTTTAAACAATCATAAAGTATTAATATTGGATATCACTGTATTCGGGAAAGTCTACAGAATCCTTTGCTGTAAAGAACAATTCAATATCTTTTATAATAACATCACAATATTTGTTTAAAGTTGAAAAATATGTTTTTTTTCAAAGCCATGTTTCTCAAAAACTGTACGTATAGGAGAAAAATTAAGGACGATTCGGAATCAGCGCAAAAAACTCTATAAGAAGGACCCAACAGTATATTGAAAACAAATTTGGTGTTGGACAGTATTATTAATCGTCAATCGGATAATTGATTAATGATTACCTGCTGAAATTTCGAAATGAAATACGTAATCAGAACTGTATGAATACTGAAAAGAATGTAAACTGAGTTTAGGTGTATTGTCATTTGGTCTATAATACAAACTCTGTTTACGTGCTTTTATGTTTGAAGTTATTATTCCTGGAAAGCTACGTTTTGTTGAAACATGTTTTTGTTAAAATATACAGTAGCGGACAAAAGTTTAAAACCACTCTAAAGAAGACGATAACTTTTTTAATATTGTACTATACGATTTGAAATTTTTTGGGAAGCTAGAGCAATTAGTTTACTAAAGGATGTGGAAAGAAATTTTTTCAAAGATTGCAATTGATCGAAATTGTTGAAAAAAATACTAAAAGTTGAATTTTTAACTTTTTTTTGTGGGCCTATATTGAAAATTTAAAAAATACGTTTTGTAGCTCTGTGTCAATTAAACATATTCTGAAAATATCGTCAAAATCGATCGACGTTGCAATGAGCTACAAACGTTTAAAGATGGTAAAAATTGCAGATTTGCAAAGATGATTTATTGCCGAAGATCTTGAACATCTGAAATTTTTACCATCTTTAAACGTTTGTAGCTCATTGCAACGTCGATCGATTTTGACGAAATTTTCAGAATATGTTTAATTGACACAGAGCTACAAAACGTATTTTTTAAGTTTTCAATATAGGCCCACAAAAAAAATTAAAAATTCAACTTTTAGTATTTTTTCAACAATTCCGATCAATTGCAATTTTTGAAAAAATTTCTTTCCACATCCTTTAGTAAACAAATAGCTCTAGCTTCCCCAAAAAAGTTCAAATCGTATAGTACAATATTAAAAAAGTTATCGTCTTCTTTAGAGCGGTCTTAAACTTTTGTCCGCTACTGTAATATTATTTCTGTCAATTCTCTATCCGCTCTCTGCTCCATCTCTCTCTGTCACTCTCTCTCTCTATCCCTCCTTATTAAATTTATGGATAGACCGTGAGGCGATTAACTTCAACAATTGATTAAATCATCCGATTTTTCGATGATTCCTTTTTTTAATCAACAATTGACCATTAAATCAATCGATCGAATCAATCGCCGATTTTTCGACGATTTCTTCATTCAATCAACGATTGACGATTAACTTCATCAATCGATTGAATCAATCGTCGATTTTTCGATGATTTCTTTTTTTAATCGTACACATTAATCAATCAATCATGATTAAAATTGTAATCTATTAATGCCCAACTCTGCTATCGATCATTTTCGCAAAATGAACATGGTGGAGCCTGATGCACGATTAAAAATTTACACTCATTTTCTTGATGTTATTCATGTTTCTTCCAATTATGGAGATTTTAAAGAAAAGCAGAACTCGGACGATGTTGCATATATTGATCATAGGCAATAAACAAATGTGTCACTTTGGTAATGGTGCACGTCCCGGTATGAAGTTTACAGGATATTAGGAAGACACGTGACAGATGCATTTTTTAATTAAAGTTCAAAGTTCAACGTGTAAATCATAGTTTGCTTCGCATCGATATGTGTAAGTAAATCGAAGTTTGAGTTATAATTTTTCGAGGAAAAACATGACCGCAATTTTGGACCTAGTAACTCTAAAACTTTAAGCAATATCGAGGAACTGCGAGTATCGATTTTTACTTCATGCACCGGGTGCCCGAATCGCTATGCAATTTCATAAAAGTCCGAAAGCACGTGTGTATGAAGTGGTATCATTTGACATGGGATATATAGCCTCCAGCTATTATACTGTTCTAGAATAAACTAATTGACGGGGATCATTTCTGTTTTTTCCGCTCTTTGTTCCTGCTCGTTTCATGTGGCGTTAATAGTCTGACACGTACAGCGTATGGTTGTTTAACTTGTGGTTATTTGAATATGCTGTCTTTTCCAATTATTGAAAACAATTCTCTCAAACGACAGGACCTGCTTTTTCCAATTCTGTTATTAATTTCAGCTGCGATTCAGATTGGGCCAATTGTTTTGAATATTTCATTTGCTTATTCGTGATTTAAACTGCTGAGATGGCGATATTTTCTCTACGAAATTATTTAGGCAGTAATTAAATTCTCTAATTAAAGGGGTATGTGGAAATTAATTACTGTAAACCTGTTTTTACTGCTACCTGAAATGTGCAAGTTCTACCTTTCTACGATGGATTACTTTCTAAATATAATTCACTATCACTTTACAATTTCAAAAATTTCCGCATAAAATTACTCGTACCACTACAAATTGCAATATCAAAATACAGGGTGAGTCACCTAAGACACTTCTATATTTTTTGAGATAGGAAGTAATGAGTCCCTCGAAACCAAACAGGTTTCGTCTGAATCATTTCTTCCTATCTCGAAAAATGTAGAAGTTATTCAGGTGGCTTGTCTTAGGAGTCTCACCCTGTATATTCTCTCAATAGAATACTCTTTTGGCACCCCCTGGAAAATGATTTCGGCATGTTATAACGTGGAGAAACAATGGAATTACTTTCTAAATACAAAATGATCAATGCAGAATCAAATTTACAATGTTCTACTTTGGATGATCATCACAAACGATTCACCCACAGTGGCTAAAAAAGAGTATAAAGAGGAATACTTGTCTAGTGTTCTCTCAAAAAATGATTTAGCTCTAACTCTAAGGTACACAATGAAATTACAAACCTCTAACTACAACATACAGGGTCTGTCCGGACAGTAATGCAACCACATTTTTAAAAAAAATCTATTAAACATATGGGTACAAACCTTTAAATTTCTTCAAAGCAGGATCCTTGGACGTCGACACATATTTTCCAACGCGATTTCCATGCTTCGTATGCTCCCTGGAAGGCGTTTCTTGGAATCTCCCGTAGTAGCCTCGTCAAAGTCTCTTTGACGCGTTCCACACTTTCAAAATGGCATTCTTTTAGCACATTTTTAATTTTTGGAAACAAGAAGAAGTCCGTGGGAGACAAGTCAGGACTGTACGCGCGCGGGTTGAGGAAGTGTTGTGATCCAACTAAGAAGTACCGCGTTTACTGTTTTCCCCGTAATCTACGGAAAAGTTTTGGTTGGAAGTGCTCGACGAGGCTGCGACGAGGGTACTACGAGAGGCTCCAGAGAACGCCTTCCAGGGAGCATACGAAGCATGGAAATCGCGCTGGAAAAAATGTGTCGACGCCCAAGGGTCCTACTTTGAAGAATTTTAAAGGTTTGTACTCGTATGTTCAATAGATTTAAAAAAATGTAGTCGCATTACTTTCCGGACAGACCCTGTAATCAATACCAAGTGTGAAACTCACACTTTTCCACATTGAACGATCGTCGCAAACGTTGTCAGCGGCAATGAAAACAAAAGATAAAAGACTAAGAAGAACAGAAACATTGTTCCCCGATGAATCATCCCCGACAATCGTCCAAAGTGAAAAGGTGTAAATTCGGTTGAGGGTTTGAGTCGGTTGGCAACCGGCCAACTGGAATAGCAGAACACTTTGATCGCCGCGTGTATGTATACATTGCTGACTCTCCAAGGACCTCTTCCTAAAAATTGACTAGCAGGATAAAACTGGGCGATCAAAATGTCTGGTTCCGAGGACCACCATCAATGTGCCTCAGCATCGTCTATGTACGTCTACAAGGTGTACCAGATTCGTGTATCCTTCGTGCAGGACTCTCGCACCCCTGAAGAGGATGGGGATCCTCGGAACGTCTCGCGGTTTCGGCAGTTAGGGGCGCGAACATCGATCAAAGGCACACGACGTGGCAAAGTACACAGAATCATGCAAGTTCGTGTTCTGGGTTGCTAGAGCTACGTGTGACAAATGCTTGCTTGGTGGACCGTGATTGGGTCATCGGTGCACCGGAAATTTTATGCGAAATAGAGAAACAAATGTGTGTGTGTTTCATGCCCATTACTGGGGTAGTAGGGGTGGGCGGATATCCGGAAATTCGGTTTTCTCCAGGTTCAGGTCGGGATCCCAAAATTCGTGACAGGCGGATACCCAAAATCGAAATTGGGTCGAGTCGGGATTCCGAAAATTTATACTGTTCGGAGTCCCGAATGTCAGATTTTCGGGTTCCCGATTCGACCCAGACCTAACCCGACCCAACTTCGACTTCAGGTCTCATCAGAACATTATAAATATTTAATATTCGGATTCGGAGTATCACGAATTTTCGGGTCCCCGCCCACCACTATCACTGGGAATAGCAATTACATGTGTTTCTGAACAATATTCCAGCGAGAAATAATAATATTCTAAAGGGTTCTAATGTCTTGAAAGATCTTGTGACACGACAAGTCACGCGTAAGTCTAGCAACCAGCGATTGTGTGCCGTCGCGAGGTAAACTACATGTAGAAGAAGAAGAAAGGAAAGGAGAAAAAATAGAAAAAAGAGAAAAGAAAGATAGGGACATGCGACTCACCAATGCCTGGGCGGCGCTCTGGTGCTGCAAGCAAGAAACACCCAGTTACAAAATCACAGTAACGACAATTGAGTAGTTGTTTTTTTGTTGTTGTTGATGGCTAGTGATTTTTCTAGGAAGCACGCCCACGTACGCACACGCACACATACTATACATACACGGTCGAGCATGGCTAATGCGGATGCTCGCTAGAAGCGTTTTCACATCGATAGAGATCATTATGCACATCGATATCAGCGTCCTGTCCCATCCGGAAATGCACTGTCGGTGGAACAAACACAGCGACGCCAGCGGGAAACCTTTAGGCTTCTCACTGCAGTGTACGTTATTTGTTGCGGAGGAATGCTACTTATTTTTCGATCAATGTACTGTACAACAAATGATGTAAAAATGCTCTCGGCGCAACAGTTCGATCTTATAATTACAAAAAATAGCAAATTTTTCAGGTTAAATTAGACTTTCGACGTTTCGATCCTTATGTGGATCATTCTCAAGAAAGAAGAAAACTGCGTCTGAAAAATTTTTTTGAACCACATAAGGATCGAAACGTCGAAAGTCTAATTTAACCTGCAAAATTTGCTTTTTTGTAATTATAAGATCGAACCGTTGCGCCGAGAGCATTTTTACATCATCTGTTTACAATCATACGATCAGTAACAGGAAGAATATTTACAATGTACTGTACCTTTCACAATGTTTATCTTTGTCGAAAAAAGCCGAAGGAGGTGTTAATGATGTTAATGGACTCCAAATAAATTTTTCAAAAGATTATGTTTCTTAAAGACAGAAAAATATTCGGTAACACTATGAATTGATCAATCTCAAAATTGACTGCCTAACATCGTCGAATCAAATGAAAAGTACGTATCAGTGTAGCCTTGTATAAGACAACTTCGTATAATTAATGTTTTCTCTAAATCCTATAGCGAATAGAACTGTCTATCTACAATTTACCGCATCGCTAATAAACTTCATGCCCGAAGCAATCTATTTCCTTCAGCCAGAACAAAACACAAGTTCAATCTTCATCTCCGAACTTTCACTGGCAACGCGAGCACCATCTCGTGACAGGTCCCGCCAAATAAACCCCACCATTATCAAATTAAACCGCAACTTTTTGCCGCAAGTTCAACTCGGTGAGCTCGTGAAAGGTTATCGCACTGCCTCCCTGAGGTGTTACCAAAAAAGTCAATAAATTCGTTCCACCGACAGGAGAGTCGGAAGCCAGGTTGAAGGTCGCTCCCGCCAGGATCAATTAAAAGGAGAAAGGAAAAGACAGAGAGAAAGAGAAAGATTAAATACTCTCAGAAACCTACAGGAGAAATGGGATAAAGAATTCTCATCTAAGCTCCTCTATGAGTGGATTCCGGACATGGGAAAATGGCTCTCCGTCCAGCGTCAAAATATCAACCACTACACGATACAACTCCTCACAGGACATGGAATCTTTGCAAGCTACCTGCATAAAATAAACCGATGCGCTACGGACAAATGCTGGTTCGAATGCGACGCACAGGATACACCAAGACACACACTAACAGAATGTCCCAGATGGAAAGCGGAAAGAGAGGAATTCTGCAAAAAGCATGATATTACCCACCCGTACGACATCAAAAAATTCTCTGATGTTATCCACAAATCCGACGAAGCCTGGAAGGAATTCCAAAACCTATGCAGCTACATTATGAAGGATAAACAACAAACAGAAAATGACAGACAGAGAGAAGAACGCAGGAAAAGATTCGAGGAACTAAACAGCAGACACAGTAACCACACTAGCAATAACACTGCAACAGGACCGACAGGAACCAACAAAACCGGAACTCCTCGCCAAATACGAAACGCTGACCAACAATCTCAGAACACACAAACAGGCAAACAAATTGCAACAACCAAAACACGTGCGAACAGACGTCAAAGAAGTACAAGATGACGCCCTTACCAACATAAACGACAACATGGTAGCCGTAAAACCGCAAACCAATCAAAACGAAGTAAACATAGATCTTACAGACACCAGAGGGCAAAACGCTAATGCAAAATAGAAACGTCAATATTAAAAGTAAACAGAAGATAGTAGAAGGATAACCAACTACAACGAACACATCGCACACGGAATAAGCACTGAAAATATAGATGATAGATATCCAATTCGGAAGGAAAACCGAAACGGCTATAGAACGCCAGATAACACAGACTAAATGGACTACAGAAAGGATACAAGAAGGGGAAACCGGTGGTACACGTAATACAAAACACAATAAAGATAATAGTCACTAACCACGCAACAAACACACGGAAACGAACGCAACAACCAAATAGGACCACAGGATACGAAGAAAGAAGAGATAGGATACGAAGAAAGAAGAGATAGCGACGCATAAGAAGAAGAAGACGACGTAGAGTCGACCCATAAGAAGTTAAAGATGACGTAGAGTCACCACAGAAGAAGAAGAAGACACAGAATCGGACAACAACAACGGAGGAACCCCAGGTCAGGCTGAAGTAAAATCTTCGGATAGTTCCGGTCGGACCTTCCCAATGGTAAGTGGAGGATCTCCAGTGTAGGGTGAGTGTTAGTGGGTATACCCCGTGACACTGTGTATCGCACTACCCCGCACAGCGTCACCCAGGGCATTGCACGTGCTCCTTGACATTTTCAAGGTCACAGCTGAGGGAGTCCCACACACCCCGGGGTTGCGATGATCCCGGGGCATGTACATAAAGTATTAAACACCCTATACTATAAACAATAAAAAAAAAAAAAAAAAAAAGGTTGAAGGTCGCTCGATTCACGAACGAAGAGAAAGCGAAGGAAGGAAGAAGAGCTGGAACAAGAAAAAGAAGAGCAACAACGAAAAGATACGAAGAGGCAGGAAAGAAGAGCGCAAGAACGCAATAAGAAATCCGTGAAGACGTCAGTTTCGATCCAATACAGTGCACGGTTAAATTTACACGACTAGTAAAAGGGCGTGTAGGTACGTTACACTTCGTGACATATAGGTCTGAAAAACTAGTGTAGCATACGTCCTTCCTCCACTTTAAAAAATAAACATTTTAATTACTACGTTAGCCGGACTATTAACCGTGCAGTACTATAATCGCAACTCGTTTTAACACATTACCATCCGGTGATTATTGCATAATTTTGAAAAATCTATGGTACAATGCTAAACAGTTTTTAATGAAACCTTCAATAGCAACAGCAATTTTCATTGTGAACTAACAAGTCACCCTCAATAACGTTATCTAATAGTTTCACTTAAGATTGTAATGTAAAAGAAAATTTCTATGCTTTCTTTTGGAACAGCACAACTATTGAAAGTCCTATTAATAGGCTTCCGGTAGGTAAAGTGTTAACATAAACCTACCACGGTCGAATGATCGGTTTTATATTTTACAATTATCGAGATTAGAAAAATTCATTTGTGGAAAATAATGGAATAAATTTCTTTATCCAAGCATACAGGGTGTTTCGTCTAAAACAGGACACCTAAATATCTCCTCTATCTCTGAAAATACAAAAAATGTTTCTAACGTAATCTAACTGGTTTCAAAAGACGAATCAGATGGTAGAATCGTTTTTTATAAATTGTAATTTTTTAATCGTTTTTTCAAGGTCACTGGTGTTTTTTTACATATATACACACATTTTGTTGTTGTTGTATGTTATAGCAAACATTATTGTGCATTCATGCATGTTTAATAGCACGACCTTGTAATGACCGTGAACTCTAAAATTTGCTAATTAATGCAGAACTTACTTTCAGCGACATTTCAGATTTCAACGGTAACAGAAATTGGACCATGTGAACTTGAACTTGTGAATAAACACATTGTATCATTCCTCTGTGTACATAGAGAGTGAGAGAGATATGTATTTAAGAGTTTGCTCACTGCTAGATTTCTCAATGTATCGACAAGCGATCCGTAATGCGTTATTCAGAACTGGAGAAAATTCAAATGGTTTTAGGTAATTATACAGAAAAGGTATGCCCACTCCGATTTTGATGAAATTTAAATATGTTATGCAGCAACACATTCTGAACTGCTTTTTCCTTTTCCAATATAGGGTGCTCGCTTTTAGTTTTCGAGATATTTGCAAAAAACTATCACGAATACTGTATTGAATTTTTCGTATTCCTGCACGCTCCGCTGTAACGTAAACCTGTTTCGGTGCGACGTTTGTTTACATTTTGACGCTGTAGAGATGAGAGAAAAAACAGGGTCTCACTCTGTGACCATACATATATAGGGTGAGCTTTCAGTTTTGAAAGAGTACTCCTGCATTTTCGTATGCGAGAGGAAACAGGGTCTCACTCGGGTCATGTATATACATATAGGGTGAGCTTTCAATTTTGAAAGAATACTTCTGGATTTCCGTATCTATGGTCGGGCCGGCTTTACGGCCGGCCCTCTCCGCCCTACCTAACCCTAACTAATTCTGATCGCATAATCTTTTCATTCTATACATATAGCCGTCATACAGAATTGGAACCAGTAATGGAAAAATCATGAGATCAGAATTCGTTAGGGTTAGGTGGTGGGGGCGGAAAGATTGTGCATACGGAAATCCAGAAGTATTCTTTCAAAATTGAAAGCTCACCCTATATATACATGACCAGACTGAGATCCTGTTTTCTCTCTCATCTCTACAGAGTCAAAATGTAAACAAACGCCGCACCGAAACAGGTTTACGTTACAGCGGAGCGTGCAGGAATACGAAAAATTCAATACAGTGACCTTGAAAAAACGATTAAAAAATTACAATTTATAAAAAACGATTCTACCATCTGATTCGTCTTTTGAAACCAGTTAGATTACGTTAGAAACATTTTTTGTATTTTCAGAGATAGAGGAGATGTTTAGGTGTCCTGTTCTAGACGAGACACCCTGTATATTATATTGAAAATTACGGACAATCTCAATAAATGTTTCCTTATGTCGGTCGTAGATTGTTGCTAACAAAGTTTTGATGATTTCGGCGCATCGGTTCGATCAAACACTATTTGCAAAATATCAAAAGAGATATTGTGATATTTTGCAAATAGTGTTTAAATAACAATTGATCGAACCGGTGCGCCGAAATCATCAAAATGTTGTTAATCTCAATAAAGTTACTGCTGCCATTTTTATAAGGCAACAGTTACCAGATACTTTTAATGCTTGATAAGTTTAGTGTTAATTGCGACTGATAAGAACCAGATCTTTGTTCCCTTCGGTGCTTTTCTTTCCTGTTTTGCGCGCGACATCTCGCTAAAGCTTGCTTGAGGATGGGCAGAAACTCGCGTCGAGCGATAACAAGTGCCGTCGCAATCGGTAGTAATTACGGGGGCTGGATGACGACGACGGGGACGATGACGATGATTGGTGGCGAGAACGAGGGGTGCAAGTTCGATTGGATCGATCGCAATCCCGACGACGAGTAATTAAAACAAACTGATCGGTGCGATTACGTTGCTCTGCACGTGTCCCGGCTACCTGTCTCGCACGGCTCCCACCTGTACACTGTATGTACAATAGGTACACCTGTCCAAAGTTTCTCGACACTCCGGACGGGTTCGATTCGGAAGTGTTTCTGCAATTTGGCTTTTGGGGGTCAATCCAACGCTTCGAACGCAACATTCGAAGCTCCTAAAAAATTCTATTGTATTATATAAAATCAGTACTTCATTCAACGAAAGAAAAATTTTGGAAAGACAAATTTTAACACACTGTTTACTGTAACCCTCCTACTCTAAATTTCTAAGACTTGATCAGAGAATAGTATCACCCATATATGATCGACGTGGCGTTAACGTGTGGTTTCGAATAATGGGACACAGTTACCTAGCTATACTGCTAAATTAAATCTTCACTGTGATTCTACTGTTTGCATTCGGAGGGCTGGAAATTCGTAGTACAGAGATCGGCGCGGCACGCTATTTATCTGAGTTTGTTAGGATATTTATGGACTGCAGGGGTGGAAACCACCCCGTTCGCGTTTCCTCGGCTTCGACACCGATGAATTCCGCCCCTGCATCTGTCGGGACACGAAGTTTCTTCGGCCAGCCGCGAAAAAGCTAACGCAAACAGCAATCTGTGCGCTCGTTCCCGATCAAACTCGCAGAGACTGGGAACCCGGGAGCTGGGAACGAGAATCCCAGAGGAGGATTTCTGCGGGGCGGAACAGCGGTGAATAAACTTTCCGCGCACTTGGCAAATAAGTATTACAATATTCCGGCGTGGTGGGCGGCTCGTATCTCACTAACACCGGAGAATATTTTGATTGTCGGCTATGTGCTCTGGAGTTTGCTTTCCATATTTATCCTTTTTTCACTCTCTCCCTCTCTCTTTCTCCACCCCGTTTACATTTAGGTGGCCATGTGCAATTTAAAACTTCTACAGAGTGTCCGGAGAATGTTGTACTTCCTTGAAGGGGGTGAATCTTGAGATCATTCCAAATAACATTTTACTTTGCGAAAACATTCTCCGCGGCTTTGTTAAAAGGGGTTATTAACAAACAAACACGGACCAATCAGGCGACAGGTCCTGTTGAGTGGGACGTTGAAATCTATCTACTGCACCCGCGCACAGTGGGCGAAAAACCGATCTTTTTGGACAAAAATCTGCCGACAACTCAGTTTTTCGTCGATTCAATTGGAATTTTTTTAAAAATGTTCGTGAAGGACTATACTTTGATGACGTACTGCGCGAAAATCGTTATGTTAAAGTGCAAAATTCTTTGAAAGAGCTATCAATCACAGTTGATGTTGTCAAACAGGGAGCTGGTACATCAAATACTGGGAACGTGGCCCGAACGTTTTTTAAAAAAGCCGAATCAGTTGCCTGCAGTGACTGGATTAAACGCGGTTATTATCACAAGATTGCATAGCATTCTTCAGGTAATTACATGTGACAAGAAAGCTGATTCTGTGAAATTCAAAGAATATTGTTCGGAGGCAGCTAAATTGCGCATTAAAATTTATCCATGGTATAAACTACCGCCATCAGTTCATACGGTACTGCAACATGGAAGTGAAGTACTTGCTACATTTGAACTGCCAATTGGTTTGTATTCAGAAGAGCCACAAGAGGCAAATAATAAAGTCTTCCGGAAATCACGAGCTGAAAACTCCCGAATGTGTTGCCGCAAAAAGACAAATATAGATATTATACGGCATATGTTATTATCATCCGATTCACTTTATAAACTCTCTAAGAACAAAGGATGGCAAGCACAAGGAAGTTCTTTCTCAAGAAGCGAAAACGCTGCTGTTGGATCAATAAATTAATGGTAAGTCACATAAGTGCCGAATGTAATTCTATTTAATTGGTAATTATCAGGGCCAGATTTACAGTTTAAAATTCGAACATTTTTAAAAACATTCCAATTGAATCGATGAAAAACTGAGTTGTCGGCAGATTTTTGTCTAAGAAGGTCGGTTGCTCGCCCACTGTGCCGCGCTCCGATTGGTTCGTGTTTTTCGTCAATAATTCCTTAACTAAGCCGCAGGGAAGATTTTGGCAAAGGAAAAGATTACTCCAAATGACCTGAGGAATCGTCCCTTTCAAGGAAGTAGGTTTTCGGAACAGCCTGTATGGAAAATTGATTTTTGTTCTGCCAGCAGGTTTTTCTTTCCTTGCTTTCCATGTTTCTCTCTGCCCCCCCCCACTCTCTCTCTCTCTTTGTCTCTTTCTCTCTCTTTGGTTGGCTACGCCCTCGTTTTTAGGTCAGTTCGCGTGCACACCGACACGAACTTCTAACGCCATTAAGCGTGCTCGGCTCCGAGATTAGAGGGTCATCGATAAGACTATTAATAACGTCAAACTAATGAACCCGCGGACGACGTTTAATGGCACGGTGATTAATGCGTTTTAAAATAGCATTGCAAACGCGATCCTCGGGCTCGGCCGACGTCGAATGCCCCCATCATTGGGGCCGGGGGTGTGGAGGAGGGTTGGGGTGGGGGGGACGTGCGATTGTAAACGAGGAACAAATTACTACATACTACATTCGCGATGCGAACGCCGTTTTCGAGAATTCGCGTTTGCACTGGAAGTTTCGCGCTGTTACACAGGGAAACTTCCCGACGGATACGAGCGTGGTTGCGTGCTCCGAGGGAACTACCGCCCAAAAATATTTGATCAGTCGTTTCAATAAACTACCAACTCTGCCAGGACGGAACAGACGGATAGCCGAGGTTTCAGGTGTTCCCTAGACGGCCCCGCGCGAATATTTCCGTGAGCAAGGAACGTTTATTGCTGCTCCGGGCATCTTTACTGCGATTTTTTAACCTCCAAGTAAAAGAGCACGAGCTGAAACTGTTACTCTCCTCTTAAGAACTTTACCGGAGCGTGAATTAAATGCCAGCAGTGTTTCGGAACTTTTAGAACCGCAATCTCGTAAAGGATCTTTCTGATTAACATTATAGCTCGTCGTGGAATTAGACTTTGTAGTAATGAGATTTATTATTTTGTTTTATTATGCATTTACTTAGTGTCATGCTTGCTTTGGTAGTACGTATACATTTTTAATTCTGTTGTATTATATTCATCTGATTATGATTATAATTATCTTCCAATTAATAAAGACAATTTTGATTTTCCATAAAGATCCCCAGTCTATTATTACCATTACCATTTACATCTCAAGAGCAATCATGACGCGTTTTAAAAGAGAGATTATATTCCCTTTAATTTTGATGAATACATTCGCGTTTTACGTCTCCCCGTGTGATTAACACGCGCGGCTCAATGAGGACAATGACGCGCTCGACATAAAATTGCTGATTACGTTCTCTTTCATTTTCCCCGATTTTTATACCGTGAATATCGCAATGAAATAAAATGATGCACCATTTAATATCTCCTACATCGTTGAACATATCTAATTTTTACCTGTATCACTATTAACATAATCAATTTAAAAAGAACAGTGCCAAAGTAAATGTAAATGTGCTGATTGTAAAGCGTAAAGCCTCCGCTTTCATCACAAATACTTCGTTTTTTGGGACGTTCCTACATCCTGTAGAATAATCAATACTCCTTTCAAACATATTTTGGTGACGGTAGACCTTTCAAGTTCAATAAAACGGCTGGAAAGATCGCATTCTAAATTTTTTAAAAATTTAATCAAGAAAACACTTTGATTTTAGTCTCCAGAAAAGTTTTTTAATGTCGGACGGTTGTTTGCATTTGGAACCTTTCCGAGAGGAAGTATTTCTGCTTTTTGAGCATCCCATGTGATGCAGAAAATTTTTCGACAGACCTAACCAAGGGGTCTGAAGGCAGATATTTCACGGGTTAAAATGAGCCTAGACTGATCCCTGTACGATTTTGCCCCAGGAAGTTACACCAGTTTAAACATCACCGATTCGTCGATGAAGTGCTCCTTCGATTTCGCATGCCAGTGTATCTTCGGACCACAAGATTAGTTTCTACTTGAAGCGAGTTGCTCGAGGAAAATGCCAGCGATATTATCATAGACAGAGTCGGTTGATAGAGGAAAGACTGAGGTAGGAGGAGAGGCGAACACGACACACAGATTCCACAGTTTATGTGCACGAGCAAGTTTCACCGATGATGTGCACACGTCAGACAAGACCAAGCAGAGTTGACAATGCAAGAAACTTAAGGGAGTAGACTCCTTTTTCCCCTGAATTGCAAGGGTGCGGGATTCGCGTTCTCATTTCTCGATAATACAAAAATGGGGGGTTTCGGTAAGTCAAAAACGCTAGATGAAAGATCGATCTAGGCCGCGATCGCCCTGGTAAGTCCTATTTTTACGTTTATGAAGCGTAATTTGCATTATTCGGAAGCATGTAGTTATGAAAATAGTATTATAGTATAAAATAATCCCAAATATCGATCGTAAATGTTAAATGTTTAATTTAATTATGGTTTCGGCGCTACCGTTTCGATCAATTAGTAAATCTAGTAATTTTGCGAAAAACTTTTCTTCTTTCGTAACATTTCGGTTCCGTTTTGAACCTTTTTCAAAGGCAATATATATCTACAGTAGCGGACAAAAGTTTAAGACCGCTCTAAACAAGACGATAACTTTTTAATATGGGAAGCTAGAGCAATTAGTTTACTAAAGGATGTGAAAAGAAATTTTTTCAAAAATTGCAATTGATCGGAATTGTTAAAAAAAATACTAAAAGTTGAATTTCTAACTTTTTTATGTGGGCCTATATTGAAAATTTACAAAATACGTTTTGTAGATCTGTGTCACTTAAACATATCCTGAAAATTTCGTCCAAATCGGTCTACGTTGCAATGAGCTACAAACGTTTAAAGATGGTAAAAATTACAGATTTTGAAGATTTTCGGCAATAAATTGTGAAAATCTGCAATTTTTACCATCTTTAAACGTTTGTAGCTCATTGCAACGTAGACCGATTTGGACGATATTTTCAGAATATGTTTAATTGACATAGAGCTACAAAACGTATTTTTTAAATTTTCAATATAGGCCCACAAAAAAAAGTTAAAAATTCAACTTTTAGTATTTTTTTCAACAATTTCGATCAATTGCAATCTTTGAAAAAATTTCTTTCCACATCCTTTAGTAAACTAATTGCTCTAGCTTCCCAAAAAATTTCAAATCGTATAGTACAATATTAAAAAAGTTATCGTCTTCTTTAGAGTGGTTTTAAACTTTTGCCCGCTACTGTATATTTATTTCAAATTGAGCAAAAAGGATATTAATACGTACTTGCTATGATAATTTTAGTTATGTAAATTGAGCATTGGAAAAATTGATTTGCGGTCAAAGTGACCGTTTGAACAGAGCCTAAAAATTGAAAACATTGAAAACTGAACATATAGACACATTAGTCTGAACATAATATATATAGTCTTTTAGACGCGCAAATTCTTCCTTTGAGAAAGGTTCAAAACGGAACCGAAACGTTAGGAAAGAAGAAAAGTTTTTTGCGAAATTGCTAAATTTACTAATTGATCGAAACGGTAGCGCCGAAAGCACCATTAAATTAAGTATTATAGTATTATCGAGAAAAGAGAACGCGCATCCCGCACTCTTGCGATCCTGGAAAAACGAGTCTACTCCCTTAATTAGGAAACGTTGCGAGTACGTTATCGCGACGCTACGCGTTCTGATCGCGTCAATGTGCATAATATAGTCGCGAATAGGGACGCGTTTCGGGAACCTCTGAAAGATCAGCGAATTTCGCGCTAGTCTTGTTGGGAGGTATTAACCTATAAACTTTCGGCCCTTTTCCCCGACAATTTTAATGAACTTTAATTCTTTTACGAAACGATATACAGTTTCGCCGTTATCGGATCCACCCTGACGAAGCTGGATAATTGCAAAATGTATCCCTGAACTCCCATTCTCTCTTTCCAGTGGAACGTATCTTTCATGAACTTGTGAAATTGTTTGTCGATTCATGGACAGGCTTGCGAGGCACAAGTCAACCCGAATAAACATTGTTAGGTGTAGTATTCATTTTGTACAGGGTGTAACAAAATTTAGTGTCATGGTTTTGGCAGATGGTTGTACACCCTCGGATCGGTGGAGATTTGTTAAAAGAAATTGCCGCAAAATTGACTTTGACCTTGAAAGTCAAGGTCAATTTTTTTATGCTTGTATCGCATTCTGCTCATCATGGGGAATGAATACCAAATACACCAAAATGAATACTATTCACATTGAAACATTATTGCTTTTAAGTAGTAATCGAAACCCATGAAATGAAAATTGGTTATTGAAATTGACTCGGATTCGTGAGTACATATTGAACTTGATCCCATCCCTACTCATCAGTCACAGCTTACGTTATTCAACCGTGATTAAATGATTACTTCATTATAAAACATTAACGGCAAAAATGAGCACATTCAATCCAAAACAGTAAAACTATTGTTATTTCTGACATATTAAAATGATTTTGGAAAGAAATAAGTATACATATACGTAACTGCAGTAGTAATGAATGCAATTTTTATTTTCCACAAAAATTCAGATTCTATAGTTTTTTCCGATTCTACTTCATTTGTTCTTCACGATGCTTTTGTTCTCGACTCAGCGACTCAAAATTTCATCCACGAGTCTCAAGGGTGTAATCCTCAGCATTTTCCGTGTAAGTAAATTGTGTTGACGAGGGGTGCCTTGTTTTCTCGAAAACGATTTCTCGGGAAAGAAGAAGTGGTAAGCCCCTGACAGCAAGGACTCCGGGTTAATTGCCGTAATCTTTTCAGTGGAAGTTCTTACAGTTCGCGGGGAAGACTAATAGCATGGAAGTTGACCTGGATTCCCGTCCTGTTGCCAGAATTGATGTAACTAATCGCGCGAGGTCCGCGCCCGACCGCGATAACTCCGTCTGATCGAACTGGACGGCTGGAACCCGCGTTTATGAATTATTGTTGAATTAATTCACCGGGATCCATCGGCCACCGCAGCGATTTTCATTCCGTTTGACGCCGATCATTCGATCACATTGGTCCCGGATCGTAACGTCGAGTTTCCTCTCTTTCACAATAACATTGACTACCTAATGAATACAGCGACATTTTCTCCACCACTTTTATGACTGCGGCTTTTACACAATTATGACAGAAATGGGTAGGCGTAATTTCAAATGATAACAAGATTATTACCACTCAATAAATCTATTAAAAAGAGAAATATATACCTATTTGGTTCCTGTGTCTTGCAAATTAAGAATCACAATTTTTATTGTGCGTAGCGTAAATGTACCTATTACTGCGGATGTACGTTTCATTGTGGTATTTTTTTCCCAATGAGATTAAAATACGCAAAAATAAATATTTTGCCCTGAACAATTTTGTAAATAATTCTCGTATTTTATAATCTCAGGTGGGATTTGGTAGAGTAATCGGTGTAGTTGCCCTAATCTGTATTACGTGTGCAAATAAGTCCCTTTCCCCGTTTTTTCTACGTTCCTAACTTTTGACTGAATTCGAATTACTTCCCGATTTTGGTGCCATCTGAAAGAGCGTTCGTTTAGTTTTAAGAAGAGTCGTGATGAGCGTGATGAATTTTTTAAGAATAGAACTACCGCACCGTGTGGCCAGATTGAGGTTGAAACGGACCTCACATTCCCTCTCCAGGCTCTCCACCTTTATCCCCTTCCACTATCCTATTCCACTGTTCAGTCCCTATCGCGCACGCGCAACGTGTCTCCCATTCGCCTCACTCTGCCACACTCTATTCTCGTCGCGCAGTCGCGCAACGTGTCACATATTGCTCTGGTCATCAGAGAGGGGGTACTTGTATTCTCCTCGATTCCTTTTCGATTACCCTTGTCTGGTAACACTGCTACCGCATCACTACACTGCGGATCTTTATGCATTTATGGCTTCTAAAAATGTTCAAAAAATGCTGGAGTATTAAACTCGACAGAATTTAGTATGATTTAGATTTATTTTGGATGTACAAATGTTATTACCAATGAAAATAGAATTTTATTTGGTAACACTTTCCTAAAATTTGTCTCTAAAAATTGAAAATTGCATAAACATCCGCAGTCTAGAAATTGTTTGTTCTGATTGAGCTTTTTAACAATGCCTGTTATTATGAATGTCTATTTTCAATTCTTTTTAGGTTCCTCGAGATGCGGTCACGATCAGCGAAGTACGAAATCGTCAAAAGCGTGATTAACGAGTCCTAACAGTTTCCGTCCCATTAAATAAATTGCTCTGCCTTCCATGTTGCGGTTGCCACGAAAAATTAACAGTCTATATTCGCGCGGCAGGCGCATCCGGCGTTTAGGGTACAACAGAAGATTTTTGTGGGAAAGCGTCCGTCCGAGACGAAACGAAAAATCGTCAAAGCGTGGGCACTTTGTGCGAGAGTCCGAGCCTGTGTCGGTCCTGCTCCTTGAAGAACGCTTTTCTCAGTAGCGAATCGGCGCCGAAAACCCAAGCGTCCTTCTTTTTCCAGAGTGCCGTCGGAAATGTCATTGGTCAAGGCGACCGGGACGAATTTCCAGGCTCGAATCGATATTTCAACAAAAGAGTACCACCGGGCGAGCGCATTATCGCCCGCGGACGAAAACGCTCGCAAATGGAACAATTTTCCTTTCAAACCCCCGCTCGAGCTCTAACAAGGCGTTCGAAAAAAAACCAGCTCGAGTACCAGCGAAAATGTTCGGGCCGTTTGGATAAGGTGCAAATGCTTGAGGAACAACAAATAGGAAGGTAAATCGGTGTACATATTTCGGTTTCCCAAAATATTTCTTTCCGAATGTGTACGTTTAATATTTTCCACGAGGAATTATTCAACAAATTCATTTCGTTGGGTACACAATATTATAAATGAATGGCAGAAAATGTGAATAGTTTACTCCATAAACTTATTGTTAGTGTTAAATAATACACTCCTCAAAAGAATTAAGGGATCACTTGTGCGAACCCGAAAAATTGATCCCACTTTACGTGATCATAACCCCATGAAAAATTGCCGCATCGATATCGTTAAACAATGGTTTAAAAGCCTGAAATCTGTAGTTTCAAATGCTCTGTTTTGAATTGTTGCTATGTTGGTTTTTTACAAAGTTATAGCGATATGAAGACAACATTGACGGGTAAAAAAAATTTGGTGCAACTTTGGTACATCACACGGGGAGCAACAAATTTTTTTGATAAATCGCGTTAATATCATTTGGAAGGGCTATCTTTCCTGTGTATATTGTGTGGTTGTTGAATATTGTGCGATTTTTTTTATTCTACTTATTCAACATTGAAGTAAATGTTGGCTTTTTAACTTTAACTGGCTGCAGAAAGCGAAAAATTATCGTAGAATCTTGTGCGAAAAAGCAATAGAAAGAGCGTTTCTTTCTCTTCAAGGCACTCTTTTTGTTTTTTCAATTTCATTAACATTTCGATATACCAGGTGTTTCTGAAAATATGCTTAAAAAATGCACAATTTTCATTTTTCCTTTAACTCGCTATATCTTTGCGAGAAATGGTCGTAATACCATGATCCGAACGTCAGATTGAAGCAGAGATTCTGCCGATTCGATTGAGTACCTCATGAACTCGCTACGACAATTTTTTACCTATGACAGCTGTGTTTGAACTTAGTGCTTCGCAGAAATTACAGCGGCTGCCTGACATCTCTGAATACGCTACCGCCGCGCCGCGCGCCGCACAGTGGTGCGAGCAGGGAAAAAAATCAATTTTTCGAATGTTAGGTACAAAGAATAGCAATTACGTAAAAAAAGGCAGTATAAAAATTTTTTTTATTTGTCCCCGTATAGAAAATTTAAAATATACGTTTAGTAGATCTACGTTAGTTATATATATACTGAAAATTTCATCGAAATTGATTAACATACACACGAGGTATAAGTGGTTAAAAGTGGTGAAAATCTTGGTATGTACACATATGTATTATATGTACACTGTACACAGCTCTTACGGCTCCTGGTCAGTTCCTGCATACGAAAATGCGAATATCTCGAAAACTAAAAGCGACCCCCCTATATTGGAACAGGAAAAAGTTGTTCAAAATGTTGAAATCTATAACATATTTAAATTTCATCAAAATCGGAGAACAGTAAAACATGCAAAAAAAAATTTTAATGAAAAAATAAATAAATTAATAAATAAATAAATATTTATGTTCTTGCCACATAACCGTTGTACCTGTGGCATGCTTTCCACAAATTTTCAAGCAAATTTATTGGATGGTTTGGTTTTATAGATTTTTTTCCGCTTTTTGGCCATTTGGCACCACTGTGCGCCGTGCCGCCGCACTATGGGCCAATCGACGAAATATGTATCAAAATCAAAGGACTTTCGATAGAAATGAGGTAGAGCGATGAATAGCGATTTCAAAGTTTGAGACCAGAATTGATAGCATGTTAAAAAAAATTTTTTTCCGCGCGTGGTACTGGAGAAACCACATTTTCTTGAAAGTCTACATGTTTAACGAATTTTCTCAACGTTAAAACACGTTCGTACCATAATCTCCCTATTTTGCCCATATTCTGCAAGGTTTCAGCTCTAATTTAAAAAAAATTTCATCGCTGTACCTCATTTCTATCGAAAGATCTTTGATTTTGAATCGAGTTTGGTCCTTTTCGAAAAATGGAAATTGTGCATTTTTTAAGTATATTTTCAGAAACACCTGGTATATCGAAATGTTAATGAAATTGAAAAAACAAAGCGAATGCCTTGAAGAGAAAGAAACGCTCTTTCTATTGCTTTCTTGCAGAAGATTCTACGATAATTTTTGCGCTTTCTGGAGCCAGTTAAAGTTAAAAAGCCCATATTTACTTCAATGTTGAATAACTCGACTAACAAAAATCGCACAATCATCCGCAATCACACATTTCACACAGGAAAGATATCCCTTCCAAATGATATTAACGTGATTTATCAAAAAAATTTGTTTCTCCCCGTGTGATGCTCCAAAGTTGCACCAAATTTTTGTTAACCGTCAATGTTGTCTTCATCTCGCTATAACTTTGTAAAATACCGACATAGCAACAAGTCGAAACAGAGCATGTGAAACTAGAGGTTTCAAGCTTTCAAACCATTGTTTAACTATATCGATACGAAAATTTTTCACGGGGTTATGATCACGTAAAGTGGGAGCAATTTTTTGGGTTCGCACAAGTGATCCCTTAATTCTTTTGAGGAGTGTATGTTCATTAATGTTTTATTCCTTATATTATCATGAAGTATCCAATTTACGAGAAAAGTAATCGGGGAAACTTTGTAATTTAATGTATTTAGACGACGCGACGGCATAAAATTACAATGCATGGTAAATTGAACCTCCATTCTTGAATAGTTTAACAAATGAAAAAATAAAAATATTCGAGAGACTAGCTGCAACAATTGGAACTTCTGTGAAATATCCTGATTAATTTTCCGTTTCATTCTAGCAAGAGAAAGGGGCAAGAAAGATATATAATTTATTTAGGTGAAGCGTACAAAATGCAAATGTTAGTCACCGAGTTAATGGAGATAGGGGCTGGTTAAATTGAGCTCCCATTTGGTAAGCACGTCAGACGAAAATCATGAGAGAGCCACAAAGAGCGCAATATCTCGCGTCGAAATAGATGCATCGGATTCGCTTTAAAAACTCGATTTCTACAATAGCATCGGAACTAATGGAACTGACAAGGAGGAAGTAATAGTAGTCCACATAAGCGGAACGGATCGCAGCACAGCGGTCTGAAGTTGCAGTGTCAGGAGCACGTGTGCATGACCGACTTTCCAGCTGATTTTCTTGAAAAAGATACCATGCACTCTGACATGCAACCATTTCTCTTCTAATTGAACTTGTGCCGCTTCGATCCAAACTGGAAACTCACCACTGGCCCTCGTAACCAGATTCCTCATTTTTATTTCATGAAAGCCGCTGCCATTTATAACCAAAGCTTGCATTTTTATTTGCTGCAATTCTTTATAGCTTGGAACCAAAGATTCCATTTTTAGATTTATATGTATGTACAATGTACAAGTCTCGTTGCGTGCATTCCTGATTCAATATGTACAGGGTGGCTGAAAAGTTCCCGGAATTTTTTAAAGCATTTCAGCAGCATAAAAATACCACACAAACGAATGAATCCACACACTTGACCGAATAATAAGTTTTATTAATTCATTAACAATGAAATGAACCAAAAATATTTACAACAAATGTTCGAAATTGCCTCCTTTTGATTCGATACATTTACGGACCCGTTTTCTAAAATTCCCGACGATATGGTCGCGCACTCTTCTACCGTAATCTCGTCCCAGGCACGCGTCAACACCGCTTTCAGCTGTTCCACCGTGGCGTATCGTCTTCCTGACATTTTTTGCTACATGATGGACCATACTAAGTAATCCATCGGGTTAAGATCCGGCGAGTTCGGCGGCCAAACATCCTTTCCCCAAAAGCCGGGAAACAGGTCTTTGCAAACGACGATGGTGGATTTGGCGGAATACGCCGGCGCCCAGTCCTGCTGAAGCGTGAATCCGCCCTGGCCGAAGTGCCGCGTTGCCCACGACTTTAATTCCCTCCGGAGGACACGTTCCTGGTACTCGGCGGCGTTGATTTTTACGTTTCTCGGGATGAACACCAGTGGCGTCTTCCCGGTGGTGTAGATACCGGCCCAAGTCATGACCGAGGCTGGAAAATAGCTGCGGTCGATGGTTTTCGTGGCCGAAGTCTTCTGCTGACCCTTCTTGAGCAGCTGGCGGTGATTTTGGCGGTTGTATAGGGGTTCGACCGTAAAAATTTTCTCATCCGTGAAAAGAACCTTCTCCAGGCGATCACCAGCGACCATCATCGCGAATTTTAGAAAGCGGATCCGTAAATGTATCGAATCAAAAGGAGGCAATTTCGAACATTTGTTGTAAATGTTTTTGGTTCATTTCATTGTTAATGAATTAATAAAACTTATATTATTCGGTCAAGTGTGTGGACTCATTCGTTTGTGCGGTATTTTTATGCTGCTGAAATGCCTTAAAAAATTCCGGGAACTTTTCAGCCACCCTGTATATTGCGCCATAACAATTCATTCGGTTACATACTTGTATACTGCAAATGCAAACTAAAAATAACTCAATTCCAAGAAGAAGAAATTAAATCTTTTTAAAAACTTATTTCTCTATTAATTTTAAAATCATGTAATGCTATTACAGTTAATGAATTCATAAATACATGAAATCCGCAATGTAATTTTCTTTTTAGAAAATTTTAGAGAATTACCTTCTATCGATTTCGAATGTTTTTGAAATAATTTCACTTAAAATTGGAATGTAGTTCCAAACGAACGAAGTAATGTTGCAATCCAACAGCGTGCGAGCCTGCTTTCGGGATGAAAAATGGAAATCCGGATTTCCAGAATTTCGAGAATAAAAATTCGCCGCCCAGTGAATTTATAAACTCAATTTACAGTTGCATAAACTTTGAAGCAAAGCTGCGAGCGGTTTTGGAATTAAAACCAATCGACACTTTCCGAAGTGAAATTGTCAAACTCAATCACGAGGCCCGTTGATTTTACAGTAGTTCGGACTACGAGGACTAGGGAATTAAAATTCACAGCCACTTCCGATGTGAAATTTACGAACGCAATTTCTAATGAACACCGATTTGACGGCGGTCGAAACTTCGAAGATTTTGGTGTATCGAATTAATCGACATTTCGGAAACGAAATTTACGAACCGAGCTTTTCCAACATAGTCGTGAAACGAAGTAGCGAGATCCGATTCATTTTGCAGTGGTCTGAATCGCGAATCTCTGATTTGGCAAACTCGTTTATAAGTCTGAAGCGAAATTTTTGAATACACTCCGCGACAAAAAAATAGCACATTATACAGATAAATGGTTTTTTAGCTTTTCAAGTAGTATAGATGTATTACATTGTTTGTGACCTGGATACTGGGTAACAAGACTAAAACATTATTTCAATATGTTTCTATGCATTTATTACGAGACACAAGAAACAATTTTATTGAAAAAAATGTAACATTAAACGAAAAATCGATGCGTCAAAAAGATAGCACACATGTCTTAAAATAACTAAACAATGAAGCATATGTGTAAAAAAATAATGTCTTAATATTTTGTAACTCCGCCTTTTGTTTGCCCTAGTAGCATTTACGGTTGGCCAACGGTTGGGAGTTTGTTGGGGAATGGTGGGGCATGGTTAGTGGTTTTGCCGACAAATCCCCAACGTAGGGCCAACAACGAAAAATTACGTCAATTTGCCGACGAATACCCAACGTTGGGCCAACGACGAATACCCAACATAGGGCCAACGACGAATTCCCAACGTATAACGACGAATACCCAACGTTGGGCCAACGACGAATACCCAACATAGGGCCAACGACGCATACCCGTCGCTCAAGATATATATGTATTTAGCGTCGATCGTCATTTGGTATTTGTCGATTTTCACTATTTCATTCTTCTGTGCTGTGTCGAACTGTCGAAGTGATCGTTCTTTGTGTCGCGTGTTTTATTTCATTTCATTAACAAAAAATTTTGATAATGTACGAAGTGGTGGAATTTAATTCAACACCATTAATTTAATTCAATTCAGCACCATCGTTCGGTAGAACATCAGCCATGGATGCAGCTATTTACGCCAAATATTGGTAAGTATACTGTTAAATTAGTAATGAGTGGTTTAGCTTAACAATTATTTATACCTATACTTAATTATACGTGTTACCACGTATTGTAGATACTTTCTAAAGAATGTGTGTAATTTATGCATGCATTCAATTGCAATTAACAATTTTGTTTCCTTTTGCTTTTCTTGTTGTAAGATTAATTTCTATGTCATTTTTCAGATTTTACTGATGCACAAGTGTTCGATGGATCATCAGCCATGATCTAGCCAATATCTATAACTGCGAAAAACAATTGTATTGTAAGTACGTCGTTATCCGATTCTTGTTTCACCATCTTAAGCGGAGCTGTTGTAATTATCAGATCTATTGTAGAGGTGTAATATGAATGTAATATCATATTTCTAATGTGCAATATGTAATGTAAGAAATCGTGCTATTGTAATATGTAATATGTATGTAATATTATGTATACATTTCTCACATATATATGTAAGAAATCCGTTTTATGTGTTCTGTTAACGTTTTTGTTACAAAATAATTGAAATATAAAAATAAAAAACTCATAATACACGTATATATATATATATATATATGTATATATATATATATATATATATATGTATATAATTAATTGACCCTACACAAAAAATCCTTTAGTTGGCTTTAAGTATTGTAGGCCCTACGTTGGGTATTACCGTTGGACCTACGTTGGGTATTACCGTTGGTCCGACGTTGGCGCAACGTTAGCTGAACGTTGGCCCAACGTTGGCCCTGACTGTTGGCCCAACTGCAAAAAAGAGCGACATCTCTAACGGTTGCCCAACGCAAACCGCCAACGTAGGCCCAACGAATCGCCAACCGTAAATTCTACTAGGGTGTATAACTTCGAATAAACGTTTCGGTATAGATTTATATAATTTTCTAACCACGTTTCCGCTGAACGATACCCAGTTTTGTTCAATACAGGTTTTTAATTCGTTGTGGGTTCGAAATTGTCTTCCGCCGGCATATACCGACATGGCTAAATAGGCCCAGCAATTTTCCATAATATTTGAATATTTTCCCGTGTAAAATATTCTTTTACAATCTTCGCGCTATGAACACTTGTATTACCTTGCTGATAAATAAAGTTTGTGCCCGCAATTTTCACAGCGTGTCTCCTCAATTGTTCGTCGATTAAACTAATATATTGTACTTTGCAGTATTCATTTTTCCACTTATAAACTTAATTTCCGTGTTTCCACAGTACCCAAATCTCGCCCACACCATTACTTCACCACCGCCGAGTTGTCGACTGCAAAAAATTTTTTGTTCTTTACGTAAATCGTGGAAATAACAACGGTAGTCATCCGGCCCGTCTAACGTAAATCTCTTCTCATCATTAAAGATAACTTTTCGCCATTTTTTCTTCTAACGAACATACTTCTCAGAAAATTGAAAACGAGCTTCTTTATGCTGTTTAGATGGTGCTCCCCCGTTAAACAATCGATTCCCACTAAGATGGATCGGTAGAAGAGGTGTTATTGAGTGGCCACCAAGATCACCAGATCTAACTCCAGTCGACTTCGTTTTGTGGGGACACTTAAAGTCTGTTGTTTATAAAACACAACCAGAAAGCGTCAACGATTTGCGTCGCAGAATTGTACAGGAATATAGAGCTATTCCAACAGATACCTTCAAAAATGTTCGTTCAGAATTTAAGAATCGTCTGTATTGTTGTTTAGAAAACAACGGAGAACATTTTGAAAAGTTGTTATAGTTATAAATAAATTACAAACTTTCTCGCAGCATAAGTATGACTCGCTCTACTTCTCTTTAAATATCTCCGAAGCTAGTGCGCGGATAAAAAAAAGTATCCTACAAAAATTGCTGGTCTTTTTACGTACAATATGATCTCATAATAAATAATATAGGTTTCCATCTGAAAAAACAAAGTTGACCTTCAAGTGACCTTGAAAACGTCACCCAAATAAAAACTGATACTGCTCCCATCTTTGCCCCTCAAAATCCTTGGACACGTGTTTTACACTTTCCTAATACCTTTCATACTTTTCTAGATATTCGGCTAGAAAGTTTTCAAATGAACACCCTGTATAATACGAGAACTGTAGTTATTCAACTATATGTATTTGTGGAAATTTACAAAATTGGATAGTGTGCTATCTTTTTTAATTGTACGGTAATTACGAGTTTAATCATTTAAGTTGAATTCAAACATTTTTTTACTGTGGAAGCCTTCGATTTTTTAAACGGAAATATTTGTTCCTATTTAACCCTAAAGTGATACAATGTTTACTCACAATCAGATTACGAAGTATAGTACTAAGACCTTTCTGAAGCTCTGTATAAATTTTCTCGGATAACTTTCGGTACATAATTTGAGGCTCATGTTCTAAGGAGCAGTGGGGAAAGTGTACAGAAACTTTGTTAGGGTCAGGAGAGGCCCCGGTATACATATCAGGGTTAGAGAATATTCTCAAATTGTTTAGTAACGATCTGCTTATTTGTTACGTTAAAACAGAATTTATTGTATCGTTTTCGAAATTATTGTTCCAACTGTAGGACAGAATTTATCAAGTCAATTTCAAAATGATTGTTCTCACTCGATACCCGAATTTATTCAGTGGAATCCTAAATTATTATTCATATTTTGAAACAAAATTTATCGAGTCAAATTTAAAATTATTGTTCTTACTTTAGCTCAATAAATTCTGTTCTAAAGTACAACCAGTAATTTTCAATTTAACTCGATAAATTTTGTTCCACATAATTTGCAGTCTAATTGATTTTGAGGAAATTTACTTGAAGGTTAACGTGGAACGAATATTTTACAAGTACATTTGAAGATATTGTTTTTTCAGTCTCGGAAGGGTTAAGGTGTGCTTGTTTCTCGTAAATTAGAAGGTGTCTCGTTCGAAATGTCCTGTAAGTGATCGAGGCATCGGCACATTCGCATTCGGCCGAATGAAAGACTAGTTAACGCTCGCCCCCACAACCATAAATCAGTTGCTACTACCACGAAGGGTGCGGAGACATTTTGGTCTCAATCTGTCGGGCTTCTCAATTTGAAGGTTGACGCGATTTCCCGCGATTCTCAAGGATGGACAAGAATTTCCGGTGCGGAGATAGAAAAATGGAGGTCGCGGCCTGTCCCGGCGTGATGGCGTCGTAAAAAGTTAAACGATGATCTTGCTGTATCATCTCTAATTCCGCTTGGTCGCCGGAGAATTAATGCGGTCAGGGAAATTCTATCTCGAGGATTCTTTTTTATTAGGCTTGAGCTTTGCATGAGATTCATCTCGGCTACAGGTAACTTGCAATCTACACTTTTCTAAATAAGCCTCAGAAAAATGTATATACGTGAACAACTGTCGACGAATTTTAATTTATTAATATCATCGAGACACTATCTCTTGCATCCAGTTTTGAAAGTCTTTCAGCAAAATGCAAACACGTGAACAACAGTGCAAAAATTTTTATTTTTTAGTATTGCTGAGACACCATTTCTTGCGTATACCTTTAAATAGTCATATTTTTATTTTTTAAGACTGTGTTAGTTGTATAATATTTGTTATATTACTCTTTTCTGAAGATATTTCCGTATTGCATTTAAAAAGAAAATTTTTTCATAGAAAATGGAAATTTTCTGAATTTTTTAAATATTATTACAGTGAGTGTACAAATTATTCGTACACCTTTTAAAAACTAATAACTTTTTTATAATTGTACCAAACGACCTCATTTTTTATAATCAATTAGAAGCATTGGTTTATAAAATGATATGAAAAAAAGAATTTTCCAAAAATTATAATTCACAAGGTTACATGCAGAAATAAAAAAGGCATTTTTTAAAACTTTTTTATTTGGCCCTTAATGAAAATTTAAAATGTATGTTTTGTAGATCGATGTTAATTATACACATGCTGAAAATTTAGTCGAAATCGATTAACATACACACGAGCTACGACAGGTTAAAAACGGTGAAAATCGTAGTTTTACACAACTTTTGATCAATTTCTGCTTAAAACCCACAGAATCTTCCGATGCGTATCGTTTTTTCTTGCGTCAACCAATTTCGATGAAATTTTTAGCATGTGTATAACTAACATAGATCTACAAAACATACATTTTAAATTTTCTTCAAGGGCCCAAATAAAAAAGTTTTAAAAATTGCCTTATTTATTTTTGCATAAAACCTTGTAAATTATAATTTTTGGAAAATCTTTTTTTCATATAATTTCGTAAACCAATGCTTCTAATTGATTATAAAAAATCAGGTTGTTTGGTACAATTATAAATAAGTTATTACTTTTTATAAGGTGTATACGAATACTTTGTACACCCACTGTATATTTTAGATTTCACAATATTCCAGCTGGTATCGACACGAATTCAACGACCTATTATACTATAGCTCTAAACCCTGTACGTGAACCTGGGAACGTGTTAAAGTGGGAAGAATAATTTCGAATTGAACGAATTCTTGCAGGGAGAACGATAATTTCGGTCCATTTCATGGTTGTGAGGGGTTTCGACGATTCGGTAGGGGGTTGTGTGTATCGTCTTGACGGAGGTTAAGCGTGCAAGGGCCTCTGTCGAATCGATTCGAGGAGTGGAGGGTCTGTGCACACTGCAATGCCGTAACTTCCTCGAGAAGGAAGATATCACGAGACGGAACCACCGCCGGGGACGACGAGCAGGAAAAGATGGGAATGGGAAAGAGGGAGAAGGTGATGAGACTAGGCATGAGGAAGCAGAGAGAAGTACGAGGAAGCAGAGAGAAGCACGAGGAGAAGCGCCGCGCAGCGCCCGGACTGCAGAGAGCATCATTCAACGAACGAACGGACGGATCTTTCTTTCTTTTCTCGTCTTATTAGATACCCTGGCGCATTTGCCTGAAAATCCTCGCGACGTCGCGAATTTTAAAGAGTCCCTCCTTGCCCGAATACTCGTCCTATTAACCAGGCCTTTAATCTTTCGATTGCTTCCAACTCACGGCGCTGATATTAACCCGAGAAGCGCCGAAATGCACCTCACCATTCCTTCAGATCTGCCTCTTCCTCGAAAAACTATAATGCGAGACTGACAAAATTTGTCTGATGCCCGTAAGTAGACTGCTGATTTTATGCATTTGCGATGAAAAGGAGTGGAAGCGTAATTTGAATCGTAAGAATATCAATGCATCAACTTCAGCTTACTAAAATCATTAAAAGAAGAAATAGATTCATCAAATAACTTAAAGATCGGCTGCTCTTTGCTTTACCAGACTCAAAAGTTGTGCCTTTCTCCTACGAATTATGATGTATTTGGTATGTAATCCAGTAGATTTGTACCCGGCGCGGATGCAGATCGAAGTTTCGAACCTCTAGGATCAATAGTTGAGGAGTTGAATAAAAAAAAGAAAAGAATAGTTGAGGAGCTATGGTCGCTTAAAGTTGAGCATATACATATTTCCAGTTTGTTGACAGATAAGGGCGCTGCCATATTTATTTGTAGTGACGGTCGCACGCCGCTTACTCTGAGTTGGTTGGGATTAGGTCGGGGGTGGGGGGGGGGCGGCAAGGTAAGCGGCTCGCGGTCGTCACTACAAACCAATATGGCGGCGCCCTAACCTGTCAAAAATGCTCAACTTTAAGCGACCATAGCTCCTCAACTATTGATCCTAGAGGATCGAAACTTCGACCTGCATCCGCGCTGGGTACAAATCTACTGGATTACATACCAAATACATCATAATTCGTAGGAGAAAGGTACTAATTTTGAGTCCGATAAAGTAAAGTTTACCCTAACGATCAATTTTTATTTTTCCAATTTTGAAAAATCGATAAAAAATGCGAGTTTCATTTCTTCAGTCGACGCTTACGTCACTAATAAAAATTATTAAACGTTGTAGAACATTTTCGGTAGTGACATAAGCGTTAAATTATTGCTGCATGTTCAGTTACATCATTGCATCAAATGCAACAAACCCTCTCCTAAAATTCGGAATTAAATATTATCAGAAAACGCTTACGCGCGACGAGAATGCATTGTAAATGTAAACAACAATATGCTAAAAATTAACAGAATTTTCTTACGTCAGTTAATTAGCAGACCACGATTTTTTGTAGGAATAGTGTACAAAGCCGGATGCGAAAATATCCGTAGCAAATAAATGCAATTTATTTAGCTTGCTCGCGTCGCAAACAAGTATATTGAATCATGTAGGCGTTACAGAACAAAATATTTACCCACATGGAGGAAATAAATTGTTGTTTATACTGTTTCACCTGGCTCCGGGCACCTTTTATCTTACAAGAATCCATCACCATATTAAAATAGTTCACTGAAATTTACATTCTAATGAAACGTGTGTTTCGCATACAAAATACTCGAGCAGGCGCAGGCGACTGTATACACTTAATCGGGACCGCATTATTTATACATATAAATCTAAAAGTGAACATTGTGCATCCGCTGTAAGTTGCAACAACATGAGCAACTTAGAAATATCTATTAGTTTTGTCTAATAATTCTGGTAGGTTGAAAGCAGAGTTAATTGTGATTAACGATTAAATTTCTACTTTAGTCGTTAATTGTGATTAACGATGACTAATCATCAATCGGATAATTGATTAATGATTAACTGCTGAAATCCGATGTTATTCTTACGAAAGATTCGTGCCTCCAGCCACTGGATAGCGGAAGGGTTGAGACAAATGTAAATAATTGTGGAGAAACGATATTTGGTAAAAGTGAGATATATTCTGTCAATTATGAATTCACAAGCGTAAATGAGAACAGAGTATCCTTACTGTTACGTAATACCCATACACAGATGATTCGCAAGGGTAATGCACCGTGTCTCGAACAAAAGATCCCACGGTTGGAATGTACACAAGAAAAGCTGGTACGCGATCGCGGTTCTCATTCGCCCGGAAGAGAATTCTGGACGGTCGACGCGACGCGACGCCGCGCCGCACAGTGGTCTGGAGACCCTGTTTTCGTGGCCAGAATTCAATTTTTCAACTTTAATACATTGAAAAAATCTTTTTCCCTATAAAATAACAACCCTTCAAAGCTCCCAAATCCAAAATATTATTCATTTTAAATAATTCTGTGATGAGATACAGCGTTCTAAAGACAAAGTCAGAAAATTCAAAGTAAAATAAAACGTTTTAGATTTCGATCACCGAATATCAGAAAATAGATTTTAATGATGGTTTTTATATGTTAGTAAGCGCATTTCAAATATTTAATCAATTTTTAAGCATTGTTTAGTCCATACACGAATAGCGTAAATTAATAGCATTTCAAACTTTGAAAAGAACTATACAAAAACGCTTAAGACCGCTAAGCACCGAACTTGTTTTATATGAAAGCTTGAACATTTACTAAGAAAATCATGTAAATTTTAACTGCAATCTCCCGCAATCTTGAACTATAAACGGTTTTTAACAAATACGGGCCCGCGGTTATTCGACGTCTGGATACTGGATACGTAGTTCCACTTGAATCTTGCATAGCAGCTTGGAATTACAATGTATGTATATGTATGTTTTCTCTGCGCCAGTCAGAGACCCCGGAAACCTCTCATTACTAGATTTTTCGTATAATTCCTATGAAGAATTCAATCTTGCCTACTTTTCTGCGATTTCTAGACAATAGTATGCACTGTGAGAATTGTTAACAAGATTTTTCAAATATTTCCGATGATCTGACAAAAAAATGTTTCCATCGAAAGTTAATCAGTATTCACTTTTCTACAAACATCAATACAAAAAGTTGAAAGGAAATCTCTTTTTTTATAAAAAATGAAGGTCACCTCAATGTTTTAAATATTAACATATATTTTTTACTTCATAATATTCTAACTGGTATCAAGACGAATCCGACAACCCCTATAATAATATAACATTAAACCTTGAAATAACGCTACAATAGTTTTGGCCACAAAAAGCGAGCTACCAGACCACTGTGCGCCGGCACACACAGCACGCGTCAATTTAATCTCTATAGCAATCTTTCCTTTCTATTTAATACATTAAATCAGGTAAAATTACTCTGGGCAAAGTAGTCAATACCGATCGGTTCTGCCGGTATACCACGGGAGCGGAATTCACTTTGTTGTATGGCGCGGTACAGGAGACTGGGCAGGGCACAGATTCGTGGCCGTGGCGACTCCTCACCGCCCAAAGTACTCCGTGCTCTTAGCAGGACACACAGGAATAAACCTCTTTCGAAATCAGGCTAGTAACACTCAGACAAACCATCGGTCTCGCCGGATAATTCCGGGAAGAGCAATCGGCTCCTGCACACTAGGCGATGACACAACTTGCTGGGAAAAATGACGGATATCTAGGCAGGACACGCTTGCGTGGCCATGGCGATATGCGAATTTTTCCTGCTGTCCGTTCTGAGCAAACTCACTGCGTATCTCGTTGAATAACGATATACGCAGTAACTCAAACAAGGAAATACTTAATTATTGCTATCAGAAATTATCTTGGAAACAACCGGTCCCGATTGGGATACGTTTCTGTAACGCGTGCTACCGTTTTTCGACGAATGAGATATCTAAAGCTGCGCGCACCGACGTGACAGAACGTTTCTTCACGATACCCGAATTCACTAGAATTAGTACGCGCTCTTCTTACAAATATTGGGTATGGGAATAAGTTTCCGCCCTCTTGAAAGAGGTGCATCTGGTGGGATCAGAGGGGTGTCATTTATTATGAATTCCTTAAACCGTCCGAAACAATCACTGGCGATCGTTACCGACTGCAGCTAATACGTTTGAATCGAGCTTTGAAAAAAAAACGGCAGGAATGAGACAGTAGACATGATAAACTCATTTTACTGCATGACAACCCTAGGCCACACGTTGCTCAACCTGTCAAAAAATATTTGGAAGGAGTGAATTGGGAGATCTTGCCCTACCCGCCGTATTTCCCAGACATTGCACCTTCGGATTACCATCTATTCCGACCTATGCAGTCAGCCCTTACTGGAGAGTGTTTCACTTCTTACGAAAGTAACGAAAAATGGCTCAATGAATGGATTGAGTCGAAAGAACCTGATTTTTTTCTCCGAGGAATCCGTATTCTGCCTGAAAAATGGGGAAAAGTTGTCGCTTCCAATGGTGCATACTTCGCATAATATCATGTAATATTTCATTGTTTAAATAAACATTAACTTTGTTTGAAAGAGGGCGGTTATTCCCATACTCAATAGAATAGTTTGCCTCGTTGGCAACACGCAAATTACGCATGAGAAATGAGCACAAGTGCCCTGAATCTACATTTGATGTGTATAAACTTTCAATTTAACTTTTATTTCGCAACCTGCGATTACAATTGCCCTTAAGACAGGCTAGGAACTCATCCGTATCAATTTCGTTGCTGATGCGCAACTCACAAATTCACAAAGCTTCTATGCGTTAATTGAACACAGTTATACAATTCGTATAATGAAATTTTAATCGATGAGTAGCAAATTAAGCTAATAATTCGCAATACGCGACAAGAAATGCCCTTGAGCCGGGCTGTGAACACAATGGAATAATTTGCCTTAGTGGCGATTCTCAAATCACATTATTAACAGAGCTGCAACGCTCTAAACGAATATTATCGCAATTAGATAATAAACTATTCGCAAATATTTATGCAAATGATACGCAATCCGCGACTAGAATAACCCTTTAGCCGGGCTAGCAACAAAATCGAAAATAATCGGCCTTACTGGCAATACGTAAACGACTAGTTTAAATCTTTCTCGATTTCTGAATTTTACGCGTGACTCGCAGTGACTCGTGCGTGCTTATCGGATCGGGTCCAGACACAGAGGGATCAATAGACTGCGGATTTTATGCATTTATGACAAAAATGGGTACGTACAATTTAAAACAGTGGAGGTATTAAAAAGATTTAAGGCCACCAGTGTACTAGTTTCATCTTAATAAAAGATAATTAAAAGAAGAATGAAATTTTTATTTGGCTCCTGTGTCTTGCAATCAATGCAAACATTTTTTATTTTGCATAAAGATCCGCAGTCTAGTGATCAATCTGCTGCTCGCATCTCATATCGACCTCCTTCGATCGCAATCGATAGGGGATCGATGCGCGCGCATTTCACTATGTATATCGATCCTGTGATCCCTCTCTAAGACAAGGATCACGCGTGACGTCACGGCCATCGCGGTGGCCGGTGGGAATCGATACCGGCTCACCCGATACATCGATATGTAGCCAGCATGGTTACAGCGTGGAACTGACTTCCAGAAAATTAAAATTGTTGGGGGGACGCTCGTAACTCTGGAGTCTAAATGGATCCTGCCATCCGAGAGTTACCTAATTGCTTGTCGATTTTGACGATCTCTGTTTCTCCTTCTTGAAACTCTCGCACAGAGAAATTAAAAATTCTTCTGTTCGGAGATTCCTTAATTTTGTAAATAGATCTTTCTAGAGTAACAGTATTTTTATTGGGTTTGAGGAGGATACGTTTTTGAAGGTCTGTTTTTTACCACGGAGATACAGCACAGAATTCACGAATGACCCGCGTCTTGTTTTTCATGACCTGAGCGTCGAATTACTTGGAGTTTATGCGGTTTTATGCCACCAAGATAACACGCTACATCCGCCGAAAATGTATTCTAAAAGAGCTGCTTTAAAATGCGTACTAAAACCAGCATAACAATAATTAGGACTCGTGGCTTTATGCAAATTCGACCTGAATAATCTTGCGAAAACCTGAGCGAGAGAAGAATATCATTACAGAAAATATTCAGAGGTTCTCAACCATTTTAAAACCTTCCTGAAAGATCAATATTAATTTTCGTTGGACAACGATCCAACCTGAAATAATGTAAACGTAATAAACTGTCCAAATAATCTTATAAATCATATATAGTTAAAAAAATCTTTAAAAACAGTTTGTAACATAAAATTGACAATTTTCACCCTCGAATGAAATTCTATCTCACGCTGCACAATAACAAAAATGTTTTCATCATATTAAAAAATGAAAATATTTTAATTTGATTTTAATTTGAACATACAAAACAATGTATGCACGTATATAAAAATGTAGATCCCCGCTAAATAAAAATGCGTTTAATTTAAAGCTGCGTTATTTTAAACCTTAGCAGTCGAGTGTTGACTCAAAGAGAGAGTCACCACTAAAAATTGCTGTACCATTATTCAAAATATTGTTTACATTATTAAATATGTTGGTATCTAATCAATTACTAAACGTTTAAGTATTGTATGAGGTATTATATCAATTTCATATATATACAAAGAAAGAAATTAATATACAGGGTGTCCCAAAATTCGTGAAAATCCCGAAAGGGGGTGGTTCCTGAGACCATTTCAAGCGACATTTTCCTTTGCAAAAATGTTATCCGCGGCTTTGTTTACGAGTTATTAACGAAAAACACGGACCAATCAGAGCGCGCCCTGGCCCGGCGCGCCAAGCCGCGCCGGCAAGCGAGTGTCGCGGTACGCCGTGACATCGCATCGTGACGGCGCAGCGGCCCAGGGCGCGCTCTGATTGGTCCGTGTTTTTCGTTAATAACTCCTAAACAAAGCCGCAGTTGACTTTGGTGCAAAGGAAAATGTCTCTTAGAATGGTCTCAGGAACCACCCCCTTTCGGGATTTTCACGAATTTTGGGACACCCTGTAGAATGGAGTTATTCTAGTTCGGTAGAAATGTTTAATTTACGAGTTAAAATGTTAACATAGCTTCTCTCTCGAATGTAAAGGGTTAAGATTTGTGTGCCACGCGTTCAGAAACGAATTTCAGCTGATTATTAATTGATGGTTAGGTGATTAGGAACGGTCTTTCCGCATTTCTGATTGGCCTAGGAGGGGTCCCCTGGGGGTGCCAGGTCCTCGGCAACATTGGGAACATTACGATCGAGAACAGCTCTAACACGCCGGACAATATCGCGATTAGTAGGCAGGCTAGTGTCCTAATCACAGAGTCAATATCCCCCCTGTGTTTCTGTTGAAATTGGTGAAGCGGTGTGCCGTGTGTTGCCGCGGTAACTCTTGTTGGCCGCACACGGCCAAGAAACTCCACCCCTCGACAGGTTAATCATATTATTAGCATCACCGGTACCTACGCCGGGACAAACGGAACGTGTTTCAAGCTGTTTCAGGGGTCCGGTCAATCGGCTTTTCGTTGGCAAGTCGAGCGTGCACCTGTGTTTTTCTACCAGGTGTCCCAGTAATCGGCCCGGACAACCCTGACGGTGGCACTCTCCTGTGAAGCTATTGCATGAATAAATCCCCCGGGAACTTTTAACACTTTGACTGCCGACCCAGCAACCTCGAAAACTACCGCAAAAATAATTTACTTACCCCTCGCGCGCCGAGGTGTTTTTCAAATTGTGAAATTCCAAGGCTGGGACATTTTCAGCTGACCTCCAAGAAAAATATTTATGTTTTTTGGCCGTTTCAATGTTGACTGAACAATAGAGTAATCAATGTACTGCGGATAATTGACAGAAATAATAATATATTTCAACAAAAACACGGTCGTAGCTTTCCAGGAATAATAAGTTCAAACATAAAAGCACGTAAACAAAGTTTGTATTATATTATAGACCAAATGACAATATGTACACCTAAACTCAGTTTACTTTTTTTTTCAGTATTCATACAGTTCTGATTACGTATTTCATTTTGAAATTTCAGCAATGATTAATCAATTATCCGATTGACGAATAACCACAATTAACGATTAAACGAGGAGATTAATTGTTAATTGCGATTAACGATTGAAGTAGAAAGTCGTCAATCGTTGATTAAATTTTTGCCCAACTCTGATCGTAAGTGGGATTACAACACGTAACCTCTACCACACCCGCTAAAATTAAGTCTTCGTAAACAATGGGCCTATTTATTGTTGCTCTATTTTCACCGGAAAGAGTTTCATTAAAATTGACGACCCCCGCCACTGTAACCTATCCTTATTAGCGAGTTAGAAGCCATGTGGATGTTAAAAAGTGATGTTTAAAAATACAAGAATGCCTACGTCCGAACTTGAACCTAACCCAGCCCCGGGGTTCTCATGAACTCATTAAAAGCATCCAATTTGGGTGGGTGAAGCCGCACCAATTAATATCGTATGATTTCGGGTAATGGGAGGACAGAGGACACGTATTGCGACAGTCCGGAGTCACAGAAATAACTAACCGCGTTTCGTGCGGCCACGATAGGGTGGACAAGCACTTTAACGCGATGGTTAGTCGAGCACCAACAACGGTAATCAAGCTCGAATCAACAACGGCCCGTTTACTTAGCTAATTCTCGGAGCGAACATTCTGAGGGGGCAATATTCTTTGTCCCCAAGATATCGCCTGGGAATCGCGTGACAATTCGAATACGTGATCGCCGGATGACACCGTCCTCTTTAAAGGGAGACGAGCTCTCACGCAGCAGACACGATCCTTTGGGGCTGGCACGCTCGAATATTAACCCTTTGAAACACGGATTTCCTTTTAACGAGGCGAGCAATAATCGTTTTCGTTGCGGCGGCGCGCCTCGGTCAGTTGATACTATCGACGGGAATTTACGTCAATATTATCCCTCGAGAAAAATGGTTTCCAGTGAAAGTGGTCTCGAGATTCGCCTAGGAATTTCTTGAAGATTGTCCTCGCACATTTTTCTCTCATTAAAGATCGGTCATTAGTACCGGGCCATTAATTGTACCGAAAAGACGATGTCCTAAAATCTTCCCATGAAAAATACATATGCAGTGACTTATAAAAATTATCTTCGAATCTCCGAAGCATCTCTAAGATTTATTAAAGTCTACTCACTATTACACCTCTAGTAACTATTCAAGTGCAAGGCAAGAATGCATATCTATTTGGAAGTGCATGATCGTCTTTAAGACTTTAAAATGTTTTGATGTAGAGATACATTGTTTCTTCGTTCGACTAACATAATCCGCTTTCTCGCGCGCATAGATAATGATATCAAGGTAAATCGAGACAACATTACCAAATGATCTACTCCGAAAGCCCGATTAGGCCATCACAATAGAATTACACTACCAACCGAAAGTTTGGAATTACTCTATAAATTGATTTGGAAGACCGAAGGCATCGAGGCAACAAACGTCGAGTAACTACAAATTATCGCATTGATTTGCACAGAAGATTCAATAACTACTTCAATAAATGTTTGTTCGCTGTAAGGAGAAAGAAATTTAGACAGGGCTTGTGAAACGGTCCCGGAAATAACTGTTTGAAACTGTTTCATTTCGGGCTTGATCGAAACAGTTATGAAGGACCGATATTCAGAATAACTGTTACGAAGGACCGAAATCGAAACCGATATCAACCAAATTTTCGGTCCTTCGTAACAGTTATTCAGAATATCGGTCCTTCATAACTGTTTCAAGGACCGAAACCGATCTCATAACTGTTTTCAAGCCCTGAATTTAGATTCTAAATACTTTTTAACATTCAATTCTATAATTTCTCCGTCATTAAGGGTACAGTAAAAAGTTGTCGTAAATATAATTCAAGACTTCTTGCAAAAACAAGATAAATCCATTTATCAGTGAAATTATGCTTGTTGAAGTTTTACATATTTTTATAAAATATTGCTGATTATATGATGCAAGACTTGAGCAATTGTTTAGACCTGGACTTTCCTAATTGTTGAACGAAGGACTTGTGTCCTGAGTCGACAGTAATAGTTTTTGTTGAACATACTGTTCAACCACCTGTAGTAGACACCTTGTACATTGCGAATGATCCAAAGGCTTAGAACGGAAACCGTGACTGCTGCGACAATGTCCACACCAAGAATCACGATCGAAAGGACATCGTTGTCTAAACAAACTCCAGAACGACCGGTATACATATGTATATCCACTGTCTTGTCCTAAGTAAACACAGCGTGCGACTTTCGTACGGCAACACTGCGACATCCCCGACATCCACGATTTAAATGTGCGAACACTGATCGGCTAAAAAATTTATATCGTCGACCCTTCGAGCCACGTGAAACGTAAAAGTTCCTTCGTTTAGGTTCTACAATAACAATTGACAACGTTGAATCACAGGACTTACAGAGAAAGTCATAGAAAAGTTGAAGAGGTCGATCAACTTTCGCAAAACTAAGGTCGCCATACTATTGCGTAATGAGTTGTTGAACGCCGTACAGGGTGTATAAAAAGTAATGGTCATCCACCCCAGGGGTGAATCTACACCTCTGGATTGGTGGACATTTGTAGAAGAAGCTCGACGCAAAATTGTTTATACCAAAGAAAATTTTTGTTAAAGTTTGTTTTTACGTCAACACCTTCTAATCACCGAGAAGAGAAAAAGTTTGAAAGCAACCATATGTCGCGAACACATAGTTATCGAGATATAAGCTGCTAAAGTTTTTGTAAGATTTCACACGATCGTCGATGAGACAGAGCATGATCGTATGCGTGCCCCGATCTGCTCATTCAGATCATAAATTTGAAGTTGCAAAGAAAGAAAACCTTAAATCCATTGTTATACGTAATGCTTCGTACATACCTGAGCCTTTCGGCGAACATGGCACCGAACGGCAATTAATCAACGGCTCATGTCTGTACGAAGCATAAAACTACTAATACTATATTATAAAATACTAGCTGCGAGGCCCTCCGGGCGGGTTGCGCCCGCACACTGGCGGTTTTCCTCAAAAGGTTGTCTGGTAACACTGTTCCGAAAGGTACCGGTGGCCGATGGGGATGAAACTTGGTGGTATTATGCGGGATAGGGAAGGACCTCAGATATGCAATTTTAGCTTCGGCAATTTATGCGTTTAGAAGATACAGGTTCTCAATTATAAATCCGTCATAATAGGTTTCCGATGCTTTGGACGCAAATACATATACAGGGTGGTCTAATAAAAATAAAAATATCTCCTCCAATTGTGGGGCTACAACAAATATTTTGTGTACTATTTGAATGGTTTGAAGGAACCATTATATTGCAAACAATATTTTTTCCGGAGGTAATTTTTTCGGAGTTATCAAAGTCATCGATGTTTTTTGATACGTAACTACATTTCTTTTTAATTGCATCGGGTAACTGATCGAAAAATACATTCAGATATGTACGAGGGTAGTCCCAGAAGTAACCGACCTAACAAAGAGAACACAAAAAATTTGGGAAAAAATAAGTTTATTAATTAATATTAAATAGCCATCAACCGCAGACTCTATCTCTTCATTGTTGGCAAATCTTTTACCACTGTGCTATTTTTTCAAGTTTGGAAAGAGAAAATAGTCTGAGGGGGCCAAATCTGGCGAATAGGGTGCGTGAAGAAGCAATTCGAACTTTAACTCAGTGATTTTAGTCACCGCGATACCGGATGTGTGAACTGGTGCATTGTCCTGATGGAACAACACTTTCTTTCTCGCTAAATGCTATTGGTGGCTGTCAAACAAACACTAAACAACGTAAAGTCTTCAGACTTCAAACTTAAGCTTTGTAAAGATTGTACTTTTTGGCTATAGTAAGTTTTCAAATAACAACCGCCAGGTATATGTCAAGTTCGAGTACTTCTGGGACTACCCTTGTATAATAACATGACCTTGACCTTGATCTGAAGGTAAAACTTTAATTTTCGAAGATCAAGATCATTTCAAGGTCATCCGAGATGGCTCCCCTCAAAGCTACATTTACCAAACATAAAGTTCAAAAGTGAACTTACAAACTGTACTCTAAAAAATTTGTTCGCAGCGAATCATCGATATTTATGGTAGAAATTAGTAGACGAAACACAAAATGGAAGAAACATTAGATGAATTTCATGTCACTGTGGTACACTTTTTATAACCTATATCAAAATTATTAAGAGGGTTAATGCACATCATTTTTATTTCGCATAAAGATCCGCAGTCTAGTCATCGATTACTCTAGGTGCAGGATGAACTAATTAGCAGTGGTTCTAAAAGCACTCGAGCCAGACAACGAAAACTATTTCGATCAAATAAAACAGTTGCCTAGCAACAAATAATTGAATTCAAACTTTTCCACACGCGGAACCGCAATCTCAATGAAGCCCCAGAGCATTGAAAACGCGGCATAAAATTGTTCGAGAAAAGTTTCGCGACGAACAAACGAAACGGAGTGTTCGTTGTTGCCGCAAACGGCTGATTCCAAAGACAACACACAAAACATGTAACGAAATTAAACCGGGATGACTGTGCGCGCTCGCTCGTTAATTCCAATCGGTGTACTCTATCTGCACACAATTATGCAGTCATTAGCGTGTCAGCGTTCCGTTTTCACTAATCAGTGCCAATAAGAGAATTATATTTCACGCCCTCGACGTTGCGTTCAATTGACAGCGTTTTCGGCACCCGCTACGATGATATTAACTCGGCAATGACAGCGTGCGAACCGTCGCCACACTGGTCCACGCGTTCGATCTAGCTGTTCATTAATATTTTAGCACTATTTGGAAGTTTAAAGGTATAGTAGTTTAGGTCGTTGGATTCGTTTTGATATCAGCTACAATATTATGAAGTCAAAAATACATATTGATTTTTAAAAATTCAAGGTGACTTTAATTATTTATGCATTAAAAATTTCTTTTTTAATTTTTTCGATTGAAATTTGTAGACTGCTGAATGTTGATTAAGTTTTGTTTAAAACATTTTTTTCTCAGTTTATCGGAAGTGTCTGATAAATCAGGTTCAGGTTTTAAATAAACACTGGATTTTATAAGCTCGATAGCAGTTCGAGGGAATATTTTTGAACATTTTGCGTAACAGAAATAAAGCAAATGAATCTTACGCCTTGAATTTTATTTATTCCATTTTTCTGGGTTGAAGGTCATTTGTAGGTCATATTGTGTTACATGGATGAATTCGTTATTTGGTCAGCTACAACATTACGTTAACGAAGATATATCATTCCATTAAAAAAACATCGATGACCTTGAAATCTCATAAAAAATAACCTTGAAAATTTTTTCCCTTACACCGTTACATGTTGCCCTTCAAACAGTGTAACTTTGTCCTAAGAAGTTTTTTTGTACAACGAAAAGTAACGGAGATATTTAGGTGTTCTGTTTCTTCGGACTCACCCTGTATATTGTACAATCTCAGAGGATACAGTGCCACGATTTTGCCATAAAATTTGCGAACCAATCGTCGCACAGTGGGGTATTTCGCTGAAAAACGGGAATAAAATATTGTAGCGTTATTTATGGGCTCACGGTCACAAATAAGTAGGTCGTTGGATTCGTCTTGACGCCAGCTATAAGATTATGAAATAAAAATTGTACTTTAACATTTAAAAAATCAAAATAATTCTTATTTTGTTGGCGAAAAAAAATTTTTTCTTAAATTTTAAATATATAATTTTGTACATGTTTCAATACTGTTCAACTTTTATTGGAACCATTTTGTCGTCAGATTATCCGAACTCTTGAAAAGTAGTGATAATGGAATGCTTTGATTACTATGTACTGAGTTGAGATAGGTGTACAAACTCTTCACAGATTTTATTCTGTTATCATCTAAATTAGTATTGTTATTAATATTTCAACATTACCAATCATTCTGTACATTTTTTTTCGATTTCAAAACTTTATTGACGATTTTGGTATACAATTGAGCTGAATTGAGCACTCCTTCTGGTACCATTACATTCTATAAAGCTTTGCGATCATAGTCCAACAAAAAAATCTTCCGAATTTTTCCGAATTCGAGAGTTATAACTAATTTAAGTAGAAATGAGCATGGAAAGTCGCAGCGTACGCGTAGTACACCTGCACCGCAAACTCTCGCGGTCGAACGCGTTCGCCCGATTCTCTACGAGATCTTACGAGGATCTTTGTTTACATTGTTGCTGCAAAGAAGCCTTCGATTCAATCGTTTCCTTGCAGTATTCAGTCAAAACAGTTCCATCATAGAGTGCTGAGCAAACTATTGAGAGCATCTATTATATTCTCTTATGTTATATTTTAGTTTTCCGTTAGACCGCGAGAGTTTGCGGTGCAGGTGTACTACGCGTACGCTGCGACTTTCCATGCTCATTTCTACTTAAATTACTTATAACTCTCGAATTCGGAAAAATTCGGAAGATTTTTTTGTTGGACTATGATCGCAAAGCTTTATAGAATGTAATGGTACCAGAAGGAGTGCTCAATTCAGCTCAATTGTATACCAAAATCGTCAATAAAGTTTTGAAATCGAAAAAAATGTACACAATGATTGGTAATGTTGAAATATTAATAACAATACTAATTTAGATGATAACAGAATAAAATCTGTGAAGAGTTTGTACACCTATCTCAACTCAGTACATAGTAATCAAAGCATTCCATTGTCACTACTTTTCAAGAGTTCGGATAATCTGACGACAAAATGGTTCCAATAAAAGTTGAACAGTATTGAAAGATGTACAAAATTATATATTTAAAATTTAAAAAAAAATTTTTTTTCGCCAACAAACAAGAATTATTTTGATTTTTTAAATGTTAAAGTACAATTTTTATTTCATAATCTTATAGCTGGCGTCAAGACGAATCCAACGACCTACTTATTTATGACCGTAAGCCCATAAATAACGCTACAATATTTTATTCCCGTTTTTCAGCGAAATACCCCACTGTGCGTCGGTCGCGTTTCAGTGTCGTGCGAACGACGGAGAGGCGAAACGAATCGACAGAGCGTGATTCAGAACGGTAAGGCGAGATAAGAGGAGAGATAATCGATGGTGGGACGAGTGACAGGTCTCTCTAGGTATTCCGACAATTTCACTTGCCGTGCCGTGAAAAATAACGAGAGTATAACCGCTTCTGGTGATGGTGCTCGCCCGGCTGATTTATCAGTCCGCGATCTGGATAAAGCAATTAGCGTTCGCGACGAGCCTCCCACGGTGCGATACATCTTCCTCGACCTCGAATAAAAATTCTTTCCCGTTCGACTGTCGTCTGGACGTAATCGTGACCCTGATGGTGACACGCCGTGTTTTTTCAAATCTGTTCATAATTTATGCACCCATAATTGACCCGCTCTAAACGCTCTCGAGTGACATTTACCTTTCCAATAAGTAGACTGCGAATCTCTATGCAAAATAAACAAATACCAAGTCGATGACAACGTACTGCAACCGAGTCAAGATTCCCTTCTTCGATCATTTTAACGCGTTGTCAATAATTAGTGGATTTTATCCATTTTTGAGAAAAATTATGTATTATACAATCTCAAATACAGAAAAATTTAAGTCAACAATTATAGTGTCCCTCAGCTATTCTGCATAGGGGTAGCAAAGCTACATACATCGCGATACTAAGATTTTCTCTTAAGGTGCTTACTAAGATTTTGTCTTAAGTTGCCAATCATTGTACAGTTTACCCTAATTGAGTTTATACAGGGTAGCCAGTAACAACTAGCACTTGAATGTCTCGGTTGTTTCTAGAGATATTGAAAAACTTTATTAACAAACGTTGTTAAGGTCAGGGAAATCTTTTGGGAATTTTTTGCAGTTGGAGAATGTTCGAAGATTTCAAGGTCACCTTCGCTTTTTTCAGCTCGACGTTTTCTATAAAAAAGTGTTGATCTATATGTATGTCGAGAAATGATTAGTTTAGCAGATATTTTAAGTTGAATTCGGCATGTTATAACTTATAACTAGACTGCAGATGTTTATGCAAATGCATATTTTTATCGAAAATAGATAAAAAAACTGGGACCTAAACAGAAATTTGTTTTGTCATTAGAGGATTTTAAAAATATAATTTTTTTAATTTTGCATATTGCATATGATTTGCATAAGTGCATATTTCTTGCATACATTTTGCATAAATATTCGACTATTTAATGCTACGCCAGAATCAATAAGATAAATGTGCCTAAAATATTAAGCAGCTACGATCCACAATTAACAGAAACAAATTGTGCAACTATTGCTCGATTTGTGAATTCAGCAATGAGAGTATTATGGCTAAGTGGAGGCGAAGATAAAGTACTATTGCTCGTCACAGATGCAGCGACGTATATGTTGAAAGCTGGGAAGCATTTGAAAATATTTTATCCGTTGTACATAACTTGTTTGGTACATGGACTAAACCGAATTGCTGAGGAAATGCGACTGCAATTCCCTTCTGTTAATAAATTAATATCTACTGTTAAAAAAGTATTTTTAAAAGCTCCACTGCGCGTGGAAATTTATAAAAATAAATTACAAAATATGCCATTGCCACACCAGAACCTGTAATAACAAGATGAGGAACCTGGTTGGAAGCAGCGTTTTTTATGCAACGCATTTAGGAAGAATAAAAGACGTCATAGAATCGTTCGATGAAAAGGAGGATTGGTCAAGTAAATCGGCGACAGAAGCATTACGATGTAAGCATTTGCAACAAAATTTAACATTTATTCAGAGCCATTTCCAAATGTTACCTGAAGCCATGAAGAAATTGGAAACATTATCTCTAACGGAATCTATAGATTTGGTAACTATAGTTATAGAAAATTTAAAAATTATACCCGGTGATTATGGAGAAAAGGTTACATATAAAATGGAATCTGTATTGAAACGAAATGTATTATTAAAAATAAGCAAGATTTTGAAGGGTGGACACGTTGAAGGACCACGAGAGGTTCTGGCACATCATTGGGGTAAATTTAAATATGCCCCTATAACATCATGTGATGTAGAACGCTCTTTTTTAGCGTATAAATTAATTTTAACAGACAAGAGGCATCAATTTACAATCGACACTATAGAAAAACCTATTGTTGTATATGTATTGTAATTTAAATTATAATAAATAAAACAATCAAATAATTACTATTTTACAGATCCATACATGCATTCCCTATACATACAATATTTAGCATATACCTTGCATACATCTTGCATATATTTTGCATATTTTTTTCATATTTCGATATAAATTCGATATAAATTCGATTATAAATGTATAAAGATCCGCAGTCTAGTTATAACAAGGCACAGCGTGGGTACAGATGCGACACAATGATGTTGAACGAATAATGGTCCCCTGTCTGGTCTTCCTAAAATTGTTTACCATGTGTGAACCCTACTAGCAGCAAGATTCCAGTCGTCAGAGCGATTTCTCGCGGGTGCAACCGATCGGCAGACTGGTTTTCGGCGTATTGGGGGGCCCAAGTATGATAACAACAAGGCACAGCGTGGGCGTTATCGATTGTCGTTGATCCTGCCAGTGTCCTGTAATCGAGGATCGTCGCCGGTGTTGTATGACGGCATGTAGAAGCCGCTCGCGGCAATAAATCTCTGGCGTACGCGTGCGTTCCCTCGAGCGTTGGACGCCACGACGCGTTCATACGGAAAGTTCCGCGAAGTTAATTACAAGAGAGCGGTCCCCGTTGCTCGTTACGTGTGCAGACTGTAGACGAGAGTGGCGTCGGCCACGGGATCCTCTAAATGGAATTTTCATCCCGGTGCGAACCGTAGAGAGCAACGTCGCCGCTTTCGGTACAGAAATTGAGAAGCGACTTCCTTGAATTCCGCGATAAATAAGATACTGACGCCCCTTTCTCCCTCTATCTCATCTAGCAACTTTTAATTAAATTTCCCGGCCGAATCATTTCAGCCGTCGCGTCGCGTCGTCGTTTCCCTGTGCGATCGCCGCGTTTAATTACGCGACCTCGGGGCGAAGAAACAATCGTTCCATGGATTTACGGGGGACGGAGAACGCAAACGCGCATAAATCAATCGGCCGAATAGAGTTTTCGCCGGCCGATTAATTTATGCATTGGCCGACGCCGAATTTTGATTTATCGCGCAAATATTTCGACGGACAACGCGGGACAACGTGCCCGGTCGATCGCATTGTGCGAAAGGGATGGTAGAGGCGTGCTATAGCGATCGATCCCCGCGTTGGCGGGGGAGGAATTGGTTATCTGGAGAACACGCTTCACTGGAATCGTGATTCCGGAAGAGATCACACCGGCAGAAAGCGTCCAGGAGCCAGCGCTCCCTGGGAAACGCCTTTTATTCGCTTTTTCTTTAGGTTGCGATTTATTTCAGTTTTTCGTTTTAGGGTTCGCCGTTCCTGTGTTGCGTTTTTATTGATCAAATTGGAAGAAATGCGGCGGAGAGAGTAACCGAATGCTACCTAGATAGCCTAATAACGATCCTGGAGTGATGCGACAAAAGTACAAGAAATTCGAAATCCATCAATATATTGGCAATGAAAGCCATTCATGAGTATATTTTGCATTAAAAAAATAGATTAATTCAAAAAACTTTCGTTTAATTAGTGAATTTCATGTTATATTTATTTTTTAATCAAATTGTCCATGTTATAAAAAATTGCAAGTGACTTTTGCGAATAATTGTACCCTCTGATTGTAGCTATATTCAGTGGTCTACACAGTTGTCGCGTTTCCATGCAAGTGAGAAGGACAACACAATAAATTTGACACATTTTGTAACAGTTCATCATTTTTTGCTCTGTAACTGTTTAGTGAATCCTAATAAATTTTGAACATAATTAATTACATAATTTTTACTATATATAAAAAAACTGGAGTTTCTAGTTGTGTTTTTTCAAGGTTTAAATAGGGTTTGAAGTGGAATTTTATGAATTCTCCATAAGAAAACGTGTTAAAATGTGCAAACTTTAAGTTGCTATAATTCTTAAACGGTGCAGTGAATCGAACCCGAACTTTGGTAATTGCATTAATTAATAAGGATTATATCTTGTCAAATTTTCAAAAATTTTTTTGCGTTTTTATATACCTCCAGAACATCCTTAAGAAAGAGGGAACAGTTGTTATGATAGAAAATACGCTTTTAAATAAGCCAGCAAATATCAATTATGAAAAATATAGGATAAATGTATCTATTACTGCGGGCGTACGTTTTACTGCGGTATTTTTTCCTAATGAGGTTAAAATACGTAAAAATAAATATTCTGTCATAAATAAATTTCTACAATTCATGAGAATGTGTTATCGTTGGGGAGGCGAATAAACTTGCCAATCATACAAAAAAAAAATGTTATTGATTGTATTTTTTAATATTTTCTTGTGGTGTATTAGGTTTTGAGGGCCACCAATTTTTTTTGTATTCAGAAGACATCATTCTTCCATAAAATTATTACACATATTATTATTTCATCATTAGACTGCGGATTTGATGCATTTATAACAAAAATTGGTACGTACAATTTAAAGCTGTGGATATATATAAACAATTTAAGAACATCAACGTATTAGTTTCAGTTTACTAAAATAATTAAAGGAAGAATGAAATTTTTATTTAGCTTCTGTGTCTTAGCATCGACGCAGACATTTTTTATATTGCATAAGGATCCGCAATCTATTCATCATACATAAAGTAGGAATAATATTAAAATAAAGTACGATCGAAGCAATAATACCGCAGTAATCGGCACAATTGCCTTATATCGTAACGATCCTGGTGTGATGTTTGATATGTTAAGAATGAAATGTTATATTCAATAAAAGTGTATCTATCACAGTGCCCGAAAAATGTGAAGATTTCGAACATATTTTAAATCTAATAAATGATGAAAAATCAAAATAGTTCACCATGTAAGATCAATAAAGATAGTTTAACAATACAGGCTCCAGGGCCTGCAAAAATCACGTTGCACCCTCGTCAGAGACCGATGTAGCCCTTCAGTTCGATCACCAGCCTTCAAAGCTGAAGTTAAACCGGCACGGGCGTTCCTTCAGAAATTGTAATCTCAGAGCTAATCTGACCGTTCGCGAACCTGTGTGCCACTTTTTCGCGTCCCGGTTGCCCATGGACGCGGAAGATAACCCGAAACGTAGAGACAAAGGTCGATGGGTGAAGGGGGATGAGGAGGGGGGATGGTTATAGATAGAAGCAGTAGACTGCTTATAGCCTGCTCGACGGGGCATATTAAAAATATATAGGAAAGTTATTATTGCTATCTGTTCCCGGGAAAATGTTTCTGAAAATGAGCCCAGCAGGATTCAACGGTGTCAGAATAATGCGATCTAATCAAATTATAACTGAGGCCATCTTTTTCTCTCAGCAGGAATCCTTTCAAAGATAGCCTCTACAAGCATCCGACCACGTTTTAATTGTTCACTTGAGAAAAATGAATAACGATAATTGAAACCGACGTTCAATCGCGATATAATTATAACTTCACATTGGAAAGTGTAAGCATTGAACGGGTGCGACAACAGCAATGACGGGTAAACAGAATAGCAATCATGGAGTCTAATAATAATCAAAAACGCGAATTCGACGTACAGTCATTATTAAATATTTCACGCCGACGCGACACGAACTTGAAAAGTCACCATGGAAATAGATTAAATGAATTTACACACTATGGATCACTTTGGTCCCATGGAAATCACTGACACATTTCACCGACTCCAAATTTGACCGACAATAGCTTTGACCGACACGATTTTGACCGACAACAACTTGAGACGACCACAGTAATAACCAACAGTAACATTGTTTGACAACAACGTTAGCCAACTGCGTATTTCTCCTACAAAGATTACCTCAGTTAGCGTATTGTTGAGATCCGAGTCGCATCGTACGTATTCGTTAGAACTACAATTCTTATTGTGAAATAATTATATTTTTACATAAAAGTAAAAGCGTTAGTGCACTGAATAGTTAAAGAAGAAAATGTCAGCATCATCTGTAGAAGGTACAAATTCTGCAAAAAGTAATAACTCTGTTATTGCAGAAATTATATTATCAAGTAAACGAAAGTTAAAGATTTGTATAGACGGATTTATATTCAACAAAAGTAGGAACAGAAATGATTTATACTATTGGACGTGTGAAAGAGGAGGAAGAAATGGCAATGGTTGTGATTGTACAGCTACAGCCATTACAGTATATTTTAATAATGAACACATTGTCCGAAAGCATGATACACTGAAGCATAATCATGCTCCTGAGGTATCACGTTGCGATATATTAAAATCTTGCAATAAAATGTAAAAAATGGCAATTAATACTAATGAAAAACCTAGCGTTATTATAAGAAATTTAAAAGTAGAAGTAAATAAGTATACCCGAGCATATATCTTCCGAGTGATAAGAATTTAAATGAACAAATACGCTATGTACGAAGAAAATTAAAAATTCCTGAACCACAAAATATATATCAGAATTGTATTTGCCAGAAGAATGATCAAAAACTCTAAATGGAGAGCAATTTGGAAAAATTGTAAAAGATGGTTCACACTGCATTATACTATTCACTACGTGGGAAAATTTAAAAATATTATCTAAGAGTAAATGCTGGCTAATGGACGGGACCTTTAAAACACTTCCGAAACGAATGTTTTCAACGAATTAAAATTGCTGCTCCACCTGAATGCAATAATATAATCATGTGGTTTGATAAATATTATGTAAACGGCACAGTTCAGCAAAGCGAACGTAATAATAATAATCTAATTGTGTGTCTTCCACTATTTCCACCGGAAATGTGGAACGATAACAATACGATAACAATTTATTCCATTTTCCTCGAACGCAGAATAATGTTGAACCGTGGCACCGGCGATGGCAATGTTTGGTAGAGAGAGATTACGGCTTATTTACTATTATAAATAGTATCCAAAAAGAGCAACATACTGTTGAAATCATTCTAGAAAAACACGCAGTCGGTGAACAGACAGAAAAGAAAAAGAAGAAGGATAGACTTGCAAAGGAACGTATTCAACAAATACTCAGAAATCGTACACATTACACAGCCACAAATTTTTTGCAGGCATTAGCACACAATATTAGATTATAATAAATTTAATATAATTAATGTTTTTGTTACACAATTTATCGAATGTACTTAAAATCTTTGTTATATTGATCTAGACAAGTTACTAACAACGAGAATATTATTCTCCTTGCAACTATTATTTTTATCGCACAATTAATTGAAGGAAGCTTAAATTTTTCTTATTTATTATGTTAATATTTTCGTTGTCATACATGTTTTTGTTGTTATACAGTCCATCAAATGTATTTGAAATTTTTATTATATTCATTATTAGTTAAATTGACTTCCTTTTCGCTATTTTGAGAATAATATATTGTATCTAATACTTTTTAAGAACATATCAATTATATACAAATACATTCTGTTCGGTTTGGTTTCACTGTGTTTCTTGTTAAATCTGTCCTCTCAATCACTATATCAAGAAAAAGTATATAATCGATGAGATAGTACATCCTTATTAGTGAACATCATATCGTGCATATCGTTGTAAATCGTGTTATTGTTGATTATTACTGTGGTCGTCTCAAGCCCTTGTCGGTCAAATACGTTGTCGGTCAAAATCGTTGTCGGTTAAAGGCGTTGTCGGCCGAAGCGATTGTCGGTCAAATCTGGAGTCGGCGAAATGTTGTCGGCGAAAACCGTGTCGGAGAAATCTGTGTCGGTGATTTCCATGGGACCCGGATCACTTATACACATACTGATTTTAAAGCAACAACATTATTTTATTTTTAGTCCGAAACCTTGGAATTAAAAGGTAAGGCAAGGGGTTAACGATCGGCAGGGTTCATTGTTAAATTAAATTAGGTGTCCCGGACGCTTTCGCAGGAAACGAGCATGAAAATGGCGGCTCGCCCGCGAAACGACTAAATCATTCGTCCTGTGAACCGCGGGCAAAGGGACGATGGTTTTTTTTTCTTCTCGCGGATCCTCGGCAGCGGCGTCGTCGCGTCGTTGGCGGCGCGTTTCTGCAATTCCGAATTACGCGCGCGTATAAGTGTACTAATTAAGCGCGCCGTTGGATGCAACGCGGGTAATTGGACCATCTCCCGCTCTCGCCGGGATTTTTCGCTTGAATTTGTTCATCAAGTTCGACCTTGCGCGCGATATCGTGGCGCGAGCGCGCGCGCGCACGCCAAGCAGAACCGAACTGAGTTGAGGGCTTGCCACCACCGTTTTCTTACCGTCCGACTGGAAATCCTGTTTCTATCTCCTGACATCATCCTCCGAAAAGGATTACTGCACTCAGCTTGTTCCGTCGATTGAAAAACAACGACTGCAATATTTATCAAAATCCTCGGCGTGGCGGACCCGCTACTACTACGATTATGCACTTAACTGTCTCGATGGCCGCTTCGAAATTGCTGGGAAAACTCCTGACGTATACTCTTTTACATTTCTTAACTTCAGTGAATATCACGATTTTCCTGAACGGACAGCTTGAGTGAATTGTTTTAGTAGAATTGGGAAAGTGCAATATGTACATGCATACAGTTGGTGTACAAAGTATTCGTACACCTTTTAAAAACGAATAACTTTTTCAAATTTGTACCCAACAGCTTGAGTTTCTTTGAGACGTTAGAAGAGTTAGTATACTAGCTAATATGTAAATCATTTTTTTAAATTGCTGTTGGTCGCAATTGCGAAGGAAAAAGTAAAGGGCACGATTTTTACATTTTTTATCTTTGCTTGTAATGAAAATTTAAAACATGTATTTCGTAAATGTAAGTAAATTACATATATGAACAAAGTTTCATTGAAATCGGTTGACGCATAAAAACGCTATGCGCATTGCACGATGTAAAAATCTTTGAATTTTAGGGTTTGCGATTCATTTTATTAAATCACAGATTCTTACAATTTTTTCTGCTTTCGATCAATTATATTTCATAACAACCTAGATCGATTTTGATGAAACTTTGTACATGTATACATATAACTTAATTAGGCCTACAAAAGGTACCTTCTAAATTTTCATTACAAGCAGAAATAAAAATTTTAAAAATCATAACTTTTACTTTTTTCTTCGCACTGGGGACAATAATAATTTAAAAAGAAAATTATTTACACATTAAGTAGTTGAAAAAAACTCAAGCTGTTGGGTTCGATTTTGAAAAAGTTATTCGTTTTTAAAAGGTGTACGAATACTTTGTACACCCACTGTAGATGCTTCATCGGTAGAAAATTTCTGTTACACAATTTTAACACGTCGACTGTTGAACAATTCCAGAGTAGAAACTTATTAGTAGACTGCGGATGTTTATGCAATTTTCAATGATTGTAGACAAATTATAAGAATGCGGGACCAAATAAAATCCACATTTCATTGGTAATAAAATTTGTAGTTCCAAAATAAATGAAAAACGTACTAAATTCTGTCGAATTTGATACTCCAGCATCTTCTGAAAATGTTTATAATTGTGCGACCTGTCAAGCAGAAGAACGAATGTTTTATACAAACAAAGAGGAGTAACGAAGTACTAGAATGGACATTAAAAATGAAATCGATAAATGTCAAAATCGCGTTAATGTAATTATTCAAACGAAGTAATATATTATACATTGACAAGTATCGTGTGAATTTTCTGTATGACGTTCGCAAAAATATTCGCAACTGAACGTCGTCTACCGAAGAATTGAAACAATTTTGATATTTGCAAATTTTCGATTCATAGAAATGTTTGTAAGTTTGTTTTGTTTCAGACACCTTCGATAACAGAATTGTCAGTTGATTCCTTCACCTGTATAAATTAATCTACGAAAAAGCACATTTGTCTAAACACCGTCAGAAAATTCGTCCCCTGAATACTGTTCATTCTCGAGAATTCGTTCTCGAAAATTTCTCGAGAAATTTCATAATTGGTTATTTCTCATTTCTCGAGAAATTTAAATCTAGGAAAATTCTTATGGATCTCATTTATTTTATAACATATTTTCGGAAATGAACAAATACGTATGTCCTACCATCAGTCAAGATATGTTACATTTTAATGTAGGTATTTATTAAATATCACTGTTACTTGTGATTATACGAAAAAATGTCAGAGAAGAAATTTGCACTGTTCAATAAGGTAAATATTAGGCTGGGGAAAAAGAAATCCATTATTTTTACGTTATCTCAAGCGGAGAAATGATAGATTTCTTTTTCGCCAACCTAATATAATGGCAAAATAAAAACATTTTTTGGAAACCATATTTCGAAATTTCAAGGTCATCGTTACTTTTACTTAAAGGAGGTCATATAATTATTCTATATTGCTATCCAGAAAAAAAATACAAATCCAACTATGTGTCATATTCCATAGTTAAGGTGAATTTCACAATTTCCAAAATTTTCAATTTAAGTGCGCCACGTCATCCTTTTATCCGATCGATCTCAAACTTTGCACAAATTTTTTTCTCACCTAAAGGAACGATACTGGATAGTTGCTTTGCATTGTATCTCGATAAAAATTTTTCTCCAAGTGTAGCTTGGGTCCACCTTAATATTGGACAGGAATAAACATTGAGTTAATATTTTTTGCGCTTTCGATAAATATTATCAACGATATTCCAAATATCATATGTTTTCCAATATTTTTTATTTTATTAAAAATTCTAGAGAATTCTCGAGAAATATAGTCTTCTTTCTCATTTCTCGAGAAATGAAAAATGTTGAGAAATCAAGAACACTACCCCTGAATGAGAATGTCTATCACCGCTCTCCCCGAGTATTACGGATATTTAAATAATAGGATATTACTGGAAACGATTCATATGATTAAACATCCTAGCGTTAATCTTAGGTATGAAACACCTATGATTCAAGAATATTACGCAACACTACTGAACTAGTAGTGTGTTATGATGAATCCCTTCCTAACAACTTTGTTTATCATCCCATATAAACATCCCAATTACATTGTTATTTAACACAATAAGTTTTCATTATGTGGTCACTATTGATGGTTATTCAATATCACCAGGACTCTATGATATACATGCAGTTAAAAATGTTGGTTCTTGACGTTTTCACGGTTTGAAATAACCGCCAAATATCAATTGGTTTGTGTTTCGATCTATTGATTCTGATTTTTTTTTTTATTCAATGCAATTTGAATCTCTAGGTAGAGATTATTTTGCAATACATAATTTTTCAATACATTGTGATACTTTTTATAATACAATACAAAATATAAATAAACGTCGGTCAATACTCAAGTAGTTTTAAAGATATACCGTTATATTAAACTTTTAGATCACAGGCCTTCAAAAACGAGTAACTTATTTCGCATACTTCCACCGTAGGTCTGGGGAATTGATTCTGATTGATTCTGTTTCTATTGGCTTTGCGTCTCTGCTTCAGTAGCTTGTGTGACGACATGGTAACAACACGTGTTTACAGATTTCAATTTCGTTTTTAAGAATTTCATAAAGCAAGTAAGCGATTTCATTACAATAATACTAAGTTTTTTGTTAAAAAAAAATTTTCAGACGCAGTTTTCTTCTTTCTTGAGAATGATCCATATAGGGATCGAAACGTTGAAAGTCTAATTTAACCTGCAAAATTTGCTTTTTATGTAATTATATAATCGAACCGTTGCGCCGAGAACACTATTACATCATTTGATAACGGGTATTACTTATAGTCCATCCAACTCCACGTTTTTTACACCTAGTATAATTATATCCTGAAACAGTAGCATTCTATCTTCTGACCGTTCAAAGTCACTCGACCGACTATGCACTTCTCGTGACCCTCTTCGAGACCAGATTGCAAAAACTTGAAGCTTAATCGTCGCTTTGTAAAATCCGCGAGAGAAAACATCCTTGTGTCTGTGTGCTCTCTGGTGGGTATCGTGAATTGGGAACAACACGATTTGAAAATAAACTTGCTTTTTTTATCGCGGTGCAGGATCGATGAAGACGAGTTGAAACGAGTCGTTCGATGGCCGACGCGACGCGACGACGCGACGTCCGGCGAATTCCGTTCTATTAACCAGAGTACACAAAGGATAACCCGGATCACCGTGAAAGGATCAAAAGTAATTGGAAGAACGTTTCCGATGAGAAATGGGGGTTGGAGAAATAAAAGGGGTTGAAAGAGGGGGGGGGGGTGAGAAAACGAGACCGTGACGAGACGGGGATAAAACGAGCTTCGATGATCAGCAACGGCTAGGCCAATGTCGCGAGGTCCGCGATCCTGTGATCGTTTTGTTCGTCGGAGCATAGGGAAAAAGAAACGAGAGCACTGTCCGTCAACGTGACGGAGAACAGCGTCGACGAGCAGCCGTGCGAACGGCGGACGAAGTCACGCGACGCGATCCTGACGGGAACGAAACCGAAGTAAACGTAACTCGAACGTGAAAGCCGTGAATGAGGGACAATCGATCCGAGTCCAAGCTATAGAAAACGTTTGAGGATCCATCATAGGGGATCTCTGAGATCGCCATTGCCCCCGTAGATCGAAAAGCATTGCCTCGATTGCTCCCCGCAATTTACAACCCAAATGTTTCAATATCTACACTTCTTGGAGATAATATGGTTCAGACGCGTAAATAATTTATTAGATTGTGACGCGAGTAGCAGAAAAGTCTTAATATTTATATTGCAAATGGCATCGTGTCGAAATCTGGAGATAATATTGATTGTAGACACATGCTGATAATTTATTGGTTCGTAATTTGAGCAGTACATGCAGTGTGTGTGTGTGTGTGTGTGTGTGTGTGTGTGACTCAAACAATTAATCAAATGTTCGAACAAAAAGAAAACAAGTCACAGTGCACCTTCCTCAGAATCTTGCTTAAGATTATATATCAACATATATATGTATACGAAAAATGTAAACATTGCGTCGGTACTTCACGACAGTTTAAGCCCTGTACTCGTACAAAACGGACGTGTATTACGAATTCGTATTCTGTGCATTATTTGATCATTTGTTTGTGTTAAGCTCAATTGTGAAAAATTCTTATCTTTTTGGCATTTCTTAGCACAAATAGAATTACTGGTAAGTCATAACGTTATTTTTGAACATTCGAGAATACGTTTGTGATCAAATAATTAAAAAAAAAATATATCTTTAGTCATATTTCATAATGAGACCAATAAAAGCAAGTAAAATATCAGAAATTAAAAAACTATTAATATCTGGGCTTTCTCATATCAAGGTTTGGGATTGTATGACCAGTGAGGGCGTCGGATGTGTTGAAAAAATTGAAGGTCGAATGACTGCAACATCATACACATTCATCCTGCAGAAAAGTTTAATTGGAAGTTTGGCAAAATGGAATAAGAACGCAGAAGAAGTCATTTTTCAGCACGATAACGACCCTAAACACAATGCAAAAATCACCAAAGAATGGTTAACAGCTCATGGTTTTACTGTTTTAGACTGGCCCCCACAGTCTCCCGATCTGAACCCAATAGAACACCTATGCGGTTTACTAACAAGAACAGTTGTCGACTTCGATCACAATTCAAGAAGTATTATTGAATTGTGATCAGAAGTTAAAACCGCTTGAAAATATATTAAGGCTGAACAGTGTAAAAGTTTAGTAGATAGCGAAAGGTAAGTATACTAAGTACTAATATTTCATTTTTTCAAATTCAAAAATTTGATCATTTCATAATTTGTTAATTTCATTTAACTTTGTTTAAAAAGTGTAACATATTTAAGTTAATTCTGTATTATATGAACTACGAAAACTATGTATGTATTATAATAAAATATTTTGTTACATATCTTATTAACATGTGTTCAATTAAATAAAAATTTAAACAAAATTAAACATTTGATCAATTGTTTGAGTCACTGTATGTCAATGTTTTTGTAGTAACAGTGCATTTGGCATCGTGTCGAGATCTAGAGAAATCATTTATTCCGAGGACACGTGGATCATTTATCAGATTGTAACGTGAGAAGCAGGAAAGTCTTGGTATTAACTTTGCATCGTGTCGACATCGAAAATATTGGCCCTAAACCTACATAAATAATTTTAATCGTGACAGGTTCATCGATTCTTAGCCTTCTTATCGTAATGGTTGGATCGTGGATTGTTAAGTTAAATTTGTCAGCGATAGTCGGAAAAAGTTGGAGAAAAGTTCGCGTACTCCGTTATGCAATCCGTTCGATCCCAAACCGAATTAGATCTTCATTAAAATCCATTTAATATTAAACTTCCCGGAATTTTAAAATGTCTTGAGTAAGATATGCAGGTGCTTGTCAGAGTTAATGGCTTTCCGTCTGCTGTCCTATGAACTAGCAGAGTGCGATGCATTTCTTATGGTTGTGGCATTGAGATCGTTCCTAAATTGTGACATAATGTCAATGGACGAACGTCGAACACTTATCAATGGACTTCTCGTTGCTTTTGTAATTATTTTTCCAAATGCATAGTTACTAGTTACTACAGATGGACAGTGTGGCAACATTTTGTCGATGCAGAGATTTTCGTTCGTTTTGCATCGTCTTTGACTGAATGATAAACGTTCCCAAGCTAGCATATTATTTCTTTGGTGATTATGTTCTTCATTCTCTTTTTGGGTTGAAATTGTCAAGAAGAAACAACGCAACGTGGCGATGCTATTAGCTCATTCCACAAATAATTGAAAACTTCCTTTAATATCTTTCGACAGTGTGAGATAGCGAAACATGATCACAGTCTACAGAAACATGGAAGAGTAAAACAGGTAATTATGTTTCTGTGTTTCATTTTCGAAGGATATAAAAGGATTTGTCTGCAAGAATGCAGATTTACTTTCATATTTTTCGACAGGGTGACCCACACGAACATGATCACAACCTATAGCAGGGAGTTTCGAAGATGCGATTGCGTTTTCGTGTTTCAGCGTCGAAGAATGCATATGGAGATTCGCATGATTCGCGGAGACACGATCCCTAGTATGTGATGGTGTGCGTGCGAGGGGTGATCGTACTGGGGATCGGTAACGGCGACGCGTGTTACATACCGAGGGCATCAGCTGATCGGTGGACCTGACCCGAGTCACCTTGTTCCTGTAAATCAGTCTCTTGGCGAGCTTCTCCATCGGCTGGTTCCACTTCATGAAGCTCACGTACGCCAAATAGAACATGAACAGCACGAGAGCTTCATACCAGTGAATGTAATTATCACGGAAGAAGTAGATCAGGGTAAGCAGGCTGGCGCTGTAAAAGGTGCAATCGCGGAACAGGGGCCACCATGTGAGGGACAGCACCGTACGCGAGAATATAGCGCACATGCCGATCACGAACAGGATATTGAAGACGGCGGATCCGACGATGGTGCCGATACCGACATCGTCGAACGACACGAACACGCCGATGATCGATGTGAACAGTTCCGGGGCCGAGCCGCCGGCCGCCATGAACGTGGCACCGGCCACGTCGTCCGCGATCTCCAGTTTTTCGATGATCACGTCCAACGACGGCACAAAGAACTCGTCACAGACGATCGCCAGTGCAACGAACATGTACACAACGCCCATTACATGCAGGATTACGGCGCCGCGACGCCTCTCTTCGAGGGAGAACAGATCCACCGGGAAGAGTGGCGCTTTCTCCTCGGTCATGTTGCCGCCGACCTTCTTGTGATGATGATGGTGGACGGTAGCGTTGTAACCGTCGACCTCATTAGGGTCCGTCTCGCCGGACGACACCGAGCCGTTGGGCCCGTAGGCCACTGGCCAGGGCGTAGCTGTCGAGCTGGTGCCCTGAAGGATGACAGGGTTGTTCGGGGACGGCCTGTGTCCTGCGGAGCCGGCGGGGCCCATCGTCAGGGCCAGCAGGGCTGAGACCAGTACCGCGGCTCCCAGCCGCCTCCTTCTCCTCCAACATGTACCCCGTTCGCCACCGGCCACGATCATCGTCGTCGTCGTCGGTGTTGCTGGTGCTTGTGCTGGTGTATCGCACCCTCGAGGACGTTCGCCGTCGTTAGCGAGTCCTCCGTTCTCCTCCACCTCCTTCTCCTCCTTCGTCTTCTTCTTCTCCGTCCTCCTCCACCTCCACTTCCTCCCCCTCCTCCTCCCCCTCCTCCTCCTCCTCCTCCGATTCCTCTCTGGCCTCCGTCGCCGTTTCCTCCTTTTTCTCCACCACCACCACCACCACCGCCTCCTCCTCCTCCTACACCTCCTTCTGCGTGTCGTATCGTGTCGCGGCGCGGAGGGTGTACGCCAGCAGAGGTACCCTACTAAGGCTGGGTCATGTTGGAACACCGAGGAGCTGCTCTCGCATGCTCCTCCACCTTCGATGGTTCCCTCCGACGAGTGGATCTACCTTTACGCCGCTTTTCTTTCCCCCCCTATTATTCCGAACCCTTCTTCTTACTCCTTTACCTCCTCTTCCTCCTCCTCCTCTCTTTCGTCGTCGTCTATCTACTACCCTACCCGACACACTCTGAACGACTCTCTGAACCCACGGGGTTCTCCTCCGTCTCGACTCTTCCCATTCCCTTCTCCCACTCTATTCTCTACTTCCTTCTTTGTCTTTGTCTGATTTTGTTACACACTAGCCGATAAACCTCTATCGAGAGTCCACCTCGTCTCGTCCTCGAGCGTTGTCCTCGCGCAGTCTCTGTGTCTATTTTCTCTCCTGTCCGCCGCGGTTCCACTCCAATTGGAACCGGATCCGCAACAATGTCACTGTTTCGAAACGACACTTCCGGAAAATCCGAATGTAAAATTGCAAATAACAACGGTTCCCGCCGCGCAACCACGGTCTCTAACTACCGACGATCGTCAACGTTCCGTTCGCGACACCGTTCGCGATCTTTGTCGGTCGTGTTTCACTGTTCGCGGCCGCGCGAGACGATCTCGTGTAACCGTCGTGTTCCTCAACTTCACGACGGTGTCATGCACACAGTTCTGGTCTTCGTCGTCGTCCTCGTCCTCGTCCTCGTCCTCGTCGTCGTCGTCGTCGTCGTCGTCGTCGTCGTGGTCGCTAGGATGCGGTGGATGGTGCATATAACCCTAGATGGATATACAGGAGCAGCAGAACGGCGCCCCCGCCGCGATGCCCGCCCGCTGCACACTGGAACAACCCTGTTCCGTTCCTCTCGCTCTCCTCTCTCTCTCGCACTCTCTCTCTCTCTCCCTCTCGCCCCTCTATGCCCACCTTCTCCGTTACTTCCCCGTCTTCCTTCCCCACTCCCCATCGTGTTCCTCTTCGACCCCCTCTCGTGTGATCTCTTCCATTCCACGCGGTGACACGCACACCCTCTCTTTTCGATTCCTCCTTCCCTCCGACGTTTGTTCCTCGCATCAGCTTCTTCCGTTTTCTTCACCGACATTGGGTGTCCTCTGTCCTGCTCCTCCTGCTTCTTCTCCACCGTCTCATCCTCGTACTCCTTCTCCACCTCGTCCTCCCCCCGGCCCCATGCTATTCGTTTCGTTCCTCTTCATCGCGAGGCACCCTCTCGCTTCACCCTCGAGCAACGTCGTCGTCTTTCTTTCACCCCCAAACCGAACCACGACAGGATAGCGTCACTGGTGCCATCTCGCTCTAAACCCCACGTACTCCACACCCTGACCAACCCTCTCTCTCTCTCTCTCTCTCTCTCTCTCTCACCCCTCCGTAGCTTATCCCTCTTCTTCGACAAGACGGCCCCTCACCTTTTCAACCCCACGAGTCAATTTCTCTCTTTCCCGCGACTCGACCATCTCTTTTCTCCGACAAGTCTCTTGTCTCTTTCTAGCTGCATCTCTCCTCACTCCTTCTAACAACGCCACCCTGACCCCTTTCACCGCCACCGACCAACAACCAGCCACCCTCCCTATCTCCCGTTTCGCTCTATGACAAGCGACACCCTACTTTCCTCTTCGTCCCGCTCGCAAAATTCCGCCCCACCCTGACAGTCACCTGGACACCTGGTGGTGGCACACCGTTGGAGGTGGTAGCAGAAACTGCACACCAAAAGACCAACCTTCCAATGTGTGCAAGCTTCCTGGAGAGGATAAAGCTGTGTGAGTGATGGAGAGCACGCGGCTGCGCAACCCTCGCCGGGCCTCCCGCTCGATATCGCAGAGCCGACTCTACGACTCAGCGTTACGAATCCGACATATACCGGGTGATCGGGATATGTCTGATCGTCTCCATTTATCGAACAGACACCGTGGACTCGCGATGGACCATCGGCCCTTTAAACGACGCGCCGACATCGCGACTCTCTGCACCCACGCCTGTTCTACCCTTACGCCCTGGACGAGGATATTTTGACTACCACGTGTCTAGACGGACAGCATGCTTTTACTTGGTCCCGGTTAGATACTAACTTTTTCGGGGATCGACACTCTACTTTACTATCACATGGTTAATTCGGACCGTGTTATGGCGAAACCGTGTTAATGCAAACGTTACCATGATACGTAGACTTATTAGACTCACTTTTATATTTTCCTTATCATCAGAGAATGAAGCGCACCTAACGTTAACTCTTAAACTAATTGTACTGTTAGCCTGAAGCGTTATCAACGAGGGGATGATTTTATGCAAGCCATGATCTTGATAGAGCCGTGCAAGTTTTTAGGTCTCAATTACGTTTTACATATTCTTTTACACTATTTCTACGGTGGCTTTATGTACACCTATTTCAACTTATTTTTTTATGTAGACTCATCACCTTTTCTGCTCGATAATTTCTCAATTAATTTGTATTGAAAATTTTTGTTTTTCGACACACTTTGCAAGGAATAGTGTTAATCCACTTCTTTGAGACCAGAGCTGGGGAAAATAGTATTTGAAATAGTAAATAGTAAATAATCCCATTTATTTTACAGTGTCTGTACAACTTTGAAAATAAAATATTTTATTTGATGCAGTAATTTTTGAAAATAAAATATTTTATTTTTTGCAGTAATTTTTGAAAATAAAATATTTTATTTGTTGCAGTAATTTTTGAAAATAGCATTTTATTTTAAGAATATTGAAAATATTTGGACTTTGTCTTTATTTTCAATTTCAATTTTAAATATTATTGCTCAAAATAATGGTTCGCATTCAATAGATTTCCGAGTATAAATAGTTTCCTGGTGATAAGATACACTGTATGTTTATCAAGAAACCTCAGTAGGCACATGCTGTGAACTGAAGTGGATATACGCAGTAATAGCAGCAATCAAACGGAAAAATAAAATGAAAATGTGGCAAATGATATAGTTTCTTATAGTAAGTACCATTTCTTCTTTAAATTATTGCTAAAATAAGAAATATTAAAGAAGTAATGCGATTTCTAAAAGTATTGGGTATAACGATGCAAGAAATAAAATATTCTATTTTGTGTTTCAGATTATTAAAATAGAAGTATTTTAATTTGTGTTTCAGAATATTAAAATAGAAATATTTTACTTTGTGTTTCACAGGATTAAAATGGAAATATTTTATTTTGTGGATGAAATTGTTAAAATAGAAATATTTTATTTTGAGGTTCAGATTGTTTAGATAAATAGAAGTATTTTATTTCGAGGTTCAGTTGTTCAAATAGAAATATTTTATTTCGAGGTTCAGATTATTCAAATAAAATACTATTTTCTTTAAGCAAAATAAAATCTAACATATTAAATAGTGTTTCAAATATTTTTTTGCCCAATAATGCCCACCTCTGTTTGAGACCAACATTGACTCGTTTAATTATTTATGAATAGACTGCGGATCTTTATGCAAAATAAAAAATGTTTGCATTCATTGCAAGACACAGGAGGCAAATAGAAAATTTTCTTTTCTTTTAATTGTCTCTCATTAAGCTGAAATTAATGCACTGATGTCCTTAAATCTTCGTAATTCGTCCACTGCTTTAAATTGCACGTGCCCATTTTTGTCATAAATTCAAAAAATCCGTAGTCTATTTATGAAGGATGCTGTTTTATGTTCACCCTTGACTGACCGTATCCGAGTCCATTTTGACTCAGGATCTCAGAAGTATGATCTAGCCATTCTACTCTTGGTAATTAATTTAAATTGGAGACTGTTTAATAATCGTGTGGGCAACGGAAATGTAAAAATAATAGCAAAGTTGGAAGATTTGAGATTTTGTATTTGGAAACTGTATGTGTCGATATGCAATAGTGTCCACGTAATAGACACTGAAACCAGTTTCGCGATAAAATCCGTTTAACGACACAACTTTAATGTGCGAAAGGAAATATAGTTAATGGGTACCTGGGTACATGATCGCCCACACAAGGGTTAATTGGGTGCTATAAGAAGATCGAGTTTAGATAAAGTACTGCAATAACGGTCCAAAGCAAATTGTAATCGGAACAAATTTCCTGTATTATGTTCCTCGGAAGACAATAATCCCATTGTAATCTTTTAAACGTTTTACTGGAAGTAAATTATTTCAGCAGTCTTTATCGTTTCCTATCGTCTCGTGCTTTATAAATTCCTCTACTCTCCATAAAAACATTGAGCAAACATAGCTAATCGTGCACAAAAAAATTTCTTGAACAAATTCTACAGAATAAATATACTCTTGTAATTTTGTTAAAACATTAGAAGCTTAATAGAGCTTTCGACTATTCATGGCAGCCACAAATTCTCACGTATCAATCACTCAGTCAATCTTCTTTTACGAATTTTTAAACCCAGTCCTCTACCATTGCAACTGCCATGCGACACAGCAGTCGTCTTACGTATTTCTAACTAATTGAGCCTCTTACGAAGCCGTATGATGGCTGGTAGTCATCATTTAATTCTTTTCCACTTAAATTGATTGAATTAAATGTAAGAAAATTATCTCTACAGCGTGTCTCAAAATTCCTTCAATATTCGGAAATGGGAGGTTCCTGAAATCAATTGAAGTAACATTTTCCTTTGCAAAAATGGCGTCCGCGGCTTTGTTAAGGAGTTATTAACGAAAAACACGGACCAATCTGAGCGCGACCTAGACGCGTGTTGGCACAGTCGGCTCGGCGCGCCAACTGTCAATTGGCCGACTGTGCCAACACGCGTGTAGGTCGCGCTCAGATTGGTCCGTGTTTTTCGTTAATAACTCCTTAACAAAGCCGCGGACGCCATTTTCGCAAAGGAAAATGTTGCTTCGAATGATTTCAGGAACCTCCCATATCCGGATATTGAAGGAATTTCCCCTCAAGGGAATATTTTTGAACATTTTGCGTAACAGAAATAAAGCAAATGAATCTTACACGTTGAATTTTATTTATTCCATTTTTCTGGGTCATTTGTAGGTCATATTGTGTTACACGTATGAATTCGTTATTTTGTCAGCTACAACATTGCGATAACGAAGATATATCATTCCATTTAGAAAACATCGATGACCTTGAAATCTCATTAAAAAATGACCTTGAAAATTTTTTCTCCTACACCGTTACATGTGGCCCTTCACACAGTGTAACTTTGTCCGAAGAAGTTTTTTTATCCAACGAAAAGTAACGGAGATATTTAGGTGATCTGTTTCTTCGGACTCACCCTGTATTGTGGTACTACATATCATAAATATTTTTGCAGAAGAAGAATGTTAATATCTCACATTGTATATCCCCAGTCACATAAAATTTCATATTTATCGCAACTTTAACGCGTATTTGGTACATCTTCCTCTTATCCGGTTAACTTCGTCTTTTGCAAGAATTATTTTCTTAACTAATGACACAACTTTAGAGGGTGGCGCACAGTGGTCAAAACGGCCGATTTAGGAGTGCAAAAGTCAAAAAACCAAACATGGAGTAGGCATTTAATACTATTTCTTACATCAACACACATGTCTGTAGAAATTAAAATTGACACTTTTACTTCTCAAATCAACGTTGAAAGTAACAATATGAAAAATAGCATCGAAATAAAGGACATCCTTTTTACCTATAATTTATTGTTTAGAACGTTAATATTGATTCTAATATATGATAACACCCGTGTTCGGAAGCATTAGGAAGATATAAAAATAAAATTAAGCAATTTTTCGGAAATATTTAAATTATGTTTCTCAAGGAAGAATTAAGAAATTTTTTTTAAGTTTGTTGTGGGAAATACTTATGATATTCGCCCGTATTCGCGTTAATTTTTGCACGAATATTAGGAATGGAATATGTAGTTTATGCTTTCATCAAATTTATTTGCAGTAAAATGCAGATTAGCAAGATATTTTATTTTTTCTGGTACAGTTCGATGACGAGTACGTGGGACGAAGAGGTTTTAAGAAATTCATTTGTCAAGTTTGTTTTAGGAAATACTAGTGATATTCGCCCGTATTCGCATTAATTTTTGCATGAATATTAGGAATGGAATATGTAGTTCATGCTTTCATCGGTCCAAAGGACACATCTGCCACTTGTAGTTCCCGTTTAAAAACTTCACTTAGGTAATAATTGTTTTAATAATAATTATAATGCTTATTATTTGATGTAAATATTGTTTTCTGTTTATTTTTATTATTGGTTTTGTTGTAAATTTCATTTTTGGAAATTATACTTTAGTAAAAATAAGAATTGTATACAAGTTACTGTTTCCTGTCATTGTAAATTGAAACTGGCATTCTAAATTGAAATACGTTGCTTCGTCTGTGCTATTTTAAGCAAAAAAAATATTTCAATGAACTTACGGAACTCTATTAGCCTTCTTTATTCTTACTTAATGTGTATAGAACACATGTAACACAGAATTATCGATTATTAGTAGCGCTTAGACTTATGCACTCCTAAATCCGCCGCGCGCCGTTTGGACCACAGTGTGGCGTGAAAAAATCTCGCAAAAATAATTTCAGCAGGTCCACCTTACTCCAGACTCACAATCCCACGGTTGCTATCGCTCGCAATAGTAAACCAGTTCGTCTCGTGGTACGTCAATTCATGAATGGATGACACAACTTGCGTGAAAAATATATCCGCAGCTTGGTGGTCGAAGGGCTAAGGGTGGGATTGTGGATCCGGTAAGAGTCGAACCTGTTTGGAGGATCAGCCGTGCAGGTTATTAGATGCCGTCGTGAATTGAATCTTGCTTCTCCCAATTTCAAAGATGCCGGGACGATCCCTCCTCGCCGCGGCGTATTCTCGGATCGAAGAAAGCGGAGGTACACGAGGGTTGCGTCGCGATTCTAGGTCCTGAATGGCGAACCCGAGTCGACCTACATGTTCCCTTTTAAATTGGAATACTGCTTTACCGCGGCGCGGCGCCCCTATCAAGACACTCCCGTATTTTCAGGAAAAATAACGTTTAACTTTCCCGACAACTCGCAAAATCCAATCGGCCGCCATCGACTTGTTCGTTTTACATTAGCCCGCGAAAATGCCCAAAGCCCTGCGTGTTTAAGTATATTCAGATTTCGTTGATTTCTGTTATAGCGGGCTTGTCGGGGTAAATAAAATCCAATAATTTCCTACACAAACGGTAAATGGCGACGCGACAAATTTAATGACACGTGCTCGTTAATAGACTGTGAAACTTTATGCAAATTTATACTGTCGCGCGCGCGCTCGAATCTGAAGCTGGAGAAGTTGATTTTATTCTCGCGGTTGTATAAGTTGTATTGCCGAATGAAAATCTGCGAACGAGACAATTTTAATACATCTGAATACGCTTGTCCTTTTTGTGTAAAAGTCGAGTGATTTTGTAGAGACAGGTGAATGCTCAGTTCTGTTTAAACGTAGTTTGGAGAAGAGGTTTTAATAATTATAAAACTGGTTAATTTTTTTTTGTTCCTTTATTTATTTATATAGGTCGCATCAACATCAACATCATGGTCATTAGCGACCACAAGGATTATAACTAGACTGCGGATTTTATGCATTTATGTTAAAAATGGTAGGTCTAATTTTTGACAGTAAAAAATTTGAAGAATTTAAATATACTACTATATTCTTTTCAACCTATTTAACATATTTAACAAGAAATTAGATATTTATTTCACCCCAGCTTGTTGCAATTCAGGTAATAAGTTTTCATTTTGTATAAAGATCCGCAGTCTAATTATAACATAAGATTACAAATTTATATCCTTATACTTGGATATTTGATAAGAGTTATTAACTTTATAAGAGTTTGCAGCTCTTATAGAAATGATTATAGAGTGTAGTAAATATTGGTGGATTTTAGAAATAGTATGACTTGCGTTGATGTTCTTATTAATATTGAGGCATTCACTTAATTTTCTAGGGATAGCCAAGCGACGTCTTTGGAAGGAGAAGAGGGGCAGTGCAGGATAAGGTGTTTAACCGAGAGTGATGTTTACATTGAGTACACACGGGAGGGGGATGTTTCAAAATTCTGTATAAGTGGCAAAAAACTGGTTAATTGGTTGGGCAGTTTTTAACACGTTAAACGCTGAGCCAACTGTGTTTCCGTTTACACCACGCAATACCGCCGAAACTAGTGAGCCGATAATAATAAAGGTCTCGCATCCCGCCATGAAAAACATGGACCGCAAGCGGCATACTGAACAAACGAGCCTGCACACTGGGTGTCCCTGCAATCGTACAATGCACCACGAGAATCTCTGCTAAAAAATACATCGCAAGCACCGACTAGAATTTTGCATATTGAACTCCATTCGCGAAAAAGAAATTTAACTATTCATTGAGCGAGCATAAGCATTTACACGAAGTGGAACGATCAGCCATGATTAGACACATTCGACAGGCACTATGCAATAGCACTCGCACCTGAGCACGCAAATGTACGCGTTCCCACGAAGAGGAAATTGTGAGCCATGATCAGACAGATTGCTTCAGTACTGTGCAATAGTACTCGCACACACCTGACGAATTTTAAAAAAAATTATTCTGTCTTTATATGACCATACAGATTAACGTTGAGAATGATGGCACAACTTTACACCAGTCAATTAATGCTCATAAGGGGGGTGTAGAGGGAAATGGAAGGAACACAATTTTTAACTTTGGGACTTTGCTTGGACTAGTTAGGAGGTAAACATACTAAACGTCCCTACTCCTAGGAGGTGAACGGAGTGCAGGGAGGCACGTAGATAGGTCCCCCTTTTCGGTTTTCCGCTTATATCTCGGAAACTATGTGTCCTAGCAATAAGACCATTCTATGCAAAATTAAAGCTGACAAAATGTGCCATGAGATTGATTTCCTTGATATCCGCGCTCAAAGTTTACTAATTGTGAGAAAGAAATTTTTGCCTTCTTTGACTACCTAACTCTTCAGCACAATTAGTGAACTTTGAGCGCGGATATCTCGGAAATAATGCGTCCTAGCGATAAGACCATTCTATACAAAATTAAAGCTGATAAAACATGCCATAAAGTTGATTCGATTCAGTTTTTCGCCATCTCGCATAGTTTCCAAGATATCCGCGTTCAAAGTTCACTAATTGTGAAAACGAAGAGCCTTATTTGACTAGCTAAATTTTCAGCACAATTAGTGAAGTTTGAGCGCGGATATCTCGAAAACAATGCGTCCTAGCGATAAAATCATTCGATACAAAATTAAAGCTGACAAAATGTGCCACAAAATTCATTCAATTCAGTTTTTCGCTATCTCGCATTGTTACCGAGATATCCGCGCTCAAAGTTCACTAATTGTGCTGAAAAGTTTGCTAGTCAAATAAGGCTCTTCTTTTTCACAATTAGTGAACTTTGAGCGCGGATATCTCGGAAACTATGCGTAATAGCGAAAAATCGAATGGAATCAATCTTATGACACATTTAGGCCAGCTTTAATTTTGTATAGAATGGTCTCATCGCTAGGACGCATAGTTTCCGAGATATAAGTGGAAAACCGAAAAAAGGGACCTTCTACATGCCCCCCTGCAACTCGCTCACCTCCTAGGAGTGGGGACTTTTAATATGTTCACCTCCTAACTAGTCCAAACAAAGATCCAAAGTTAATTAATATAAGCGTGGTAAAAATTGTGTTCCTTCCATTTCCCTCTACACCTTTTCGTTGACTGGACTACTTTTCTACTTTATCTTTTATGTCCTGCAAGTAACGCAAAAAATGCATCCGATTATTGTGACACCCTGTGCATGCAAACCTTTCACAGTAGGATTATGTCCGAAAACCCAATTCTATAAAATGACATTTCGCTATGAACTTCCGTCACACTCTCCCTTTTTCCATGGTTTGACGATTTACATTTTTTAATATCAAGACATTTAACCTTTCACACGTCGAATAAAGATCCAATCAAATTTTCAATCTTTTCTATCTCTCCTCTCTGGATTACTTTTTCATACGCAGGTTTCACGAATTACAATTTTAATTGTTTCCATTGGGGAATAATAATTATCAGTGCAGGGAAGAAAAGTCACTTATATATATACATATACATATTATATATTCAACCTTCCGACGCGACGCCTGTGCTTGAGTCTGTCTCGACCCAGAATATTATAATTGGAATTACTCAATGTTCAACTATGATCACTTGCAATTATTATGGCTATGGGGTCCGGCCTTTCTGTGCAATTGTTTGTTTGTACCCCCACCCCCATGATTTATTTAAATTAATGCCTAGTATACTTTCGTATACATATACAGGGTGGTCATTTTATCGGAAGATATTGAAATATCTCGAGAACTATGCATCGGATCAAAACAAGTGGGTAATGAAAGTTGTTCGTCGCGAAGGGGGATATCCAATGATACCAAACTCGAACCCCTTACCGCCACCCCCTGGGGGTGGTAGTGGGGCAAGATAAAAAACTTAAATGGGAACCCCCATTTTTCATTGCAGATTTGGATTCTCCAGAAAAAAATACACAAATGTGACCTAGGAGTTTTTGCATTTTGATTCACAAATGGCGCTGTAATGGACAAAAATCAAAATGGGTAAAAAATCGTTGAAAATTGGGGATATCTCGAGAAAAGTAGTTTTAAAAGTAGTTTTTGGTTTATTGATAAACAAACCAATGAATTTTTCCAACTGCTTTCGATTGCAGCGACATCTGTGAAAGAATATATAAGAATATTACACTAATAATATCAAATCAATGGAGAACCAAGATTTGCTATAAAAAAAGTTTCCCATTGAAGATTTTGAAATAATTCCCTCTCCCACCCTCAGGAGGTGGGGTTGGGGGGTCAATTATGGTGTTATTGAATAGCATTTTTAAGAATATCAAATACATCAAATAGTTTTATTTTTCTGAGCTGATGTGTATTTCTCGAGATATCCCCAATTTTCAACGATGTTTTACCCATTTTGATTTTTGTCCATTACAGCGCCATCTGTGAGTCAAAATGCAAAAACTCCTAGGTCACATTTGTGTATTTTTTTCTGTAGAATCCAAATCTGCAATGAAAAATGGGGGTTCCCATTTAAGTTTTTTATCTTGCCCCACTACCACACCCTGGGGGTGGCGGTAAGGGGTTCGAGTTTGGTATCATTGGATATCCCCCTTCGCGACGAACAACTTTCATTACCCACTTGTTTTGATCCGATGCATAGTTCTCGAGATATTTCAATGTCTTCAGATAAAATGGCCACCCTGTATATGTATATTTTGTCTTCTAATCCCCAGTATGTAATGGGTGCGCAGTAATTGGTAGATGGCGCTTTTTCGTTCTCAGTAATACGTACAAAATGTTATCGATTTTATTTTTTAATATTTTCTTGTGATGTATTAGGTATTGAGGGTCCCCAATTCTTTTGTATTCAGAAGACATTCTTCCATAAAATGCATACACATATTATTATTTCATGATGAATTAGGAATAATATTAACACTAGGTTTACGGGATCCGTCAAAATGACGGGTTCTAATATTCTTAATTTGCGATTGTTAAGATTGTAAAGATGCTTCCCTGAGGAATTATTTTCCAAATTTATTTCTTGGGGTATATATAGTACTATTGGGAAAATGGCCAAAAAGTTGGATAGACACATTCTTGTTGTGTTTATAAAATAATGTGAAACAATTATTTCTAGAGCTCCGTAAACCTAGTGTTAAAATAAAGTAAGAACGAAGCGTAACATCGCAATAATCGGTACAGTTACCCTATACATACTGAATGAAAAATTGAGAGTGAGATAATCTTCCTCGAGTGTTCGCTATCCGGATCATAAAAAGGTAGAACATTCTACAAAAGTTGACCATTTCAGTCACCCTTGAATCGTGGTAATTATTGTACACGGCGATTTACATTTCTCAATTTAGTCTACCGGCGCGGCGCGGCGCGGCGGTGCGGCAATTTTCTAAATTAAATTTTCAGGGGCGGCGAAGCGAATTTTTCCTTGGCCGCTGTCTGATACGTGTCCAAATAATTAGCCACGCGACAATGGGCATTAGGGATTCAGTTTCTTTCATTTGCCGGATTATTCTAGGCGTTCCAAGTCCCATTTCCATAGCCCGGGGAGTACATGGATGAGGAAAAAAGAACCCAGAGAAAGATCCGCGCGGACGCGACTCGGGGAATGTTGTCCTGGGGCACGTGCAACCCCCTTTTTCCAACCCCCACCCCGTTTTCCAAACTCCGTTTTCCAACCCTCGCGGCTCCTGTGCCCTCCTTAAAGCCGGTTCGTTATGTTCCAGAGGTCGTTACAGTTATTAGCGACCGACGGAAAACGCCTAGACCCGGAGACTTTCGAGCTTTCGCCTCGTTTCACCTTTCCGCGGCTTCCTCCTACTCTTTTCCTACCATCCGACAGAGAATACAAGAGGGAGAGAGAGAGACTGCTCTTGCGAAAAAACCAACCTCGAAACGAGGCGAGCCTCGTCCGACGCCTCGCGCCTGCACAATTTTAGCGATAACTCAGCGATATTGCCTCTCTGTCAACGTTTAACACGTTCGCCACTGCGAGAAAGAATCTAACAGGATAAGCAATCGGCCACGCCACCATTTTTGCTATTTATGGTCGTCGTGCAATATCTCACCTCCCCTGAAATAACATTTTCACTTTTTGCTCGCCCACCGCTAATACCAATCAATTCTGCTTTCTCTCATTTTCCTGCCTGGAGTCAGACAAATAATTGTTGTACGAAAAAAAGTAATAATACATAAAAGACGCAGCCTGTCCAGATCTACAGATTTTGTCTAACATGTTTTTCGATGCGATCATCAATTTAGGAGATATTCGAGAAAAACATTTTCATGGTTAAGGGCCTTGAGGCAAGTTCTCCCGTTACCCAATCGAGCTCAAAGTTATCACAAATATTTTTTTATTAATTGGAACTATCCTTAGGGAGGGGGGAGGGGTGCCGGAAAAAAACTTTCGAGAAAAATTTATTCGATCTATTCGATCTATCGATTTATTCGAAAATTATATCGTATTCGATGAAATTATAATCAGCATGTGTATATTAGGGTGGCTCTTATTTACTCCTGACGAAAATAATTTTCAAAATTTCTTTTACTTCACGGCCTCCCCCCTCCCCAAGGATTGTACCAATTAATAAACAAATATTTGAGATAACTTTGAGCTCGATTGGGTAACGGGAAAACTTGCCTCAAGGCCCTTTACACATGAAAATGTTTTTCTCGAATATCTTCTAAATTGATGATCGCATCGGAAAACATGTCAGACAAAACCTGTACATCTGGACAGGCTGCGTCTTTTATGTTTTATTACCTTTTTTCGTAAAACAAACGGTTTTCGAAACAATTGAGAAAAATGTTGGACCAAAATGAAAAATTTTCTCTGAAATTTGAAAACTGAGTGTCCTTTCATTATCTTTGATCATTAACGAAAAATGTAGGAAATTTTGTAGGAAATTGTATATATTTCCTTCATTAAAAGTCTAAAAAATGTTCTGGTTCCCACTTTATTATTAAAGGGCAAATATACATATGTAAAAGTCTTGTAAGAAGAAACTTTGCACTGATTTTTTATATTAATCGGAACAATCCAGGGGGAGGGGGTGCCGTGAAATGAATTCAAAACTCGAAAATAAGAACTCTAGTGTATAACTTCTACACATCTTTGAAAGTGTGACAAGTCCAAATAAAAAAGCAACTTTTACTATTTCATTCGTAATCAAGAAAAAACGCAATGTTTCGAAAATTTTCACTACGCGTCGTCCAGTAAACTAACTTTCTAGCTTGGCCAAAATAATTAAGTTTTGTACATTTATAAGAAAGTTATTCGGATTTCAAGTGTGTGCCATCAATCATGTGAATGACTTTTTGTAAGCGTCTCACATAAAGGTATTTGCAATTTTTCCCATTTTGTTATAGTCAAATTGTTCATTCGTGTATTATGCCTAGACTGCGGAACTTTATGCAAAATAAAAAATGTTTGCATTGATTGTAACAGACAGGAGTCAAATAGAAATCAACGCGCGCGGCAGCGCGCGCACCAAGTTCCCCTCCCGCCACCTCTAAGCTGCCGAGTAGTTATTCTCGTACGATAGTTTTGCGCTTTTTAGCCATATTGCCACCGCCACTGCCGCTCTCTCCGGTAACCGAGGTCAACCAAAATTTTTATTTGAGCTAGATATAACATCAACTAACTCTCATGTAAAAAGTAACTTTCTACCTAGCCTGGAACCTGAGATAAAAATACCCCAAAAACGCATAATTCTTGGAATATATATAGGATCATGTTAATTCTAACCCACTTCCAGACAAGCTAGGAACTTGAAATTTTGGAATCAGGTGTCTTTTATATCCAAACCAACAGGAAAAATCGAAAATCCCGAAACAAATTTTTTTTTTCGAAAAACCCGAAAAAAAATTTTTTTTTCCTTTAAATCAAAATACCACATACGTCATGTGATTGGCCACACCGTATATGCTCCGCGGAAGGTCTGTCGAAAATTTCGTTATTTTTGCGGTAGGACGCACCGTTCCCGAGATACAGCCATTTTGTATTTAAGACTAGCTCGGCTAACCATCCCCACCACTTCCGTTACGCATTTTCGTGTCGCGAATTCCATGACGCGTATTAGGCTTACACCCTGCCAAAAGAAGTTTCACTTCAAAAATTCCTTACAACATTTAAGTAATTAAGTGATTCAGCGAGAATTCTAACTTTGCCATTTGAAGAGGCAGCAAGTTCAAATTCGACATTTCATTTCGAGGCTGTCTGGATTACGCTAATCAACGGACACCTTACAAATAAATATTGTGTGTAACAATATTGCAATATACTGTGCGTGTCTTAAGTCAGACGCATCATCATGCTATTTTCTGCAAATTAACTTCCGTCTATGAATCCTCCGAATATCTGGCCATTTCTTACAAAAATAACATGATATCCAAACCGAAACACTTCGTGTAAAGGTTGACCAAGTTCCCCGGCCCATCCACTTCAGTGATATGAAGGATGGACCAAGTTCCTCTCGCCTATCAAAGTTGTGATATGATGGATGGGCCAAATTCCTCTTGCCTATAAGGGCTGTGATATCGGGAAAGACCAATTCCCAGAGGCCAATGATTGTTGCACTTACCTAATTCAAACTTTACAACCTAGGGAACTTGGCGTCTGCGCTGGCACTACTATTTTGACTTGGATGAGAAAAATTTATATCGGGGTACGGCGCAGAAGGAGACGATTCTGCAGGAGACGAAGCAACGACAGATTAAAAAAAATTCATAAGATTTTTGCTTGAGCACTTGGGAATCCGGATATAAACTTTTCTCATGCAAGTCAAAACATTAGTGCCAGCGCAGACGCCAAGTTCCCTAGGTTGTAAAGTTTGAATTAGGTAAGTGCAACAATCATTGGCCTCTGGGAATTGGTCTTTCCCGATATCACAGCCCTTATAGGCAAGAGGAACTTGGCCCGTCCATCATATCACAACTTTGATAGGCGAGAGGAACTTGGTCCATCCTTCATATCACTGAAGTGGATGGGCCGGGGAACTTGGTCAACCTTTACACGAAGTGTTTTGGTTTGGATTTCATTGTTCTTTTAATTATCTTATTAAGGTGAAACTAAAATACACTGGTGGCCTTAAATCTTTTTAATATTTCCACTGTTTTAAATTGTACGTACCCATTTTTGTCATAAATGCATAAAATCCGCAATCTAATTATGACATCTATATTCTACCTTTGATCTTATTGTATTATTCCCTACAGATTTAACCCTTTTTTGTTCTTCCCTTTAAAATATTGATGGAAGGCTTAGCAGATTGAATAAGTTCGCAGCTATCTTCTTTCAGACTCACAGCCTGAAGATCCAAGCAATTATAGTTGTAGTAAGTAAATCCATCACTTAACACTTTATCTACCGGGAGCCTGTGTGCTACTGGGAGGCTTTTCAATAATTGTGCTGTGCCAAATGGAAGCTTGAAAATCTTCTTGTACACAATAATCCCATACAAAACAAAATGATTAAGTTACGTTATTTAGAGTGAGATTAGACTGCGGATTTGATGTATTCAATCATGTCAAAAATAGATCGAGCAAATATGAAATTGTAAAGTCATTAAACAAGTTGAACGTTGTTTTGTTATATATTATTATCGACTTACTAAAATTATTCAAAGAGGAAATGCATTTTTATTGAAGTGAAAACTTCTCTTCGTGAAAACGTCACGGTCCGAGGTGAAACGCTATTCAGGTAAACTCGCAGGAGCCGAATTTAGCCGAGCGAGCGAGAAACAGAGAGGTGTGCAATTGTTTCTTCTGTTCCCTACAACTCGGCAATTTTTATTTTGCCCACAGATCTGCAGTTTATTGTAATTGAAGTTCATATTAAAACTTCCTCAGTCATAGAACTTTCAATAATTATAGATGCTATGAAAAATGTGTGTAAAAAATGAACAAGCGTCGACAAAAAGAAAAGAAGAAGCTCAAGTATTCAAGATGGTTGTTCAATCACCACGAAATGGAAACGGTAATCCTAGAGAATTCTGCGGCATTTTCTTATAAAAATTGTTAGTGAATTTTTTTGTTTAACTTGTTGCTCGAATTGATCATCCCAGGCGATTTTCTTCAATGAATTAGTATATTTTCGGATGATTTTCGCTAACATTCCAAACTTCACTCCAAAACTATGGATTGAGTTCCGAGACGTATCCGCGAATCGATGCAATAATGTTTCGGCCGACATATTGCAGCGGAATACTACTGCCTCGATACGGATGTCTTCGTACCAGGCTTCTTTGTCCATTGATCTGGAAAATCGGGGCTACGTTTTTCTGGCGGTGAGTAATTGCGTTTGCCGGACGCTCGAAACTACTTTATCGGGCACTGCGTATAGCTTGATCTCGCCAAAACAATTTCCCCTATCGATTAATCAAATCGTCAACTCGAGTGGTCTTGGCCTTCCGTGAGTGAGCAGAAACTGCGATTAGTTTCACGAAGCTGGTGTGCTCGCGAATAATGGCGAATTAAGCCTGCATACTTAAGGAAAGTGCTCACTGTCAAGAGGAACAAGTCAACGACAATTTCCGACAATTTTCCAAAGTGTATTTCTGAATATACAGGGGGCGAGTCACCTAAGACAAGGAATGTATCTACAGGGTGTTTACCTACAGGTGGGATAAAATTTAAGGGGTGGTTCTCGACGAAAATGAAGAATAAAAAAATTGCGATTTCGGCCTCGTTATTAAGTTATTAACAGTTAAAAATCTGCCCAAAAAGCGGCAACTTTTCAACAGCGGTGCACGTTCTGTACGTCACACAGGCATGCGACAGTCTCGTATCAAGTGACAAATGCATGCATACCTTGGTTCTAATATGGGGCCCAACGAGGTGAAAAGTTTAAAAAATCGTTGGACGACATTGAACCTACCTACTCGTTAAAATCCACAAGGACATTTCTAATATCCGCCCTATGGAATTATCGAGTAGAAGGGGTCAATGCCCTTTCACTTTTAAATTCTTCTCACACATATCCACAAATCCTTATCCTGCACTATAATTGTATAATTGTATTATTGTTTATATACTATTATATGTTTCAGACAAAAGTTGTTTGGCATCGAGGGGCCCATTACGTGGTGTACATAACTATTATTTAGGTGGAGGTGCTTAGGAGATTTGAAGGTCAACCTTCTTTTTTCAATGGAACTACATATTTTTGAACTCTCTCACGTTTGTAGCCCTGCACGAGACAGTTTCAACGATATACTCATTCAAGGTCATTCAAGGTCACTTAAGGTCAGTAACATAAAAACAATGAAAAGTATAAATTCACTGTGAATGCTTACGTAATGAGATATTCTCATGCCACTCTATTCTTATTCCAACTATTTTGGAAAAAATTCGAAACGTTTATTATTACTACGTTTTTATTTATTACCACGCTTATATTATCTTGCCGAGTTGTCGTTGTCGTTGTTGTATGCGTCAAATCTTGTAATCGAATTTTAAACCACTTCCCGATAAGCTAGAGACTTGAAACTTTAAACATAGCTCAGAACTGACAATGCAATATTAAAAAACAAATTTAAAAAAAAACTATGCGTTTAGGAGATATAAACTATTAAAAATTTAACCATTACACCTCCCCGCGCGACGCTCGGTAGTACGTCATCGCGGCAAGCGATCCCCACTCTGTGCGCCAGCGCTTACCTACTCCACTACGTGTTCCCACCAGCCACCAGTGATGTGATCAGACCCACCGTAACTCGCGCATGCGCGGCAATTTCAGCCTCAGTACAATAAATAAAAGCGTGGAGCGCTAAACTATATTCATGCAATCTCCGTGGGCGCTCCACGCTTTTATTTATATTGTTGCTAATGTATAAAAAAATTATTTTCTCCTTTTTAGTGCAATTTAATATAAGCGTGGTTTTTAAAAAGTTTTTTTTATATATTTTTTTATTTTCTACTTTTTAGTCTTTACATATCTTGTAATCGATTTTAATTACCACTTCAACCTGTAAATTCAACCATCTTTTGTAAAAGGAAAAATATTGTGTCATGGCGGCTGCAAATCGAAATTTCCATTCTGTAGGATCAATCGTTCAGAAGCTATTGCAGTGTTTTTGACAGGTAAGGGCGCCGCCATATTGGTTTGTAGTGACGACCGCGAGCCGCTAACCGAGCAGAATCGCCGGTCCTTGTCGCCCTCCACCCCGACCGGATGCTAACCAACTCAGTAAGTAAACTGAGGTCCTACGCAGTGATGTGATCAGACCCACCGTAACTCGCGCATGCGCGGCAATTTCAGCCTCAGTACCGTAACTATTTCGATGAAATCGTGTAGCTTGAGCACCCCGCAGACTTTTATAATTGAAACTTATTCTTTATTTTGAGGATGGAATAGGCTAGGGTGGGATAGGGATTTGGCAGAATCAATTAAAGAATACCAACATTTGTTGCTGGGGTAAGGAAAACTGCCAAAACCTTACCAGTATTCACAAATAAAAAATTACATCATATATTACATATGTATAATATACAGGGTGTCCCAAAATTCCTGAACATCCCGGAAACGGGAGGTTCCTGAGACAATTTGAAGCGACATTTTCCTTTGCAAAAATGTTATCCGCGGTTTTGTTTAGAAGTTATTAACAAAAAACACGGACCAATCGGAGCGCGACTTAGAAGCGAGTTGCCACAGTCGGCCAATCGACAGTTGGCGCGCTCGGCCGACTGTGCCAACTCGCGTCTAGACCGCGCTCTGATTGATCCGTATTTTTCGTTAATAACTTCTAAACAAAACCGCGGATAACATTTTTGCAAAGGAAAATGTCGCTTGACATGGCCTCAGGAACCACCCCCTTTCGGGATTTTCACGAATTTTGGGACACCCTGTATACAATATAAAAAATAGAACAAATTCTTGCACATCAGTCTATTCGCTCAGTCTTTTCTGAAACATTAAAAACAAAATAAATAATATATTATACGTAAAATTAAACAAAATATTGCACATTTGGCTCCCCTTCTGTAACAAAAACAAAATAAATAATATAAACTACATAAAATATTGCACATTTGGCTCCTTCTCTGTAATAAAAATAAAATAAATAATATATATATATAAAATTAAACAAATACTGCACATTTGGCTCCTCTTCTGTAATAAAAACAAAATAAATAATATATACAAAACTAAACAAAATATTGCACATCTGCACATCTTCGTCGAAGATTGAAAATTACAAGTTCTACTCCTCCTACTCCTCGTTGTAGCTCTTTCTCCACTATTAACTGCCATTGTATAATAAAATATTAACAATACTTACCTCGTTCCGCGTCACGTCTCTCGTCCATCAGTCGTCCCGCCAGTAACACTGGTACATTCCCGCTAGAATAACTGCCTCAAGGCGTCAGGGCCCTGGCCGCTCGGCTGCGTCATTGTAGATACGCTACTGTCTTGGCCGCGCATGCGCGAGTTACGGTGGGTCTGATCGCATCACTGGTTCCCACTCCGACTCATCCCCACTCCACTGGCCCACTTCGCATCGTAGGACTCCGTGATGTGATCAGACCCACCGTAACTCGCGCATGCGCGGCCAAGACAGTAGCGTATCTACAATGACGCAGCCGAGCGGCCAGGGCCCTGACGCCTTGAGGCAGTTATTCTAGCGGGAATGTACCAGTGTTACTGGCGGGACGACTGATGGACGAGAGACGTGACGCGGAACGAGGTAAGTATTGTTAATATTTTATTATACAATGGCAGTTAATAGTGGAGAAAGAGCTACAACGAGGAGTAGGAGGAGTAGAACTTGTAATTTTCAATCTTCGACGAAGATGTGCAGATGTGCAATATTTTGTTTAGTTTTGTATATATTATTTATTTTGTTTTTATTACAGAAGAGGAGCCAAATGTGCAGTATTTGTTTAATTTTATATATATATATTATTTATTTTATTTTTATTACAGAGAAGGAGCCAAATGTGCAATATTTTATGTAGTTTATATTATTTATTTTGTTTTTGTTACAGAAGGGGAGCCAAATGTGCAATATTTTGTTTAATTTTACGTATAATATATTATTTATTTTGTTTTTAATGTTTCAGAAAAGACTGAGCGAATAGACTGATGTGCAAGAATTTGTTCTATTTTTTATATTGTATACAGGGTGTCCCAAAATTCGTGAAAATCCCGAAAGGGGGTGGTTCCTGAGGCCATGTCAAGCGACATTTTCCTTTGCAAAAATGTTATCCGCGGTTTTGTTTAGAAGTTATTAACGAAAAATACGGATCAATCAGAGCGCGGTCTAGACGCGAGTTGGCACAGTCGGCCGAGCGCGCCAACTGTCGATTGGCCGACTGTGGCAACTCGCTTCTAAGTCGCGCTCCGATTGGTCCGTGTTTTTTGTTAATAACTTCTAAACAAAACCGCGGATAACATTTTTGCAAAGGAAAATGTCGCTTCAAATTGTCTCAGGAACCTCCCGTTTCCGGGATGTTCAGGAATTTTGGGACACCCTGTATATTATACATATGTAATATATGATGTAATTTTTTATTTGTGAATACTGGTAAGGTTTTGGCAGTTTTCCTTACCCCAGCAACAAATGTTGGTATTCTTTAATTGATTCTGCCAAATCCCTATCCCACCCTAGCCTATTCCATCCTCAAAATAAAGAATAAGTTTCAATTATAAAAGTCTGCGGGGTGCTCAAGCTACACGATTTCATCGAAATAGTTACGGTACTGAGGCTGAAATTGCCGCGCATGCGCGAGTTACGGTGGGTCTGATCACATCACTGCGTAGGACCTCAGTTTACTTACTGAGTTGGTTAGCATCCGGTCGGGGTGGAGGGCGACAAGGACCGGCGATTCTGCTCGGTTAGCGGCTCGCGGTCGTCACTACAAACCAATATGGCGGCGCCCTTACCTGTCAAAAACACTGCAATAGCTTCTGAACGATTGATCCTACAGAATGGAAATTTCGATTTGCAGCCGCCATGACACAATATTTTTCCTTTTACAAAAGATGGTTGAATTTACAGGTTGAAGTGGTAATTAAAATCGATTACAAGATATGTAAAGACTAAAAAGTAGAAAATAAAAAAATATATAAAAAAAACTTTTTAAAAACCACGCTTATATTAAATTGCACTAAAAAGGAGAAAATAATTTTTTTATACATTAGCAACAATATAAATAAAAGCGTGGAGCGCCCACGGAGATTGCATGAATATAGTTTAGCGCTCCACGCTTTTATTTATTGTTGCTAATGTATAAAAAAATTATTTTCTCGTTTTTAGTGCAATTTAATATAAGCATGGTTTTTAAAAAGTTTTTTTATATTAATAGCAAGTATTATTTTTAACTCTTTAAAATGATTAAAAGTATTTTGAAAAATGCAGACATTTTTAATTTGCATAAAAATCCGCAGTATTATCCAATAATCTCTTTTCACTTGCATCATTTTCGCAATAAATGACTCGATTATTGCACAGACCGTATGGAAACGACTGTAGAAAATTGCTATTTAATATCTGTCACGTTACACGCACGAGTACCTCTTCGCCATTTTACTTTTATTTTCCGTCTGACGGATAACGGATCGCAACAAATTGCAACACAAGTATCAATTGTCAATCCCTATCGCTCCGATAGCTCTGTGAACACGTTTCACCGTCACCCCCATAAAGTGGAGCACATTGTGGGGGCGCGTTCCCATCGATTCCCAACGAAAGCATTCGCAGAAACAACAGTGAACGTCACCGAGGGAACCGACGCGCGGCACGGCGCGGCGCGGCGCGGCGTGGCGGTTAGCAAGCCAGCTATCGCAATTCGCAACGAGCGACTTAACATATCCAATTCAACGTCGCCCCAACGACGACAATAGCAAGCTCGGCGCGAAGTTTGTAATCAAGAGAGCACATCCGAACGAGCTAAGGAGAACCGCTAAGTATGGTTCCCCTCGTCAGACGCGCCAACCATAATCGCGTCCCGTTCTTGGGAACCGCTGCGCGCTGTGCTGTGTCGTCGGCGACGTTTTCAGATGCTACGAAACCAATGAATTCCGAAAGGTTCGTTGAGGAAGAGAAAGCAAGAATTTAGCGAGCCATATCTGTTCACATTCTCCACAAACGATTGGATTTTCTCAAAATTAACACGTTCATTAAACACTATTCCTACCAACACCGATCAAAATGACCGGTTCCCAGTTTTTTATTTTACAATTAGAAAAGTAATAAAACTGATTTCATAAGAAACGATTTTATAGATATCTTTAGTAGTGCACGTATTAAATTAAAGTCTAAATAAAATTAATCTTGTCATTTTTTAAGGGACCATGTACCAGTTACTTTTGAGCCTCGGTAGATTTAGTGTTAGATGATATAATTATGGTTAATAAATATAATATTGTTACACATAGTTTGGATAATATTATACTTCATTTCGCAATTCTTAACGGGTATTCTGATTGTATTATTGAGGCCATTTTTCGGAATTTTTCAAGAAAGAACTATTGAAATGTTTGCATATTTAGTGACACTTGAAGTATATGTGTGTGATTTTTTTTTAGTACAAATAACCAAAATAACATGAGGGGCGAGCATATATGTAAATAGGGAAATTTATCCGCAATTATTGTATACCACGATGTACAGTGGCTCACGAAAGTATTCGAACGCCCTTTAAAACAGAATAACTTTTTTATAATTGTAACAAACGACCTGATTTTTTATAATCAATTAGAAGCACTGGTTTATGAAATGATATGCAAAAAAGATTTTCCAAAAAATTATAATTTACGAAGTTACTTGCAAAAATAAAAAAGTCATTTTTTTAACTTTTTTATTAGGTCCCTTAAAGAAAATTTAAAATATATGTTTTGTCGATCTATGTTAGTTATACACATGCTGAAAATTTCGTCAAAATCGATTAACATACACACGAGCTACAAGCGATTAAAAATGTTGAAAATCGTAGTTTTACACGATTTTTTATCAGTTTCTACTTAAAATCCACAAAATCGTACATCTTTCGATGCGTGTCGTTTTTTCCTGCGTCAACCGATTTCGATGAAATTTTCAGCATGTGTATAACTAACATAGCTCTACAAAACATATATTTTAAATTTTCATTAAGGGCCCTAACAAAAAAGTTTAAAAAATGACTTTTATTTTTGCATGTAACTTTGTAAATTATAATATTTTGGAAAATACTTTTTGCATATCATTTCATAAACCAGTACTTCTAATTGATTATAAAAAATCAGGTCGTTTATTACAATTATAAAAAAGTTAGTCTGTTTTAAAGGGCATTCGAATACTTTCGTGAGCCACTGTACAGGGTGTATAAAAAGTAATGGTCATCCATCCTAGGGGTGACTTTACACCTCTGGATCGGTGGACATTTGTAAGAGAAACGTGCCGCAAAATTGTTTATAACAAAGAAAATTGTTGTTAAAGTTTTTTTTTACATCAACGCCTTCTACTCATCGAAAAGAGAAAATGTTTGAAAGGCGCCATATGTCGCAAACAAATAGTTATTGATATATTAGCTGTTAAAGTTTTTGCAAAATTTGATTGTGTGGAATTATACGTATAGACAAAAGCCTACTACTACAGTCCACACGTCCGTGTCGATGAGACAGAACATGATCGTGTGCGTGCCTGGAGCTTGGTACGGGTCTAGCGACGAATGTCCCTTTAAATTTCGTTTGCTCGAGGCACGCACACGATCTTGTTCTGTCTTATCGACACGGAGTGTGGACTGTAGTAGTGTGCTTTTGTCTATACGTATAATTCCACACAATCAAATTTTGCAAAAACTTTAACAGCTAATATATCAATAACTATTTGTTTGCGACATATGGCTCCTTTCAAACATTTTCTCTTTTCGATGAGTAGAAGGCGTTGATGTAAAAAAAACTTTAACAACAATTTTCTTTGTTATAAACAATTTTGCGGCACGTTTCTCTTACAAATGTCCACCGATCCAGAGGTGTAGATTCACTCCTAGGACGGATGACCATTACTTTTTGTACACCCTGTACATAGTTGTTAAAGAGCTTCTTCTCTGGACAAGGCAACAATGGGTGAAAGTCCATTTTCACTGATGAATCCAAATTCAATTCCTTCGGATCAGATGGAAGATGTTACGTAAGACGGCGTGTAGGTGAAGAATTTGAAGAGGGCGGGAGACAGGGAGGTGGGAGGGAGGGAGAGAGAGGGTGAGAGAGGGTCTGATTCGTCCGCGTTTTTCATTAATAACTCCTTAAAAATGCATTGGTGGAAATTTTTGTTAAGGAAAAAGTTACTTCAACTGACTTCGACAACCATTCCATTCAAGGTTTTCCGACATTTTTGGGACCCTGTCGTATAGGGCTGAGTGACACACCTTCATATATTAAATGTTAAAGCTCTCAGCTCCGTTGTGTGGATCGGTCCGCGAATGTGACGAGCGAACGAGTTTCTTGGCTGTGGATCGATACGGAGAGGATAGACCTAGCGAAACGTTAAACCTGACCAGGTGGACGAGATTCTAACAAAGGAGACGTCGCCGGCCAGGAATGGAAGAAAAAAAGGAAGCCGCGAGTTACGAAGTTCCGACGCGAGCCGATAAATCCGGTTTGAACCGGAATGAAGGCGACACACCTCTGATTCGGGAGCGATTCGGGTCGGGCTCAGTTCGTGCTGGACTTGGGCATGGACTCGGTTCAGCCTCCTCGGACTCGGTTAAGGGTGGCCACGGTCGCGGTCGCGGCCACGTCATCACTCCCTTTTCGACCCCCTTCAACACGTTTTCAGCCCACCGATGCTGACCTCGGCCGGTTGTCATTTTTATTACGTCCCTTTAACGAATCGCGACGCCGCTCGCCGAGTAATTACACCACCCGAATGGAATGATACACTCACCCGTAATAATTCCTTGTATTCCCGACTGTCTGCTCGTTATCCCCCAATAAGGACGCTCTCGAGCCGAACCTTGGGCGTAGCATTATAAGAGGCCCTCCACTCGTTCCACTCGCTCTACGACGTAACGCCTCGGCTCGTTGACAAAATTATGCCCACCCACACGCCCAAGCCACCCACTCTAACCTGTGCTCGAAACTTAGGGAACAAGCTTTCTTACGGATTTTCTTGGTCAGCTGTTACGGCTCTGCTTCACCTCGTTGCCGGAGACATTATTGTCTTTTTATCCACTGCGTGCTGGGGCTGACTCGAACCTACTTTTGTTTATATATTTGGAGACTCGAAAATGTAATATTTAAATACTTTTTCAGTCCAGCTTGAAAAATTTTCAGATAAAAACGAATTAATAAGAAACACAATAAAACTTTTTAGGGCATATCTCTTAGCCTTTACTTGACACACCCACACTGAACACGACTTGTTGCTTCTAATACTCGTGAGAAGATTGTTTATAAACAGAAATAAAGTTGACAACCATGACATTGGTGTTTCCAGTGCGTTAATGTGGGAAAAAGCACTGTCCCTTGCATAAAACTACAAGAGTATTCTCGTCCAACTATTTAAAAAGGGAAAAATACATTTTTGCTAAAGATTGACGAGTTAGATAGTCCAAGAAATTTCCTGTAATTTCTATGCTAAATATGGCTGGACTGTCGTCCGTTTAAAAAAGTTCCGTAAAGCCTCGGAAGCCCCAGCGCGCCAGATGGGTGTTAAAATTGCATAGAGCCGTGGCGTTCCCAATAGTCCACTTAAGGGTTAATAGCGTGGAGCTATGATGATTGATTAAGACACTTGTTGATTACACAAACACACTCGAACACGTTATGCGGCGAGCGGAGGTGTTTTTTCAGTTTACACAACGGGAGCGTGTTGCACAAGAAAAGGGCAGCCTAAACTAAAAAGACAACGACCTGCAATTACGCTTTTTGCATTTCCATCTGGTTTCAAGATCGAAAGCGGAAACACTGATCCTAGCGTCCGCGATTTAATGAATTTATTATACAGGGTGTTGTTTCGTCTAAAACAGGACACCTAAATATCTCTGCAGGTTATTGCGATGCAAAAGATATTTGTTACGTAATGTGCATATTATCAGTGGACCAAATATCTGGCACGTTCCAAAGTACATTTTTTTCGGAGTTATCAAAGTCATCGATGTTTTTTAACACATCACTGCATTTTTATTTTATTGCATCGGGTAACTGATCGAAAAATACATTCAGATATGTATAATAGCATGACCTTGAAATGACCATGATCCTCGAAAATTAAAGTTTTACCTAGAACCGATGTCGAATATCTTCGGCCACGACTCCTGAACCTGTGAATGCGAAGAAAATATTTTTTATCACACTAAGAATATCGATCAACAGATGCGTGTATGTGTTAACCGTTAAAACAACACTCACATTCTCTTAAGTTATCATCAGAGATGTTCAAAATGGCGTCCTTCTACGTTCATACATTCGTTTCACAGATATCTTTACATTGAGAAGGAAATCTTTTTACAGTCAAGAGATCTTTTTGAACATTGTTTAGAATATACGGCTCAATCGCGCGCGAGGAGCGCCGCAAGTTCATTTTAGCTTCCGACTGCATAATTTTGCATAATTTTTCTAATGCAGCGTACGCATAACACTTACTTCACGGTGCGTTTAAGTATGTACATTGTACATATTAGCAAGATAATAAATACTGACGTAAGCGAATAAATGGACCGCGTAGACTCGCATGGACCAACCGAAAAAGTTCAACAAGACTGAATTGATCATTAACCTACTATGCAGCATCCAGAAACGAAGCTCATTGTTTACACGCAATTTGCTGTTGCAAAATTTTAATTGAAACTAATTTATTAATTCACTTCATATATTTTTTACTTAGCATTGATTTATTTTTATTACCCTGACCATCAAAAAAATCAATCATATTCAATATTGCACTTTTATGGCTGGAGGGGGATGGACCCTTCCGGTCGTTCGAGGGTTAAAGAAAGAATGAAATTTCTATTTAGCTTCTGTTTAGTACTATACAGACTATTTTTATTTTCCGTAGAGATCCTGCTAAAACAGAAGTCAGCCTCCCCACGAGCCGTACGCCTAATCCAAAAATGTGTCACTTCATCAGCCAGCTTGTTCAAATAAAAGACCTCCTCAGCACCGTCCTCCGCAAACGCAGTAAGACCCGCAGTCCAATTATCGCGCCCCTTCCTACGACCCTGTGCGCCTCTGCTTCCCGACTTTTGCATCAAGATGCACCCGACGAGATAATCCCGAACAAGTTCGTGTAGCACGATTCAGCGAATCGCGTACAACTTCCGTCGAGCGGGAAGATCGATCGAAGAGGAGAGACAGGTAAACAAAGTAGCCATACGGCCAATTAACGAGCTCGATGGCGAAGTACCGGCATCGACCGATGCTGTCCGATCATCGGACACAGGTGAAACAGGTGAAATCTCCTGGCCTGTGCAGGTGAGCACAGATATACGTGTCCTCGCGTGTGCTCTCCTTCGATTCCATCTGCTCTCCCGAGCAGGCAGAAAGTCGAAAGGTGGAACCACCCCCATTATCGAACGTCCTGCTGTGAGCAGCACCGTCGCGTCGCGTCGAATTCAACCCCCCACCAGATTCGCAGGATACTAGGAAGCAGTTATCAAACAACCCTCGAGAGCCGGTCAGGTCCTGAGGGCCACTGTTCGCAGGCCCTTTGGCCTTTGGACGAAAACGTCATGGAGGTTTGATCATGTTCACTTTGGTAACAGGATCATGAAGGTCCTAGAAAGATGGAAGGTCCTTTTCCCTCTGGTTCAAAGCCTAACGAGCTTGTCAAGTCATTCTTACTCAGGTCACAAAATTGTAGAGGTCCCGGAGAAGCTGGGAGGTCCTCCAAGTTTCGGTTCAAGGGGTCACGTCCTCGTTCGGTTATTCTTGCTCAGTTCACAAGATGCTAAAGGTCCTAACAGCCGTGAGGTCCTTTATCCACTGATTCATACCGTCATGGGCCGTTTTGATCAACCTCGCGCAAGTAGCAGGAAGTAGAGCCACTGGAGAGAACTTGTATAGACATCCTTGCTCACTTAACAAGATCCTAGAGGTCCTGTGTCATTCCTGTGGTCATTCTTGCTCATGTAAGAGTATAGTGGAGGTCATTCGACCTTTGGTATCACCACGTCTCCGACCTGTTCGGTCATCGTCGCTGACGTAACAATACCGTGGATGTCCTGGAAACGCCGACCCAAATATGTTCCCGCCAAACCATCGTAAATCCTGGCTGGCCCCACCCCCGCGACTTCCACGGTTTTCACCGATTCGACCCTCTTTTCTCTATCTTCCTCCGTCTCCAAGATCCCCTATCTCCCTCTATATTTCTCACTCTCTGTATCTTTATTTCGCTCTTTCCAGCCAGTCTGCAGCAGGCCGAAGTCTTTGTTCGCGATGGAAGCAAACAGAACGCGAAAGAGAAGTCTTGCGCGGATACACACGCGATTAGTCGAATTCCCAGCTTCAGATACGCTGTTCCAGGCGATGCGATGGCTGGCTCAGTTCCGAGTTTTTAGTGCAACTCTGATGTGCAGCCGCGTCAAGCACAGACACGGGCCCGGACACGTGTAACGGAGTATATGTACACACTACCGTGCAGAAAGCTGTGCGTCTCGTCAGTGTGTGCAGTCGAAAACGGCCACGCCGAGTTGGCCGAAGCGGGCGCACGCGCTCCAAGAAGCACCGCTCGAAAAATCATCCGCTCCGCGGGCGTACACGCTCTCCACGCGATCCATGCTGGACCCGCTCGAACCCGCTCCGACCCGCTCCGTGCAGCCGCTTGACCTCGTCCGACAGCTCGATTGCACCCTTTTCCAGGATTGGGCGAAGGGATGCGAAAGCAGAGAGGTCAATGGCGCAACACGTACTCGCATCCACCAAATACAGTTTCAATTCGTTTTAACATTCGAGATATACTTGATTAATTGAAACGCCAGGCTCCTGATTTTTTATTTCACTACTAGCTTTCGTCCGCGGTTTCGCTCGCACAGGAAACCGTTTAATGCCCTCGGAAATTGATATTGTTTCTCCATAAAACCTTTTAACCCCCCATTCACCCCTATAGCGTTTTAATTTTGTCATGTCACCATCGTAGATTTCAAAACCCCTTTTCACCACCTTAGGGGATCAATTTTTTAAAATGCCGAAATAGGTGTTTGATTAATTATATCGAAGAGCATTAAGACCAAGTTTCAAGCAAATCCGACTACAAATAAAATATTCCTCATACAAACGTTGCAACCCCTTTTCACAGCCCCCTGGTGGTTGAATTTCGAAATATCGTTTCTTATCCCTTGTATAGATCACATAAAGGAAACCTCTGTGCAAAATTTCAGCTTTCTAGGTCCAAGGGTTTAGCCTGGGCCACGGTAGAGGTGTTCAGACTTCCTTCAGAAAAGTGTGATAGATAGAGGTTAGTTCGTCGCTAGATGGCATAGCGGGCATCCTCACAGTTTTTATGTACGTGTATGAATGAGATTGTGTGTAACAGCACGTCCATGTAACCTGTGCTAAGGTATGTACCGTACATATACCTTAGCACGGGCTACATGGACACGCTGCTACACACAATTTCATTCACACACGTACATGAAAACTGTGAGGATGACTAGTATTCCATCTGGCGGCGACCAGAGAACTAACCTCTATCTACCACAACACTTCAGCCTTAGTCGTAACACCTCTATAATACACCGTGGCCTGGGCGTTGATCAGTGAGTGAGTGAGTGAGTGAGTCAGGACTGTCTTTTTATATACAGGGTGTCCCGTAACAGGTGGTACAACCGAGCAGGGGATGATTCTACATGAAAGACTGTGTCGAAAATATAGAATAAAATTTTTTGATACAAGGCTTTGTTTTCGAGAAAAATGAGTTTGAAAATTTATCCGATTTGAGCCGATTGCGGCTCAACAGACTTTATTCTGAAAAAAGCCTTGTATCAAAAAAAATTTTTTTGATACAAGGCTACGGGACACCCTGTATATAGATTACTGGAATTAGTGATTGTCTCAAAAGCTTCTTTAACCTTAAGTTAATTTTATTGGATGAAGCAATTCATCATTTTCGTTCCATATTTTTTACTCGTCATTTTGAACAACTATTGCCCACCGCTATTCCAAACTACCCTGCACGAGGAAAGTTACGAGGAGACTGTAATGGGAGTATTAATTTTGATCGACGTACGCTCGTCGAGTCACGAGACTGCAGACAAGCTTCAGACGCCCCCTTACTCACCCTCACGGGAAAATCGTGCTTTCGTTTGCGAGCACAATTTCGCAGTCTCTATGGTGATTTTGAGACTCTTGATGGTGGAAGGACGTTCCATAAAATGTGGAGGGTCAGAAGAATTTAAACAATTGGACTTTCCATGCAGGAAAAATCATTCTCAACCCTCTAATTCCGCATAACTTTGAAATTACACCTATTATCTGCCATTTCCACCCTTATCTTCATTTCAGATAACTACCTCTTTACTATAATTCCTTTAATTACACTGTCCAACAAATTTCAACTTTTTTTATGTTCCCTAACTATTGTTGGGTCCTTCTTGTAGAGTTTTTTGCGCTGATTCCGAATCTGTCCTTAACTTTTCTCCTATACGCACAGTTTTTGAGAAAATGGAGTTTAAAAAAAAAGACATATTTTTAAACTCTAAACAAATATTGTGATGTTATTATAAAAGATATTGAATTGTTCTTTACAGCAAAAGATTCTGTAGACTTTCCCGAATACAGTGATATCCAATATTAATACATTATGATTGTTTAAACATGTTTAAACAATGATTAAAGACGGAGACTGACACCACTTCTACACCAATTTATGAGGATATTTTTCAATTTATCTCAAAAAATTAGGATCCAGCGGAAAATCGAACTATACCACGCGATAGAGCAGACTTTTATCTTGAGAAGCCACCCTGTCAAGTTTGGATCGTCGACGTTTTTTTCGAACCAGAAAGCAAAATATCTTCGCCCGACATGAGTTGCCGCCAGTGGCGCTCACTACTAGAACGGTCGTTCGCCGCTCCGTATCCCGTCCCGAGCGCCACTGGCGGCATAGCATTTAATATTTAATTTCTCGTACAACATTATTAGAGCTAGCATAAAAAGAAATTCGAAAGGTATATGTTATACATGATTGATTATATCAATTAGTAGCGATGGCTGAACCACGGGACGTGACACCTAAAAATATTTCCCTCGTCCCTTTGGACTTTGGGTCCCTTAATGGTGGGACAACTTTTCAGAAAATGTTGAAGGTCGCAGGAATTTAAAAAATGATGTAATGCTGTGTAACTCTTTTTATCTAACTTGTCTAATCTATGTAACTGTATTTATCCATGCTAGCTGTGTAATGTAACACTGTCCTTGAGGTATTTTCAGATTTTTCCTAGAAATATTATGAATGGAGAGCAAATTGAAGTTGTCTGCAACTGTTTTGAAGTTGAAAAACATTTGAAAATAGAAAGCTTGCTGGTGCTGTTTTCTGCAAATGCACGAAGGGAATGCATGACGGTCCTCCGGCCATGCATATTTAACTCGCCGAGTCTAGGAACTGATTTGAAACAGATTGCGACCGATTTCCTAATGTATACATGCAACCACGCTTGTTACATTATTGACTGCCCCAATTGCGACATTGTAAGGTTTCACAAAACGAAATTCACACGAATTCAATTTGAAACGCTTGCTATTCAGGCAGGCTTCGCGGTGTTATTAGTCTGTGATCAGTGCATAGCACGGATAACGAAATATAAATACTCGTCGGCAGTGACTTGTTTCGAACGAGCGTATTGTAAACAGTCGTACGCGACAATATTTCAGCAGATTGCCGGCAGCCGGCAGCAATTCGAATTACATTAGATCGAAGTTGCCACAAGCTCGGTCAGATATCCAGATTGTCTTTCTGCATGAATTTGATCTTTCGAATCGGATATTAGAATATTTGATTTTTCAATGATCACGCGTTTGTTGAAAATATTCTATTACAGCAATGTAGCGGTACTAGAACGTAATTAATCAATACTAAAATTATCCGAGGAATTTAATCAATGAAAATTTCGCTCGAAATTGCTTCGAATTTTTGCGCACTGTTTTCTGCTCCATTAACCTTCGTGCATCGCTCTGGTAATTGTTACATTAATATTTTGTAAATCAAATTGGGGCGATGTTGGTATTCCATTAACTGGGGAAAGTTTTATTAACTTCTTCATGTCTAGATTGTAATGGAAGCGAAATGGCGCCGCTGAATTGATTTACTCATTTCTGAAGAAAAATTATTTTCAAAAAAAGCAGTATCTTGAATGAATCCATAAAAAGACAGGACACAAATTCAATTATACTTTTCATTACGATTTATAAACATTAAAAATCAATTATATTAATTCGAGGACCTTTTAAAAGTCAACCCCCAAAATGACACCTGTCAAGAACATCAGAACAAGCACTGTCTACTATTTACAAAATGTTTCAAGACCATTGAGCTAGTGAAATATTGTTTGAAAACAATAGAGAATCGATATAAATCCTAATTTAATACAAACAATAGGGCAAGAACTGGATAATACAGCCAAGCAAAAGAGAATTAATCCTGAGCGAAAGAGAATGCAATCCTTGTGCAACCAAAATTAGCAAATAATGGCTAATTTGGTGTCGAGACGTTGCTTAAACAATTCCACGACAGGATCGTAAAGAGGACATGTCTGGAACAGTGCGAAACGGTATCAGTGTCATTCGGGCTGCCCGTATCCTCGGTGAAACTTTTTTAGCGAGCGATCCAGTGCAAAGCGAAGCTCCAGTTCTGAACCCCGAAAAATCGTTGGCCGGACGCGGGATGTTTTATAGCCGGCTCGCATGCGATTGACAGATATTTCATAACAAATATCGGGGATCGAAGCCAGCCGACCGGATTGTGTCTTAACGAACGACCTCGGCGACCCGCGGCCTTGATAAGACTCGATACCGAAGAACCAATCGACTAGTATCACGGCCATTAACTCTTTGCACTCGCAGACTTCTCCCAAATCATCCTGCAACGCGAACTCATCCGTTTGCCCATTACAGAAACAATTATCCCACTGAAATTGAAAAATCAAACTTTCTGCCATTATTGGTTTGGTACAATGTATTGTATTATTTTCGTACATAGTAGAAGTCCTCTCTATAATTGATGGCACACATTTTACATCAGAATAACCTTTTTTATATACGAACCAAACTCAAAATGACCTTTGGAAAAAAATATTCTTGCCAGATATTTGGTCCACTGATAATATGCACATTACGTAACAAATATTTTTTGCATTAAAATAGCCTGAAGAGATATTTAGGTGTCCTGTTTTAGACGAAACACCCTGTACAGTCACTGAATTCGTAATAAAAGGGACTATTATCATTGTCGATGTGGTACCGTTTAAAAAAATGAATGTGACCTTGATCAGCATTACCAATAAAGAATACTTGTGAACATATTGGTATGTATATTATACCGGGTATTTCACCTAACTTGACCACCTTGAATATCTTTGTTGTTTTTAAAGATACGTCAAATGTCTGTATGACAAAGTTGAATGGTAAAATGGGCCTCATACGATACCAAGAAAATTACATGAAAATAAACCTTTGTGGTATCATATGAGCCCCATTCTGAATCTTTGTATCTTTGAAAACAACAATGATATTTGAGGTGATAACGTTAGGTGACTCACCCCTGCATATGTAGTAAAATACGTAGAATAATTTTTGGTTGAAATTTAACGAGTTTTGCGCGCGTGCGCGTCTCAGCCAATTTCACACCTACGTATCGGACACTGATATGTGTGAAATGCGTTTCGGAGGTGTGTTCGGACCCTGAACGCACGGCTCCGTGTCAATAATTGTCTCTTTATTGTGGAGGAGTTTTATACGGATAAATTTTCTGGCGTGCCGGTTCGGTCGAATTGGAACGTACGTACATTTTGAGCGAATTCCATTAAAATTGCAGAAAATATACGGCGTTCGATGCTCCCGATACTCTTACAAAGCCGCAGAACCATAATCCCGATATTTTAATGAAACCCTTTTAAAGGGGGGTGGAGAATATTTAAAATAATCATAAAAAATGGAGACACGCGTCTGTATCCCTTTTTATGAAGAATTGCAGAATTTTTAATTCACTAAATACCCTTTAACCAACCCCTAAGTATCACTGAATTACCCTGGATATATTCTTCACATTTCATTCTGTTTTTGTACATTCTGAAATTTGTTGGAAGTATTATATTGTTGACAATTGCGTTTTAAATCCAATAACCACCCCTAAGCAACCTTTAAGTATTGGAAGATTGTTCCGAGTATTTTTTCCAGTACCATTTTGATTTTACACATTTTAAAAATTGTTTGAAGCAACCTGTAACTGTCGCTGAATTATCCCGACCATATTCTTCGCATTTCATTTTGTTTTTGTACGTATTTGAACTAGTTTGTTGGCTCTAGGTATGGAGAAAAATTGGACAGTGGGTTTGTGATACCATGAAATTGTACGTCCATTGATCATGTATAGATCACGATGATTGTCAGCTAGGAAGCCAGTTCTCAATGGAAGTAAGCCAGAAATCAATGAAATGCTACTATATGTATGTACAGTAGGGTGGACCTTACTTTTCGACCTTCGAATTTTTCCGGGACATCCCCTAGGATTATGACACTAGCTAAAAAAATAATCCATGGAAACTTTTAGATCGATGGAAGAACGGGAAAACGTGCCTCGCCGAGCTCAAAAATTGTTCATTTTTGAAACTTGGTTTTCTCCATTATAGTACGTTGTAAACATACATGAAAATCCGGAAGTTTCTTTTTGCCAAGAGTAAATAAGGTCCACCCTAGTGTACAGTCTCCAACCCTTTCGACAGGGTACTTTGTTTTTATTTGAATTGCGTCTCTCTGCAATGTTTTGTACCGTTCTATAAAAACAGTACCTGTATAAATTATGGATAGCGAATAGAGGGTGTGTACTACATACAATATTCACGAGCAACCTGAAAAAGAGTAGTGAGGTACTGGTTATTCTTATTAAAAAAAACTGACCACTTACAGTCCTCGACAAAATAATAAGACACCTAGCATATTTTTAAATTTCTTGTATTTAAAGGTGGAAAGTGTACACTCTGTTATATCCTGAATACTACATACTATCTCCAAAGTAAACACGCAAAATCTTAGGATTGTATCGCATACCATAGCAAAATTAGAGAAAGATATGTGAACTCGGACTGACATTGCTTCGACAAAAGTATAAGACATTTCGCTTATTTTCCAATCATGTGACTTCTACCATTAAGTATTCTACTGCCAACGTATTCAGACGTTGAATCTTGTGATTTTCTTACAATATAAGGACATTTATTACAATAAAAAATAAATAATAGGTTGAGGAAAGCAGTTAGATAAAAGTGAGGTCGATCGATTCGTTCTGTTGCGCACGGAAAAGTACAGTATTAATAAAATTGCGAAATTATTAAACCGAAGTAGGTGCGCGATGTATAATGTGTTAAAAAATACAAGTGTTTATGGAGAAACAGAAGGAAGTGGAAGACATAGCGTTACTTCCGAACGTGATAAACGTGCAATTTTGCGTGTTGCGTCGAATTTTAAGGACGCGACAAAACAAATAGCCGAAGAAGCAGGTGTGAAAACAAATTTAAGAAATGTATATCGCATTTTACAAGGAAGCAAACACATTAAACGGAAGAAATTAAAACAACTGCCACCCTTAATGGAGGAACACAAAGCAGCACGACTAAAGTTCGCTCGTGAACACGTCCACTGGATGAAAAAATGGAAAAAAATCATTATTAGTGACGAGAAAAAATTCAATTTAGATGGCCCTGACGGCTGGGCCTACTATTTTCATGATTGCAGAAAGGAAGAACTTCATTTGAGTCGTCGTCAAATGGGTGGTGGCAGTGTTATGGTATGGGCCGGTATTGGTTACTATGGAAAAACAGAAATAAACTTTTTATTAGGTCGGATAAATAGTAATAAATATATTGAGCTAAAATAGCAGATCAGTTAAACAAGCATGCACTCCGTATCACGCGCGGTGACTACATTTTTCAACAGGATAATGCAGCAATCCATACTGCAAAATCAGTGAAACAATTCTTTTCTTCAAAAAATATTAATATTTTGGAATGGCCCGCTCGTTCTCCCGACATAAATATTATAGAAAATGTGTGGGGAGATTTGTCAAGGCGAGTCTACGCGAATGGGAGACAATATAGTAACGTAAATAAATTAAAAGAAAGTATAAATCACAATTGGACACATTTAGAACAAAAACTAATCAAAAAGTTATATAAAACTATTCGAAAGCGATTACTAGACGTAGTACAATTCAAGGGAGGTATCACAAAGTATTAATTTTGTATTTTTAGTTGCTTAATCAAACATTTTTGTGTTAGTGTCTTATACTTTTGTCGAAACAATGTCAGTTCGTGTTTACATATCTTTCTCTAATTTTGCTATGGTATGCGATACAATCCTAAGATTTTGCGTGTTTACTTTGGAGATACATATGTAGTATTCAGGATATAACAGAGTGTACACTTTCCACCTTTAAATACAAGAAATTTAGAAATATGCTAGGTGTCTTATTATTTTGTCGAGGACTGTATTGTTCAGTTGAAACCTGCACATTTAATCATTTCACTTTTTCATTCGAAAGCGAAAGTTACTACTTGGTTGAATAAGGTTCTGCTTCTGTCGGAAAGTAAAAGTAACTGCCCTAATAAGTAAAATGAAAAGTAAGAACGAATTAACAGCAAAAACACTAATGAATCAAACAGGCCCCAGCAAATGACCGCGGCGAAAAGAATTAAAACACAGTTTCGTAGTACCTCCGGCCATTTGTTAGGTTAGGGCAGGCATGCACAGGTGGACGATTTGGGAGCAGGAGCAATCGACCCTGCTCCTGAGCAGGGTCGGAGCAGTGACCTTGCTCGGACGTATGGAAGGGGAACCCACCAATTGTAAACGGAGCACGAGAGAAGACGAGAAGAAGAGCGTATGAGAGTGGGGACGGCGTCTACGTTGTTGTAGTCTGACCACTCCGGCGCGCTCTCCACTTCCCCACGCCCCTCCCACTCGTCTTCTCTCGTGCTCGGTTTACAAGTCACGCTTAGTGGGTTCCCCTTCCATACGTCCGATCTGCTCTGAGAGCATACGGGGAGCAACTTGGGAGCACGGGAGCTGCTCTGAGAGCAAAGAGCTGTGTATGCCTGGGTTAGGGGATGGAGGCCCGGCTGGGAAGATCGTTCCCTAAATGCAAGCCCGTGCTGAATTACGACGTCGAAGTCAAACGTCTGCGGTAAAGACCCATATCCGCGTAATTTACGCCGGTGCGCGATACTAACGCGTATTCACCGTCGTTCGTGGATCGTTATCATACCCTGACGGGTTTAGCCTACGTCCTTTTTTCCGGTACCATTGCGGTCTGACGAAAGAATGAAACTGTTACGCATTAAATGTGCAATCTCCAAATGTTCTAGTGCAAACTCCAAAAACTACCTTCTTTTCTGTGGGAAGATCTCCGTTTGGAATAATGACAGTAGTTCGGCGAGACAGAGAATTAGCAAGTTTCGTGAATACAATTTTCAACAAAGAGCGGCAACTTTTCAACAGCGCAGCGATGCACGTTACGTACGTCATACAGGCGCGCGACAGTCTCGTATCAAGTGACAAACGCATGCATGCATACCTTGATTCTCATTTGGGGCCCCAGCGAGGTGAAAATGTGTAAAAAATCGTTGGACGACATTGAACCTACCTACTCGTTAAAATCCACAAGGGCATTTCTAATATCCGCCCTATGGAATTATCAAGTAGAAGGGGTCAATGCCCTTTCACATTTAAATTCTTCTCACCCATATCCACAAATCCTTATCCTGCACTATAATTGTTCATAACACCGTACTTAATGCACTGGAACAAACCACACATATGTTCTGGCACTATTTACAATATCATACGCACGCACTACAAGTTTACAGAGAGTACAAGTTTACTGAGGGGAATGAGGAGAATGTAAAGAACTGGTAATCCTTTAATGTTGAAACACTGCACTTTATTGAACTTGATTTACGTCGCGAGACTCGCTCACAGACGGAACGGACATCTTGAGGTCGTGTGATTTCTGCGGACGGAAATCTTCGACGCGTGTTAATAACACTAAAACACCATTACTGTCGTACTAACAATAAGACGTTAGCGTGTACTTACTTGTGTAACGTCTTATTGTTAGTACGACAGTAATGGTGTTTTAGAGTTATTTAAATTGAAATATCTCCTGAACTACTAACTTTAGGACATACATAGGTTAGTACTTTTTTATAACGAATGTCCAGCTGCATCGGTTGATGTATTAAAAGATACCTCATTCCATTTAAAAAAATGATGGTGACCTTCATATCTCTAAAAAAAAATTACAAAATAACAAAAATTTTTTTGGTATCGTATGAGCCCCATTTTACCATTCAACTTTGTCTTTCAGACATTTGACGTATCTTTAAAAACAACAATGATATTCAAGGTGGTCAAGTTAGGTGAAATACCCTGTATATAACATAGTAATATTAACATAATAACATAATATATATTAAATATATGATGTATATTACATACATTATATATAGCATTCAGTAGTTCTAGTGTTGAAATTCAGGAAGCACGTTCAGCAATAAAGGAATAGCAATTTCGTAAATGTATTGAGAAGCTATCCGGAGGATGGCATTGGATGAGAAGGGGTATTTTGTGGAGAAATAAAGCAATACTCGTCCACTTTATCCTTTCCATTCATTCTATTTAACTTCTCTTTCAATATCGGACGTGGAAACTGTACGAACGATCGAATATGTTTCTCGAAAGGCTCTTGTTAATATGAAAATAGGACATCCTATTTAGAAAGACGAAGGTCTTTGGAATACACGGCAAAACCTACCCTTTAATTGCACACGCTTTCTCTCTTTCTCTCGTTTGATCGATACGTCAGATATATGCAAGTCGAACGGGTTTAAAGTACAGGGAGGTGGATTCTCAGTCAGTCGCGATCGAAATAGTTACCCTGTTTATCCACGATCAGTCAATGACCTCGAAATCCGCGATCTCATAGGTCAACCAGAATTAATCCTCCGCGATACTGACTTTCAATTCTTCTCCACTGATCGCTGGAATTTATTGGACGGAATTGATTCGAACGGACTACGAAGCTACGAGTTTCCTTCGAATGGTAAAATCATCGACTGCTTATTACCGATAAGTTATCAGTGGATGTTCCAGTATAGAAAGAACCACCGACGAGATACTATTAAAGACTGCCAGCACCGACGAGATACTGTTAAAGACTGCCAGCCTTACGGGAGTTGGCGGGACTTGAATTTTTCGGTGTTCTCTTACGCCCTCTAGGATATATTCTGACTGGAGTGAGAAACAGGAGGCCAACGACGGCATTTCGTCGGTGCAGAAGACACTGTATTGGTATCGTGTTAGCAAAGCGCACGCGCGCTACACTCACCAGCGTACCTTTACTATATCCGTGTGCGCTGCTTGTGCACTTGTGCCAGCCACAATCTATTTTTAGAACTTGCCATGTTGCCATGCTTTACGGCTTACGGAAACGAAACTGAAATTCGACTGTCGAGCCGTCGAGCGTATGAATCGCAATCTGGAGCTAGACTTCGGGTCCCCGTGCAGCGAGGATTTTTTTTATATTTTTTTTTTCATTACTTTTTTAATTACATTTTTTAACCTTCCAAAAAATTAAAAATGTTAAAACTATGTTCAAAATATGTATTCATTTTAAATAGAAACGTTTTGTTACTGTCATAATTGCATTAATAAAAATTGGTATATGATCGAGAACAGTTTGATGGTATTTATTTGGACTGATTGGAGAATACGAAAATGCAGGAAGTATTTTTTAGTTTATGAAACAATTTGTAGATTTATTAGTTGTCAAACAAATAATAAAATAAATTGTAGAATATATATAAATTGATTTTATACTAGCATACACAAGTTTATTTGATGTTCTGTCTTCCTAAAATAAAAAAACACAGTCATAACTATAATTATAATAGAATTTCATAAAATATTGAGGTTATTGCAAACTCATCTTTTTTCGCGATGATGCTCTAATTTTATTGCTTCTCTCGAATGTCCATTTCCTTCCGAGACAGTGCGTTTCTAAGTGTAAATAAAAAATGTTGATATAAAATGTATCATAATTAAACTACAATTATTCTAATAACGTAGAATGTAGTACATATTAAGTTTTAATTACCAGGATTTTCTTCTTCGACGTTAAGCACCCTTTACTGCTTCTCGTAATTTACGTATATGGACATTAGGGTGGACCTTATTTTTCGACCATGAAATTTTTTTGTCCCGTAAACCAGAATTGTAACAAATGTTGAGAAAATGATCTGGAAAAATTTTGGGGCCGATTGGATCATGGGAAAATGAGGCGCAGCAAATTTGAAAATTTTGAATTTTTTAAATCTTTACATAAATAGACGTTATGATATATCGTTGAATTTGTCTTTTTTCTCTTTAAGAATCCGTATGTAGCATAAACAGTTGTTGATAGAAAAAACATCCGTGACTTTGAAAACTTGAAATAATTACTTTGAAAAAAAATTTTTTCTCTGATACTATATCCACTATATCCACCTCCTTATATACTACAACTTTTGTTTGAAGAGTTTTTTTATATATACATAACTGACAGAGATATTAAGGGGCGTAATTTGCACTATTCGGTAGCTATTTTCATAGCTACATGCTGCCGAATAATGAAAATTACGCCTCGTAATCGAAAAAATAGGACTTTTGAGGCAGATAGCGCCCTAGATCGATGTTTTATCTAGCGTTTTTGACTAGTGAAAAACCCCGTGTTTGTATTATCGAGAAATGAGTAAATGAATATCTTGCAATCCTGGAAGTCTCTCTACTACCTTAACTAAATTCATTAATACGCTCCAATCTACAAAAGAAAAACAGTTAAAATATCGGAAAAAGAAGTTATTATGAATAATAAGTAGACTGACTGAAACATAGACTGAAGGTGGTCAATGATACCGCTGAACGGGGCGTTAAACTAATGGAGGATCATATTAAAATTTTATATAGAAACAAAGTGGAGAAATAATATATACTATGCAAACTGTGATGGAATATCGACAGCAGTATCCTGACGCCACAAAACAGATCTGTCAAAGGATTTTTAAATATTTTTTAATATAGAGAGAGAAACACCTGATCAATCCCTACATGCGATTAATTGCATTTTTAAGAGGCATTGAAGACAGCTTATTAACTGAGAGTTATTAAAGTTTTCATTTTCCTCAGAGTCAGTAAGTTCTTTATTTTTCTCGGAGTCATTAAGTTTTCCATTTTTCTTGGAGTTATTCAATTTTTCATTTTCCTCAGTGTCGTCAAGTTTTTTCATATAGTCCAGTCGGCAGGTCGCAAAAAGGCGTCTACCTGGAAAGTATTCCGAACTTAATGAAATTTTGACACCTCATTTAGGGGTACTCTGGGGTGTCGAATCTCTGTTTTCGACCTCGAGGACCCTGTGCTAACTTGGGGAGGGGGAAAAAACCACTACTTTTATTACCTTGTTTTGGTTTTTCGCCTATCGGGCTCGAGTCGGGTACGCGATACATCAGACACATCGGGAAGCTTATGACTAGACTGCGGATTTTATGCATGTATGACAAAAATGTACACGTTCAATTTAAAGCAGTGGACATGTTAAAAATATTTAAGGACATCAACGTATTAGTTTCAGCTTAATAGGATAATTAAAAGAAGAATACAATTTATATTTGGCTCATGTGCCGTGCAATCAATGCAAACATTTTTTATTTTGCATAAAGATCCGCAGTGTACTCATGACTCACCTTTGTCGGGCGGCTTCTAAAACAATAGAACAAGATCGCGCGAACGAGTTATCGCGATACCCGAGAATCAACTGTGCGTTCTTATGAAATAGATAATAATAATAATGGTACGTATTTCTTTCATAACTTGTCCATAATGTGATTTTTATATAAGTACATTAGGTATATTCGGCAGACATGTGCATGATCGTTATTTGTATTAAAATTTGAAATAATGCACGTTTCACGTGAAAAAATTATAAGAAAATATTTACAACGTGGTATGTAATAAGTTATGATAACTTTTCAGTGGGTGATGTTTTTATTAACTGTTAAGTAACCTACTTAACTATCATTAATCTTACACAAATTCTTAAAAGATAATATATAGTATACAATATAAAATAAAATAGAAATTAACTTAAAATAAAATCATATAAAATAAAAAACTAGAGGGTTATTGTTGCTCGCTCGCTTCGTTCGCTCGCGAGTAGGGTTGTTTTTGCTCGCTCGCTTTGCTCGCTCGCGGATAGGACTGCTCTTGCGAAAGGGTTAGTGGTACGCATGGCTAGTAGTACCTATAGCTATTAATGTTTTTTTTTTATTTGGTGTGTGACTCTCCACGAGCCACACAAAGAACTTCCCGATTCGTTAGTTGCAGTATATTATTATCATTACTAAGTGTACGTTTTAAGAAGATTATACGTTTTCAGGGAAATTCAATAGTTTTCTACTTATCAAAATGTTTGCTATATGGCGTCACATTAAACCAACATCGTATGCTCGTTGCTCGCTTGGTTCCTTGTTATAGCATACTAATGTTGCAAAATAAATTGTCTTAATTAGTTTTTCGCAAACGATACAACTCCTCATTATCCGGGTTTGCAGTAGTGATCTTGGTTTTCTTCGATACTGTTAATTTAAATTGTCCCAAAATATATAAACTGCGCTCAATTTTGAAACTCTGCTCAGTGCTACATACAATATTTGTAAAGTCCGCCTTTCTGATTTTTTAAAATCCAAACATACTTTCTCGTATATTTGTCCCTGACTTTTATGAATCGTAATCGCTTCAGCAGGAACCACTGGAAATTGACTACGTGTGATTTGATATTTTTCCTCACTCGACATATTTACTTGATTCGATATTTTTATTATTGGTGTAAAATTTTGATCAATATTTGTGCATTTTTCATATAATCACGATAACGAGTTCTTACTTTCACTCCTACTCTGGCCAATTGAAAATCTAACCACAATATAGACGGAATTTTAGTATTTTCTTGAAAAGTAATAAATTTTAATATTCCGCATGTGTGCTCCATTAATAAATCCGTTTTCAACATCAATGTTATTAATAATTATCATATAGTTTATATTAATTTTCAATTTAATCTCAGTTAATAATTCGTTTTGAACTGATTGTTTTTTTAAAGATTGTAATATAAATTTTTTTTTGTACTTTCATCGATATTCTTTGAAAATGTATTCTAGCGAGTAGAGATGATTAACTCACTCTTGCATTGGGATAATTTTCGATTATTGTAAGCGGAAACATCATCGTAAGGCACAAAAAAAAATTTTAAAAAATTTTTTTTTTAATTTTAAAGAAATCGAAAAAAAATTTTTTGTGTAATTACGTTTGTTTCTTCGGTGGAAACTTTCGGTTCTCTCGTATAAATTGCATTGTTGAATGAACTTCTTTCGAAAAAACTAAAAAAACTAAAAAACTACTTGACCAAAATGGACCAAAATCTAATCAGCTCTAAGTTACAGCGGGGCATATCGATTGCATCATTCATCATCCTGATCGCGTTGTTACTATTTCTGAAAACGTTAACGAAAAATTTGAGTACATAGAAACGGCCATACGCGCGCGCGCGCGCGCGCGCACGCACACACACACACACACATATACGAACATTTTGCTGAAAATAGTCTAAAATGACTGCAATGACCATGAAACGTGAAGATCTGCTAAAAAATCGATTTTCCATTTTCGGGGTCATTACAATAACTTCCCTATAAAATCGGGAAGTTAATTATATAGAGCCTATAGATAATACAGAATAAAATATAAACACGAAATATAATACGTATAATGTTTATATTTATATTTCGTTTTTAATTATTGCCATACTTTACCATATTGTAATCTTCTAGGTGTATTGTATAACTTCCGTAAAGACATTTTAATGATATTATCGATACATATCTAAGTTCATTCGGAGAAAATTCGTTAAAAAGCTAGAAATATTGTCTTTTAAGTTTTTCACATGAAACGTGCATTATTCAAGCTTTAATACAAATAAAGAGCAGGCACGCGTTTGGCGAATATACCTAATGTAGTTATAAAAAAACCAAGTATATTAAAAATCACGTTATAAGTAAAGAAAGAAAACCATTATTACCATTATCTATGTCATAAGAACGCAGAGTATTTGAATCTCGGATAACGCAATAACTCGTCCGCCCGAACTTGTTCTATTCTTTTCGTACCCGCCCGACGAATTCGAAGTCGAATCGAAGGGCCGCCGCCGGACTTTCTGCGACCCGACCCGATTCGAACCCGAACATCGAGCGGCCCGCACATCCCTAAATTATTTATAATTATAAATATATTATATTAAATGACCTATATTATAATAACCTATATTAGGTAATTATGATCACACTTTAAATAAGTAAATATGGCTCAAATTGTGCCGTATTTAGGCTCATTTTAATTAGAAGAATCTCACAAATACGTTGGTAATTCCGTAAAAAAAGATTGAAAAATAAAAAACTTTCCTATGTGCATTGATGTAATCGGTACGCAGCCTTTTGAACTGTGTCGGCTGCCTCGTACCTCAGTCCCTGTTTGTCGTTTACGAGCTGTCGTAAAAAAAGTTCTGGTACATATGTTGATAGTCTAAAAATATGATCAATGCTATTTTTCAATTTCTCTAAAAAACCTGCATTTGTCGAATTTTTGCGTGTTTTTCACTTTGTGTAATTAACATTTTGAACCAAAAAATCGGGAAAAAATCTCAAATATCAATTTCAATTAAATGCAATTATATGATTAAATTAATGCAAGTAAATGGGGAAAATGGACCGAAAATTGAATGGCACAACGGCTGTTTAAATAATTCGAAGGACTATCTCGTCCGGCTAGGCCCTTCATTCCAAATTGTAATATTCCAATATTCCAATATCATTTTAAATATATTCAAGTACTATTTAAAACTATTAATGAGTTTTAACAACAAAATATTTTAAATAGAAAACTAAATTTTGACATATAAGATAAGATTATAGCAAGCTTGCTATAAATGTCGAAAACTCGAGTCTGGCCAGAGACATTCAATTTTCAGGAAACACTATTCTATGATGACGAACGGAGAAAAGGGAAGTGAAGCTCGGGGGCTTCGGTCGCCGTGGAGTGGAGTGAAACATTGTAACATGATACGGGTCGGGTCGGGTATATCGGTGTGAGACTACTAATCAAACAACAAAGCTTAATTATTTATCATTACTTTTTTATAGGATTTTCCTTAACATATTTGGTGAATTTTGTTTCTTTTTATGAAAATGATACCAAAATTATATAATTCCGATGATATTTGCTTATGCAATGAGCGACGCAAGTTTCGGACACAAAGAAGGACAGCGTCGGGAAAAGAAGAGACGCGGAGAGTCCTTATTCTTTTAAGATTTCGACTTCGACTTCGTCTGCTAGATCTTCGCCTCGTCGCACAATGTACTCATAAATGAATCATGTTTCAGGAAGTGGTTCAGTTCAGAATGAAATAAAATAATGTTACAAGCACTTTTTAAATAGCGTCATATATGGTGCAAGAAATATTCGTATAGAGTCAAATAGAATTATTTTTTTAGATATCTTCGTACGAAATACTGCCTCTAAATAACATTGTATGGATAGGAGCCGTCGAAAATTAGTTTAATTAGTTAATACTTTTATCTTGTTACTACCTCTACTTTAATAATTGCAGTCAATAATGCTGTCGAGCATTACAAGTATGGGATAAATAAGTAAAAAAATTAATTTTCTGTTTCCTACTAAGGATCTTAATAAGAACGATTGAATTTTGTCATTACACAACATAACAAAATATTTTTTAAGAATCATTATTTTATATATAACGCAATAATGTTCAAATTACTTTTAAATTCCAATACATTTGTAGAATATTACGTAGTAATTACTTCCATTTTTCCTACATCTATAAACTATCGATTATATCTTAAACAATTATTACAATGGTGATAATAAGGAAAATAAGAATGCAATAAGTGAATTATATATAGTATTATAAGGCAATTACAGAATAGGTAATGTCAGCATTCTACTATATCATTCTTCTTCAACTTGACGAATATCTCGTCGATTGTGGAACTTTTACCGCTGTGGTATATCAGATCACTGTAACTTTCCCGTTATCCCCGCGCCCACTCGCGCCCACTTACCGGTCCCGCGGAATAACACAGGGGCTGGCAGTCTTTAATAGTATCTCGTCGGTGCTGCCAGCACCGACGCTCGTCGGTGGCGCGGGGATAACGTGAAAGTTACAGTGATCTGATATACCACAGCGGTAAAAGTTCCACAATCGACGAGATATTCGTCAAGTTGAAGAAGAATGATATAGTAGAATGCTGACATTACCTATTCTGTAATTGCCTTATAATACTATATATAATTCTCTTATTGCATTCTTATTTTCCTTATTATCACCATTGTAATAATTGTTTACAATATAATCGATAGTTTATAGATGTAGGAAAAATGGAAGTACCACTACGTAATATTCTACAAATGTATTGGAATTTAAAAGTAATTTGAACATTATTGCGTTATATATAAAATAATGATTCTTAAAAAATATTTTGTTATGTTGTGTAATGACAAAATTCAATCGTTCTTATTAAGATCCATAGTAGGAAACAGAAAATTAATTTTTTTACTTATTTATCCCATACTTGTAATGCTCGACAGCATTATTGACTGTAATGATTAAAGTAGAGGTAGTAACAAGATAAAAGTATTAACTAATTAAACTAATTTTCGACGGCTCCTATCCATACAATGTTATTTAGAGGCAGTATTTCGTACGAAGATATCTAAAAAAATAATTCTATTTGACTCTATACGAATATTTCTTGCACCATATATGACGCTATTTAAAAAGTGCGTGTAACATTATTTTATTTCATTCTGAACTGAACCACTTCCTGAAACATGATTCATTTATGAGTACATTGTGCGACGAGGCGAAGAGCTAGCAGACGAAGTCGAAGTCGAAATCTTAAAAGAATAAGGACTTCCCGCGTCTCTTTTTTTCCCGACGCTGTCCTTCATTGTGTCCGAAACTTGCGTCGCTCATTGCATAAGCAAATATCATCGGAATTATATAATTTTGGTATCATTTTCATAAAAAGAAACAAAATTCACCAAATATGTTAAGGAAAATCCTATAAAAAAGTAATGATAAATAATTAAACTTTGTTGTTTGATTAGTAGTCTCACACCGATATACCCGACCCGACCCGTATCATGTTACATACAATGTTTCACTCCATTCCACGGCGACCGAAGCCCTCGAGCTTCACTTCCCTTTTCTCCGTTCGTCATCATAGCTTAGAATAGTGTTTCCTGAAAATTGAATGTCTCTGGCCAGACTCGAGTTTTCTACATTTATAGCAAGCTTGCTATAATCTTATCTTATTTGTCAAAATTTAGTTTTCTATTTAAAATATTTTGTTGTTAAAACTCATTAATAGTTTTAAATAGTACTTGAATATATTTAAAATGATATTGGAATATTGGAATATTACAATTTGGAATGAAGGGCCTAGCCGGACGTGGTAGTCCTTCGAATTATTTAAACAGCCGTTGTGCCATTCAATTTTCGGTAAATTTTCCCCATTTACTTGCATTAATTTAATCATATAATTGCATTTAATTGAAATTGATATTTGAGATTTTTTCCCGATTTTTTGGTTCAAAATGTTAATTACACACAAAGTGAAAAACACGCAAAAATTCGACAAATGCAGGTTTTTTAGAGAAATTGAAAAATAGCATTGATCATATTTTTAGACTATCAACATATGTACCAGAACTATTTTTACGACAGCGCGTAAACGACAAAGAGGGACTGAGGTACGAGGCAGCCGACACAGTTCAAAAGGCTGCGTACCGATTACATCAATGCACATAGGAAAGTTTTTTATTTTTCAATCTTTTTTTACGGAATTACCAACGTATTTGTGAGATTCTTCTAATTAAAATGAGCCTAAATACGGCACAATTTGAGCCATATTTACTTATTTAAAGTGTGATCATAATTACCTAATATAGATTATTATAATAGGTCATTTAATATAATATATTTATAATTATAAATAATTTAGGGATGTGCGGGCCGCTCGATGTTCGGGTTCGGGTCGGGTCGGGTCGCAGAAAGTCCGGCGGCCCGTCGATTCGACTTCGAATTCGTCGGGTGGGTACGAAAAGAATCGAACAAGTTCGGGCGGACGAGTTATTGCGTTATCCGAGATTCAAATACTCTGCGTTCTTATGACATAGATAATGGTAATAATGGTTTTCTTTCTTTACTTATAACGTGATTTTTAATATACTTGGTTTTTTTATAACTACATTAGGTATATTCGCCAAACGCGTGCCTGCTCTTTATTTGTATTAAAGCTTGAATAATGCACGTTTCATGTGAAAAACTTAAAAGACAATATTTCTAGCTTTTTAACGAATTTTCTCCGAATGAACTTAGATATGTATCGATAATATCATTAAAATGTCTTTACGGAAGTTATACAATACACCTAGAAGATTACAATATGGTAAAGTATGGCAATAATTCAATGACTCCAAGAAAAATGGAAAACTTAATGACTCCGAGAAAAATAAAGAACTTAATGACACTGAGGAAAATGAAAAATTGAATAACTCCAAGAAAAATGGAAAACTTAATCACTCCGAGAAAAATAAAGAACTTACTGACTCTGAGGAAAATGAAAAATTTAATAACTCTCAGTTAATAAGCTGTCTTCAATACCTCTTAAAAATGCAATTAATCGCATGTAGGGATTGATCAGGTGTTTCTCTCTATATTAAAAAATATTTAAAAATCCTTTGACAAATCTGTTTTGTGGCGTCAGGATACTGCTGTCGATATTCCATCACAGTTTGTATAGTATATATTATTTCTCCTCTTTGTTTCTATATAAAATTTTATTATGATCCTCCATTAGTTTAACGCCCCGTTCAGCGGTATCATTGACCACCTTCAGTCTATGTTTCAGTCAGACTACTTATTATTCATAATAACTTCTTTTTCCGATATTATAACTGTTTTTCTTTTGTAGATTGGAGCACATTAATGATAAGGGAGACTTCCAGGATTGCAAAATATTCATTTACTCATTTCTCGATAATACAAACACGGGGTTTTTCACTAGTCAAAAGCGCTAGATAAAACATCGATCTAGGGCGCTATCTGCCTCAAAAGTCCTATTTTTTCGTTTGCGAGGCGTAATTTGCATTATTCGGCAGCATGTAGCTATGAAAATAGCTGTACATATGCGCAGTTTTATGCTTCCAAATACTGCAAATTACGCGCCCCTTAATATATCTGTCAGTTATGTATATATAAAAAAACTCTTCAAACAAAAGTTGCAGTATATAAGGAGGTGGATATAGTATCAGAGAAAAATTTTTTTTTCAAAGTCATTATTTCAAGTTTTCAATGTCACGGATGTTTTTTCTATCAACAACTGTTTATGCTACATACGGATTCTTAAAGAGAAAAAAGACAAATTCAACGATATATCATAATGTCTATTTATGTAAAGATTTAAAAAATTCAAAATTTTCAAATTTGCTGCGCCTCATTTTCCCATGATCCAATCGGCCCCAAAATTTTTCCAGATCATTTTCTCAACATTTGTGACGGGACATATCTGGTTTACGGGACAAAAAAATTTCATGGTCGAAAAATAAGGTCCACCCTAATGTACATATACGTATGTAAATTACGAGAAGCAGTAAAGGGTGCTTAACGTCGAAGAAGAAAATCCTGGTAATTAAAACTTAATATGTACTACATTCTACGTTATTAGAATAATTGTAGTTTAATTATGATACATTTTATATCAACATTTTTTATTTACACCTAGAAACTAGAAACGCCACTGTCTCGGAAGGAAATGGACATTCGAGAGAAGCAATAAAATTAGAGCATCATCGCGAAAAAAGATGAGTTTGCAATAACCTCAATATTTTATGAAATTCTATTATAATTATAGTTATGACTGTGTATTTTTTTATTATAGGAAGACAGAAGATCAAATAAACTTGTGTATGCTAGTATAAAATCAATTTATATATATTATACAATTTATTTTATTATTTGTTTGACAACTAATAAATCTACAAATTGTTTCATAAACTAAAAAATACTTCCTGCATTTTCGTATTCTCCAATCAGTCCAAATAAATACCATCAACGTGTTCTCATATACCAATTTTTATTAATGCAATTATGACAGTAACAAAACGTTTCTATTTAAAATGAATACATATTTTGAACATAGTTTTAACATTTTTAATTTTTTGGAAGGTTAAAAAATGTAATTAAAAAAGTAATGAAAAATAAAAATAAAAAAAAAATCCTCGCTGCACGGGGACTCGAAGGCTAGCTCCAGATTGCGATTCATACGCTCGACGGCTCGACAGTCGAATTTCAGTTTCGTTTCCGTAAGCCGTAAAGCATGGCAACATGGCAAGTTCTAAAAATAGATTGTGGCTGGCACAAGCGCACAAGCAGCGCACACGGATATAGTAAAGGCACCGACGAGATACTATTAAAGACTGTCAGCCCCTGTGTTATTCAGCGGGACCGGTAAGTGGGCGCGAGTGGGCGCGGGGATAACGTGAAAGTTACAGTGATCTGATAAAAGTGGATACACCGACAAAATCGACAAATGTTTCAAACTACAAGTACTCATTTTTGTCATAAATGCGTAAAATCCGCTGTGTAGTCATGACTAGGTGCTGGTAACTGAAATTTCGGGTTCGGGTCGGGATCCCGAAAGTTTATAAAGCTCGGGTACCCGAAATGGCAGTCGGGTCGGGTCGAGTCGAAGCACGGTGGTCCCAAATCGCGAAAAACCGGCCAAAACCTCTAAACGTACTTGAATGCACCCAAAAATTCGTACTCGGAGGTTTTCGGGGTCGCTGATTACGAATATGGAATTTAAATTCCAAAAAACAAAATGGCGGATCCAATGTGGCGGACATATACATTAAAAAATGGTTAGGTCTGCTTGGAAAATGATCTTTTTGGGGTCTTTGGGGTCACTGATTACGAATATGAACTCGAAAATTTGAAAAACAAAATGGTCGATTAAAATTTAGACAACAATTCGCATTAAATGTGTTTTGAGAGGTTGATAGGTAAAAATGTATAAATGACAAACAAAATTGCACTTTGTATATCAAGAATTAGTATAATTGTAAATTATGTACATAAGATTTAATCATCCGAATCGTTTTTCATTACTAAAAGTTGTAAAATCGCATTTTAAAATCCATAGAAATGAAACAAAGTTTACTCTCGTATGAGCAAACAGAAGACTATTGGAAGTTGGTTTTTATAAATTTGGAAAGATAAATGTATTAGCAACACGTCAGAAAAGGAATTTTGGTGGGACAACGTGGGACTTTTAACTTATGTCTACGATTCTACAATACGTGCATCAAGTTTTACCTTCTACGTTCTCCAAAGAATATTGCCATCCTGTAACGTAATGACCAACAATTTTTGAGATACAAAAACAGGTAAACATTCTACTTACTTCCAGGAACAGTGTAACGATCCGACTTCGTTATGCCCTGTAGCTCAAGAGTTACCAGGGTTCGTTAGGATGGAATTAATGAAGGTTTTGCGAAGTCTGGTAAAAACTCAGGTTTATTTACTAATAATTCCTGGTGCCTGGACGAGTTTCTGGCGGCGGCGATCTCTGTCGCGACAGCGGTAGCTGACGCGACGCCGATTTGGCGCGATTCCGGACTATGCTACCGCAGCTGGATTCTGGACGCGGGTAAAGGACCCTTTAAGGTGAGCGCATACTAGATGGTCGCGGGAAGGCCGCGGGAAGGCCAAAGCCGCCGATGGACGCCCAAAGCCACCGATGGACGTCCATGCGGCAAGGGAGCAGGGCTACCTGCTGTGCGTGGCAGAAAAAAAGGTCTCCGTGGGCTCCCCACCTCTTTTAGGGAAAGGGACCTTTCTTTCAGGGAGCCCTGCTCCCTGCTGTGGAGCCGTCGGCCCGCTAGAGATTTCTTCCCGCGTGGACGTCCATCGGCGGCTTTGGCCTTCCCGCGGCCTTCCCGCAACCATCAAGTATGCGCTCACCTTTAGTTTGCCACAGCCTCCGGCCGGCCCCAATGCTTAAGGATAGGTTGACGGACATCGGCGGCACCGGTCCGATTTCTCTCCGAAATTTTTCCTCGCGCCGGGCCGCAGCCGTCAGGTCATACACTCTCGACGAGGGTCGCTGCTGCCTGCTGTGCGTGGCACAAAAAAAAGGTTTTTATGTGCTCTACAACTCCTTAGGTAAACTATCGGTAGGTCTTCTTTATAACATCATGGAAGACGGAAACGTTACTACCGCTTGGTGAATTCTTCTTAAATAATGATTTAAAATAATTGCTAGAAAATATATTAGAGACATATCTTCGTTCTGCAAATTTTCCACCGGATCTAGTGTAAAAAAATGTTTAAATATATGGTCGTATTCTACGATTCTTGCTCTTTGAAATACCGTTCTTTTTTCATTGTTCGTAACAACTTGTTGCCATCATTCAGGTAACCTGTCAATTCCCGTATCTCAATGACTAATTAGCAACATGTGTTTTCGATATACAAGTAAAATTACTTGCTTATTTAAAATGCGCCATAACTCTTTCCTTCCAACCTAATACACATATGATATCAAAAATTATTTCGGATACACCGGAAAATAATAAAACGTTCATTTTAGGGAAACCAATAGTGTCATTTCGCCCACTACGATACTTTGCAACTGTACGCATCATGTAAAAATTTCATACGACACACATGAGATGTGAAATACTCCAGTAACTACAAACAGCTGTTAGGTTTGAATTGTTTGTTGTTTCGGGTGAATAAAATTGCTGAATATTCTTTAGAAATTACACCTTCCACGTAGTGAAAAACATTTTCAATTTGTTTATGTCCAACAAGTAGTCCAATACACTGCCCCGTAAGTACGAGCGATGGGGGGGAACAGCGCAGTGGGTTCAGATATAATAAACCGCTACCGCCCACTACTACGCGATTGTAGTGTAGGATGGATGTAGATGGATACTCTCGGAGAGAATCAGAAGCTTCGGGGAAGGTACCGAAGAACGTAGCCTACTCTACGTTTTACTTGCAACACGTGGTTAGGACTTGAGGATAAAATTCACTGCAGAATTTGTAGTTCAACGAGAACCATTTAATGATATTTATTCACACGGTAGTGACGTCCGTCGTAACCGTACGACGGAGAATATATTACAAAAGAGGTAAGCCTCGCAACACAGTACAACTGGATAAAGATGTTCAATACGTCTGACTCTATGAACTGACTATTTTTAACTGCTAGGAATGCCTAGCATAACGGTCGCTACGAGAGACGGTTGGGAGTAGGACCGCCAACTCCCTATCGGTGATCTCCCTAGGCGCGACCTAGGGGAATGGCGACACGAGCGCCATAATCCCTACAGTAGGGACTGGCAAGGCGCCATCTCGTATGGGTCCGAACTGTTGACATTGTATTGATGCGAGCCTGAGAAGAAGGTTCCCAGGCAGGACGTATCTAGGTACGAACGCGCGACCGATTGGATCAGAGTGGAGGTGGCAGACCTCGTTTCACACGCACTTTCGGCTGTCGTCGAAATATTGGCTACAGCGGCCACACATACTACGTAGCGTCCAACGTCAAAGTCAAAACATTGGGGCTATAGGCGCGGGGCTGTGGTGGGGATGATAGCAAGACTTAGCGATAGGCTCGCTTTGTTTATGTGCCGTTCCCGGGGCTGTTCTCTATGGAGAGGTGTATCACAGTTCATTACTATTGAGTTGGAAGTCGGCACTTTCTCGGGCAACATGTGTTGACTGTAAAATAATTTGTAGGCGCCCCGACTTCTCCGGAGGAAAATAAATGTAAAAATGCTACATACAGCGACTCCCACTAATATTCGGACGCTCAAAAAAAGACGATGACTTTTTAAATATTCTACTATACGATTTTAACTTTTTTGTGAAGCTAGAGCAATTAGTTTACTACAGGATGGGAAAAGAAATTTTTTAAAAAATTGCAATTGATCGGAATTGTAGAAAAAAATACTGAAAGTTGCATTTTACAATTTTTTTATGTGGGCCTATATTGAAAATTTAAAAAGTACGTTTTGTAGGTCTGTGTCAATTGTGAAAGTTTCATCGAAATCGGTTAAAATTCGTGAAAAATTAAAATTTTCAACATCTTTGAACGTTTGCAGCTTATTGCAACATCGAGTGATTTTGAAGGAATTTTCAGAATTGACACAGATCTACAAAACGTATGTTTTAAATTTTCAATATAGGCCCACGTAAAAAAGAAAAAATTTCCTTTCGCGTCCTGTAGTAAACTAATTGATCTGGCTTTCTAAAAAAGCTCAAATCATATAGTCCAATATTTGGAAAGTTATCGTCTTTTTTGGAGTGTCCAAATATTAGTGGGAGTCATTGTATGTAGTCTTCGAGAATACACGTAGAGGGGAGTATGCACAGGAAAGTAGTAAGTAAATTGTTCATTTTACACTGCGACACTTTGCAACTTGATTGACCTTGTACACACCGTTTAAAAATTTCATACGGTACACATGGAATGTGAAACACCCCAATAACTACAAACAGCTGCACATAGAAGGTGTTCTCCTGTTCGTCCGTTACCTTAAGGAGGTAGTATACCCTCGATTTGTAACTAGAAAGGAACTAGAATCTTACTAGATTTTGGGTCGAAAATATGGGTTTGCGCCCAGACGTTGATTGACCTTATTAGAACAAATTGTGGGCTGTGTGAGGGCTCATTCGAAAGAGGAAGGTTAGACGCAGCGCGCTTTTCTCACGAGGTTAACGAGATTATGTTTATATCTAATAATATGATGGCCCAAAGTAGAGAAAAAATCTAGGAAAAAATCCCGCAGATTTCAATGCATTTTCTGTCTCTAATAGACTTTTTTGGCTTATGAGATGAGAAAGGCGCGCTGCGTTGAACCTTCCTCTTTCGAATGAGCCCTCGCACAGCCCACAATTTGTTCTAATAGGGTCAATCAACGTCTGGGCGCAGATCCATGTTTCGACCCATTTTTCTAGTAAGATTCTAGTTATTTGCTAGATATTTGCTATTTACTAGAATCTTGCCTTAGGCTGCGTTTATAGTTCCTGACTCGCGTGCTTTTCGTCTCGCGTGCTTTTGGTCTCGCGAGACAGCGGGTCAGAAATTTCGAGCGGGGTCGACGGGCCCACTGTGCGAGGCACGAAAAAAGGTCTCTATGGCTTCACGGTTCGTTTAGGTAAACTACCGATAGCTTTCCTTTAAGGCGGTAGGATATCTTCGGAGACCTTTTTTTGTGCCACGCACAGCGGGGGGCACAGTGGGCCCGTCGACCCCGCTCGAAATTTCGGACCCGCTGTCTCGCGAGACCAAAAGCACGCGAGACGAAAAGCACGCGAGTCAGGAACTATAAACGCAGCCTAAAACGACTTTGTTGCATTTCAGATTATTGAGATACAGCTAATGTCCGATACTAGGTGCTGTCCGGGGCTAGGGGAACTCCCCCTATATAAATATATATATATATATTACAGATATTTATTTATTTAAATAATCGTTTTGACAATAAATTCTTATTGAAACAATAATTCAAATAATGTAAAATAAACAAGTTTCTATACATTATAAAAATTTATTTATTTAAAAATTGTTTAAATAAATAATAATAAATAGCTATATAAATAATAAGTATACAAACGGATTTGTATACATTATATTTTGCAGCATAAACATTTATTTAAATAATTGTTTAAATAATAAATACGTATTTAAATAATGAGTATATAAATAAAATTGTAAATATTACAAAAGATTACTTATTTAAAAAATTGTTCAAATAAAGAATAATAATAGATAATAGTTTAATAATACATAATAATACAAATTTTTGTAATTATTTGTTCAAAATGTTGATTTGTATAACATTATAAAAAATCATCGAAATCATCAGAACCATAGCCGAAACCGAAATCCACAACCGAAATATTGTATATATATTGTATATTTCGTCTTATAAAACCGAGTACATAATTTAGGACCTCATTAGTGCGAATTACGAATCGTATGTTTAATCACGAGTATAAAAAGATCGCGTCCGAGTTTGGCTAATCTATGTAATAATGTAATCCGAATGTCTCCGGCTATCCGTGACGATCAAGCATCCGACGCGATCAAGCTACCCGATGCGATCAAGCTACCCGATGCGATCAAGCTACCCGATGCGATCAAGCTACTCGATGCGATCAAGCTACTCGAACATTCAGATGTCTCGACTACTCGCTCGAGCTCGCTCGACTTTCTCCGGCTCGACTCGACTGTCGGGTTCCCGTAAATTTCGGGAACCCGCGCACTCCTAATAATTTGAGGTTTCACGTCTACCGCCAGTCATACTTTGGTCAGAGCAGACCTTGCAACCCCTCTTTACCGCTTTCAGAACAACACGGAGCTTTCCATGGAAATGATGTATAGCATGTCAAAAAAAAATTGTTTGGCGCGTGATATTGGATAAACAACAATTTTCTTGAAATTGTGCAAGTTCAACGATTTTTTTCAAGGTTAAAAAACGTTGGTACCATAAACTCTCTATTTTTCCCATATTCTGCAAAGTTTCAGTTTTAATTTTAAAAAAATGTCATCGCTCTATCTCATTTCTATCGAAAGTTTTTTGATTTTGACACAGAATCCATCGGTTTGTCCCACTGTGGCGCCGCTCGAGTGGACGCAATAAACAGCCTGGGCGCTGCGCTGTAGCGGCGAGGCGCCGCTCGACTGCAAAGGTTTAACAAATATTCCTTTGTTAGTTACCGATGCTGCAAAGCAGATCAGTCTTCAGTGGTCAAAATTAACATCGTTGATAGAGATGGTTCATAGATTAGATATATAAATGTGAGACCAACTAGATAATGCAAGTATTCATTGATTTGTTTATTGTGGAAGCCTGCTTAAGGGTTAATCGACGATTTAACCACGGTGCGCCTTTGCAAATTTGCCGTTGTTGATCAATTTCCAGCCAATTGAGTGCTTACTAATACATATTAGTGTCAGATGCAACGAGCCATTGTTCGAACGTCCGCGGTGTATTTATTACGGAGGATGTTTGCGGTGTCGAGCGGTCGTCTACAAATTGTTCGCATTTGACGAAGCCTAGTCTCGCTCGGCCTAGCAAAGAAACGAAAGTGAAAAGAGGAGGAGACACCGGCCAAAAGTATACAAATACAGAAATCCTTGTCACTCGATCGCGACAACACGTCCACCCTTCGACACACATGTATAGCGGTTCGACTATGTGATCGATCATGGATGACCTGCCTTAAACCTATTCGAAATACAATATTCTTTGAAAACGCACACCAATCTCTCTGTAATCCCGACTGTTCCTTGCGCAGTATTCGAAAACCAACACGATCGACACAGTATACTGCGCACATTCCTTGACTACGCATCGAAAGTATAGTAAACCCGTTGTCGGTCAGACGAGATGGACATTTATACATCGAAATGGCGGAGACTGGCGTTTTGCAAACGCCTCTCGCGTGACGAATCACGATTCTAGATTCCGAATCGATTAATCAGACAGTTACGGAAATGAGATTCCGATAACTTGGACTTGCGGGGGTTGATAATCGGGGGAAAAATGATCGATAAGGATAATGAGAGAAGGAGGCGATAAGGTAGCAGTCCTGCCGTCGAGTCCTGCGGATGTCATCCGGTACGTGACCACATGTGCACGTGTCCTTATAGTTCCTCAGCGCACGAGGAATGTCATTTTCAAAGTCTTATCTACTATACATACCCCGCTGACGATCACACACACACTATCATTACGTTGACCATCGAATGTCGAGCACTGCGAGTATACGTCCTGTTGCGATCGTGATGACGATGGCCGCGGATTACAACCGTATCGAAACGCCCGATCAGTTCCAGTAGAACTTGTAATTTCACTATCGATGGCTGAATAAAAGAGTTGTAAACAGAGCGACAAATTGCGAGTCTCGCTCTTTCACACGCGATTACGAACAGACCTCTGCAATGACTCACGTGGCTGCTCGATTTTCATCGGAGCTTCGACTGCTCCTGGATTAGAGCTTTTCGAAATGTAGTATTTAGTCCTCATCGAATTAAAGTGTTCGAAATGGTGGAGAATTTTTTCAAGACATTTTTGTACAAGATGCTTCCAGTTTAAGGTCTGTTGATCTACGTTCGCTCACAGTTTGATCGTAATGGGATTTATGATACAATTGTCTTTGTTGTTGCAATATTTCATTAAGTTCTCAACATACAATTTTTGCATATTTATACTAGAATTATTGTGTAAGGAAAAAAATTTTCAAGGTCACTTTTTTACAAGATTTCAAGGTCATTGATATTTTTTTAAATATAATGAAGTATTTTTTAATACATCAATCGATGCAGCTGAACATTCGTTATAAAAATGTACTAACCCATGTATGTCGAAAAGCTAGTAGTTCACGAGATATTTCAATTTAAATAATTCTAAAACACCATTACTGTCGAGAGAACTAAGACGTTAGCGTTTACTTGCTAGTGTAAATTGAAGAGTTGAAATTGAAATAGAAAAATCGACGTTGAAAAGGAAATTAACGAATTGAAATTGAAGAGTTGAAGTTGAAGTTGACGAGTTGATATTCAAATTGACGTTAAAATTGAAAAATCGACGTTGAAAATGAAATTAACGAATTGAAATTGAAAAATAGAAGTTGAAATTAAAGTTGAAATGGAAAAATTGAAGTTAAAAATGAAGTTGAAATGGGAGAGTAGAAATTGAAGTTGAAATGGAAGAGTTGAAATTGAAGTTGAAATGGGAGAGTTAAAATTGAAGTTGAAATTAAAGTTGAATGGAAAAATTGAAGTTAAAAATGAAGTTGAAGAGTTGATATTGAAATTGAAGTTGAAATGGAAAAATCGATGTTGAAATTGAAATTGAAAAATAGACATTGAAATTGAAATTGATGTTAGCGTTTACTTACTTGTGTAACATCTTAGTACGACAGTAATGGTGTTTTAGAGTTATTTAAATTGAAATATCTCGTGAACTACTATCTTTTCGACATACATAATTACTTTTTTATAACGAATGTCCAGTTGCATCGATTGATGTAGTAAAAAATATCTCATTCCATTTAAAAAAATATCGATGACCTTGAAATCTCATAAAAAAATGACCTCGAAATTTTTTTCCCTTACACCATTACATGTGACCCTTCAAACAGTGTAACTTTGTCCTAACAAGTTTTTTTGATACAACGAAAAGTAACGGGGATATTTAGGTGTTCTGTTTCTTCGGACTCACCCTGTATGTCTACGCTGTCAATGAAAAATTTACATCATTCGATTGTATCAGGTGTACAAATTAATTCGTGCCTCTCATATGTAGTTTGATCATGAAGAGATTTATGATACAATTATCAGGTGTACAAATTAATTCGTGGCTCTCACAGTTGATTGTAATTTTATTTTGGAGATCGAAGATTCATTAATCACTTGTATAACACTGTGTAAATGCGTAGAAGGCGATGCAGATGATCTTCGATAGTAGAATACATTTTTGAATACAACACTGTGCTTTATATTAATTCAACGTGCCTCTCTACGAGAAAGATTGAGTCTCAAAAAATGTAAAGATAGGACAAGGATAAGAAGTATTTACTGGCTGTCTAAAGGCAGATTGTCAGACAGGTCCAAACAAACGTCAAAAGCTAAATGAGTCATTGTAGATTTGTCGACCGACGCGACTCGATACACCGTTTGAATATCCAAATCCATCTTTGTGCGTGCAACTTTCGAGACGTTAGTCGAGAGAGTTTTGCTTAGCTCGATGCATGGCTTCAAGGCTTCTCATAACCGATTTTTGATCATTGTGTTCGCTCGTAAAATTAATCGAGTGACGTGTTCCACAGGAACAGAATGAGTCAACGGGTTACGGGACGACACCAGGCAACATACAAATCTCTTTGGCGAATGGGAACATCATGAAGATCCCCGTGACGAGTATCAACATCAGCGAGGAGGTGAACAAGACTGGGATTTGGCAGCAGGTGAACGAAGGGAATGAGAAACCGAAGCAGTCTCAGCTGATCAAGTACGTACTAAATCAATTTAATAGCCTTGATTTCGGAAAAATCCAGCAAATTTTACAAACGGCAATTTTATCCTGTGCTAAGGTCGAACTGAAATGTTTTTTAAACAAAATCCATTTCAATAAAATTATAAATAGTTATTCAATAAAATTTTTATTGAAGTACGAAACAAGATATTTAACCCTTTGCACTCGAACCTATTTTCACTCAAAAAACAACACACTTTTTCTGATCCAGATTATGTCATGATTTTGCAACACTGATTACTAGACTGCGATTTTTAAGCATTTATAACAACATTGAGTTAAAATGTAAGATCGATTAAGAGAATTTAGGAATATCAATATATACTTTCTTTAGTTACTATCTTTAGGCTTCGCTCGCACAGGAAGCCGTGTAATGCCCTCGGAAATTGATATTGTTTCTCCATAAAACCTTTTAACCCCCCATTCACCCATATAGAGTTTTAATTTTATGTCATGCCATCTTAGATTTCAAAACCCCTTCTCACCCCCTTAGGGGTTCAATTTTTTAAAATGCCGCAATAGGTGTTTGAATAATTATATCAAAGAGCATTAAGTCCAAGTTTTAAGCAAATCCGACCACAAATAAAATATTAAATTGAAAATTAATATAAACTATATGATAATTATTAATAACATTGATGTTGAAAACGGATTGGTTAATGGAGCACACATGCGGAATATTAAAATTTATTACTTTTCAAGAAAATACTAAAATTCCGTCTATATTGTGGTTAGATTTTGAATTGCCAGAGTACGAGTGAAAGTAAGATCTCGTTATCGTGATTATATGAAAAATGCAAATATTCATAAAAATTTAAAACCAATAATAAAAATATCGAATCAAGTAAATATGTCGAGTGAGGAAAAATATCAAATCACACGTAGTCAATTTCCAGTGGTTCCTGCTGAAGCGATTACGATTCATAAAAGTCAGGAACAAACATACGAGAAAGTATGTTTGGATTTTAAAAAATTAGAAAGGCGAACTTTACAAATGTTGTATGTAGCACTGAGCAGAGTTTCAAAATTGAGCGCGGTTTATATATTTTGGGACAATTTAAATTAACAGTATCGAAGAAAACCAAGATCAATACTGCAAACCCGGATAATGAGGAGTTGTATCGTTTGCGAAAAACTAATTAAGACAATTTATTTTGCAACATTAGTATGCTATAACAAGGAACCAAGCGAGCAACGAGCCTACGATGTTGGTTTAATGCGACGCCATATAGCAAACATTTTGATAAGTAGAAAACTATTGAATTTCCCTGAAAACGTATAATCTTCTTAAAATGTACACTTAATAATGATAATAATATACTACAACTAACTATGCCCGTTATAGTAGAACTGTACAAGAAAATGGAAAGACAAAAAGAGCAAAGCGAAAAAAGCAATAGAATAAAGAGTGTCTGGACAGAAGATAGCATACGGGAGTTCCAAAAGGAACTAGAAAAAAGAAACTTTAACAAGTCACACATTGACGACATGGTCGAAGAATTAACAGATAGTATAAATAAAGCAGTGCAGAGAAAAGTAATCCAGATAAAGAAATGGAGAATAGGAAGCTTTAAATGGTGGAACGCGGAATGTACAAATAAGAAAAGGGAGGCGAGAAAAGCCCTGAGAAAATGGAAGAAAGGAAATGGTGAAAAAGAAAATTACCAGGAAAAGAAAAGGGAATTCAAGAAAGTATGCGAAGAAAGAAAAAGAGAACTACAGGAGAACATGGAGAAAGAGATAAGCCAGATCAAAAACGAGAATCAAATCTGGGATTTCATAAACAAAGAAAGAAGAAAGAGAATAGGAATCACAGAAAAAATAGGAATGGAGGAATGGAAAGAATACTTTAAAGAGTTATTAGAAGGGGAAGATGACTACAACAGAAAAGAAAAGGAGGAAGAAGAAATCGAGACTAGCAGAGAGGAGGAAATAACAGAACTAGAAGTAAGGGATCAAATAAAGAAATTGAAAAAGAAAAAGGCAGCCGGAGAGGATAGAATTGAAAACGAAGCCTGGATTTTCGGAAATGCAAAAATAATAAGAAGGCTAACAGAAATTTTCAATGAGGTATGGAAAGGTAAAGGGTTTCCAGAGAGATGGAAAGAAGGGGTGATTTCACCCATTTTTAAGAAGGGTGACAGAGAGAAAATAAGTAATTATCGAGGAATAACAATTCTCAACACTGCTTACAAGATATACGCAATGGTCTTAGAGAAACGACTAAAGGACGAATTAGAAATGAAGAATATAATCCCTGACACCCAAGCAGGTTTTAGAAGCGGTAGATCAACAATAGACAATATTTTTATTCTAAATTACATAGTAAACAGAGAGATACAGACCAAAGGAGGGAAATTGTATACATGCTTTATAGATTTGAGTGCAGCCTTCGATAAAATAAATAGAGAAAAATTAAAGAAAATTATGGAAAAACAAGACATCAGTAGACGGCTAAGGATAAGAATCGGAGAAATCTATGAGGAAACAAGGAACATAGTAAGAATCAACGGACAAACGACATCAAAATTCTGGACAACAAAGGGTGTAAGACAAGGTTGCCCACTGAGTCCGACTCTATTTAACTTGTACATAGCGGACCTAGAAGAGACAATGAGAAAAAACCAAGCGGGAGGTATTGTAATACGGAGAGAAAAAATTTGGACGTTAGCGTATGCTGACGATATGGCGTTAGTAGCGAAAGACCCTCAAGATCTGAAAGATATATGATAAAAAGAGTCGCAAAATACTTCGATGACAAAGAACTACAGCTGAATACGGATAAAACCAAAATTATGATATTCCATAAAGGGAGGGGGAAGAAGAAAAAAGAGGAATGGGAATACCAAGGACAAAAACTAGAGGTAGTGAAGGAGTTTAAATATCTAGGATACCATTTCCAGAAAAACGGAAGCAGCGAAGCACATGTAAGAGAAACAACGAAAAAAGCAAGAATAGCTATGGCACAAGTATGGGGAATAGGTCAAAGAAAGTTTAGAAACAACTATGAGAGGCGAATGAAGATGTTTAACAGTTTAGTTAAAAGTATTTTACTGTACGCTTCAGAGATATGGGGATGGATGGAGGCTGAGAAAATGGAAAAAATACAGGAGAAGTATATACGCTGGACCTTAGGACTAGATTTTAACACACCTGCATATCTAATACTAGAAGAAACAAAAACGGACAAAATAAGAATAGAAGCAGGAAGAAGAGCATTAAGATACGAGGAGAAAACCAAAAGTCAGAGTAGCAACGCAATTATAAGAGAAAGTTGGGAAGAGATAGACAGGAAACAAGAAAAGAGGAAGTCAAAATGGGAAAAAACAAGAGACTCATATTATTTCAACAAAGGAATAGACATGGAAACAATGGAAGCGGAAAGAAGAGAAGGTAAAAAGTACGAAGAATTTCTGATACAAACCGATAGAGCGGAGCAGTTACAATGGCAATATGACAAAATAACAGAAAGCAGATACAACAAACAGTATAGAGAAATCAGGGAGGCTCAGATGGCTGGATACCTATGCAAAGCATACGAGGGCAGAGACCAAAGAATGATTGCCAGATTCAGATGTGGGAATGAGGAACAGAACAACAAGTACTGGACTAAGGAGAAGGATAGAGTCTGCAGACTATGTAAAGAGAAGCCAGAGACCCTAATCCACATGGTAAGAGAATGTAAGGAGCTGAAAAGAGTAGACATAGGAGTGCGAGGAATTCTGAAAGGAGACAAAGAGGGCACAGAGTGGATGAGGAGAGTTTTAGAAAAAAGGAAGAATAAGATAGAAAATATTCAAATAAACATACACTGACACAAACACACATGTACCCCCCATTTTAAGGCCGAAAAGCAAACAAAATAAATCTATTTACTACTACAACTAACTAATCGGGAAGTTCTTTGTGTGACTCTTGGAGAGTCACACACCAAATAACATCCGTACCACTAACCCTCTCGCGAGCGAGCTACGACAACCCTACTTGCGAAGCTCGCGAAGCGAGCGAGCAACAACACCCCTCTAGTTATATAATAGAGATTATTTCCAAAACTCCTTAGAATGATTAGAAAAAGAAATACCCTTAAATTAGTTCCTGCCTCTGTGGCAGGAAATGACAATTTTTGTTTTCCATAAAGATCCGCAGTCTACTGATTACGATTTCTTCGAAACAAACTAATAATACAAATATTGTTTTAAGAAACAGTATCAAAATTTTTAGTGCCCAATTGGAGTGCAAAGGGTTAATTTTCGATCGTCAAAATATTGGTCGAGTTATTTGATTCGATAACAAAATAATTGTAAGAAGTTGGCGAGAAAACGTCTACCTCTTCGCATAAAGAATTACAGAATTGAATGAAGATAACATTGTGCGAAATAAGAAGATGTACCAGTTAGATAGAGATTGTTGTTAAATTGTTGACGTTTAAATGATTGAATCTTTGAATTTAAGCGCGGGGAAGCAAAAGAAGCATTCGAAAAAGGATAGCTCGTTGATGGCCGACGAGACAACGAGACTGACCACCATGACCGAGGAGGACGAGGATGACAGTGGAATCTCGATCAAGGTGACACACGTAAATGACTCTAAATTCTAACCACGATCTCACCATAAATTCGATAAATCACATGGCAAGACACACGGCAAGAGCACCAATACACCGGCATGCGACATACCCCCTGTACGCTACTGTGAGTAAGATTATGAAAGGGGGCTGCACGGTACCCTTTAGTAGAGTCGTCTCTGAATAGAAATTGCTCCTTAGGAAGAACTCCGACTCCAATACATCGAATAAATACAGTGAGTGTAAAAAGTATTCGTACGCCCTTTAAAACAGAATGACTTTTTTATAATTGTACCAAACGACCTGATTTTTTATCGTCAATCAGAATCATTGAATTACGAAATGGGAGATCCGTTTCCGGTTATATAGAGAGAAGGCACGTGCTATGTGAGTGGATAGTAAAGTGGAGATTTTGATAAAGTGAAAGGAAGAAAAAGTTGGAGAAAGAGGCTCCGTGGCTAGAGGGAGCGTAGAAGAGTAGGTGGAGACAAGAAAGACAGAGAAGAAGGTGAAAAGAGGAGTGAAGAGTGAAAAGAAGAAGAAAGTGAGGTTAGAAACACAGTGAGTGAGAAGGTGAGGAAAACAAAAAGACAAGAGGTAACAGAAGCAGTGGAAAGAGCGCCATCGTACGGAAAAAGAAGGTAGCTAGAAGGCAGGTAAAGCAGGTAAAGAAGAGAAAGAAGGCAGACGAGTAGATAAGGAAACGAAATGGACAAAAAGTTAAGCAAGGAAGAGCGAAGGGAAGCGTCAAGAAAATTAATGAAAATAAGAGAGAAGGAAAGGACAAGAAGCAACAGCCTATCGAAAGTAGATGGCTTAGGAAAGTGGCTAGATAAGAAGAGAAAAGAGAGAGAGAATGATGGAAAGGAAGATATAGAAAAAGATCCGTTCAGTAAGAGCCGAAAGACAGGTAGATCGCCGGAGAAAGTGACGGGAGAGGCCGGCAAAGAAAGGATAGAAGTGCAAGGCGACATTACGGAGGTAATAAGGGAGGAAATAAACGGGGCACTGAAAGGAACGATAAATAGGATAAATGAAATGTGTGAAGGATGGAAAGAGATGAAGGGAATGATGAGGGAGATGAAAGAATTGAAAGAAGAGTGGCAGAAAGAAAGAGAGAGAGACAAGAAAGCATGGAGAGAGATAGAAGAGAGAGTAAAAAAAATAGAGTTGGAAGGGAAGTTAGAAGACAGAATAGATAAAAGACTAGAGGAGTTAGAAAAGAAGAAAAGCAGGGTACAAGTCGAAAGTGGAAACGTAGAAATGGAAAGAAGACTGAAAGAAGTAGAGATGAAATGGGAAAAAAAGAAAGGGAGATAAGGAGAAGGAACATAATCATAAAAGGGCTAGAGATAAAAGATGGAGGAGATGGTCAGGAAGAAGTGAAGAAGCTATTAGAAGTGATAGGTGAAAAGTTGTAGGTAAAGGAAATTGGGCAGTAGTGAAACTCGCGACAGAAGAGCAAAAAAGAAGAGTAATGACAGAAAAAAAGAGGTTAGCAGGAAGAATGGAAAGGATAGAAGATGACCTTACGTTCGAAGAGAGGAGCGTGCAATGGAGGATAAAAAAGATAATGGAGAAGGAAAGAGGAAAAGGGAAAATGGTTAAGATGGGATACATGAAACTATGGATAGATGGGATCATGTGGAAGTGGGATGAGAGGGAGAAAACACTGAAAAACGGGGAGGGAAACGAATGGGGAGAAGAAGTGAGGGAGGGAGCGAAGTAATAGAAGAGGGGATTGGGGAGAGAGAAGAGCCAGAAGAGAAGAAGACAAAAGAAGAAGAAAGAAAGAAGACAAAAATTGGATTCTGGAATGTGGCAGGAATGCTAGGGAAGGACGATGGATTTTGGAAAGACCTAGAGCAATGGGACGCAATGGTGCTAGTGGAGACGTGGGTGGAAGAAAAAATGTGGGAAAAAATCAAAAGAAGATTGCCAAGAGGATACACTTGGAAAAAACAATGGGCAGTCAGAAACAAAAAAGCAGGAAGAGCCAGCGGAGGAATGATATTAGGAGCAAGAAAAGAAATTATGTGCAAAAAGAAGGAAAGAGGGGAAACAAAAGAAATAGAAGGGATAATAGGAGGAGAAGTAATGATTGAAGAAGAAGAGTGGAAGATAATAGGAGTGTACGTAAATAAAGACATTGACAAAAAAATGATAGCTTTGAGAGAATGGTGGGATAAAGGGAGAGAGGATAAAATAATAGTTGGAGGCGACTTTAATGCAAGAACAGGAGTAGAAGGGGGGAAAGTAAGACAGGAGGAGGAAGGAGAAGAAAGTAGGGAATCAAGAGACAAGAAAGTAAATAGTGAAGGGAGAAAGCTGATAAGAACGCTAGGTGAGATGGGGTTAGAAATAATGAACGGGGGGATAGAAGGAGATGAAAGAGGAGAGTATACATTCGTAGGGCAGAGGGGATGAACGGTAATAGATTACGTGATACGAGACGAAAGAACGAGGGAAGGTATAGAAAGAATGGTGATAGAAGAAAGGGTAGATTCAGACCATCTGCCAATAGTAAAAACAATGAAGGAAGGAAGAAAAGGAGCGGACGGAGAGGAAAGAAAAAAGCAAAAGAACGGCGTACTAAAAGTAGAATGGAAGAGAGAAGTAAAAGAAAAATTTAGAAACAGATCAGAGGGAATAGAAGTAACAGGGGAAAGTATAGGGGAAAGACTAAAGGAGTTGGAAAGGAAGTGCAACGAAATTAAGAAAGAGATAAGAAGCAAAGAGGGCAAGAAAGAGAAGAAAAGGAAAGGATGGTGGGACAAAGAGTGCATAGAGAGAAAGAAAGAATTAAGAAAGGTACTAAGGAGATGGAAAAGAGAGGAAGAAGAAGGGGGGATATATAGAAGGACGAAGAGCGAATACAAGAAACTATGCGAAGAGAAAAAGGAGCAAGAAAGAGAGAAGATATTGCAGGAAGCAGGGAAAGCGGGAAGAGGAAAGCAGGGACAGAAGGAAGAGTATGGGATTTTCTAAGGAAAGTGAGAGGAGGGAAAGGAAAAGGCACAGTGAGCGAAATCGAAAAAGAAGAATGGAAGGATTACTTTATGGGACTGCTAGGAGGAGTTGAAACAAAAGTGGTAGAAGGTGGCAAAAGGAAGAAGAGAGAAGAGGGTGAAGAAGAGATAAAAATGGAGGAGTTGGAGAGAGTAATCAGAAAATTAAAAGGAGGAAAAGCAGCAGGAGAAGACGGGTTAGAAAACGAGATATGGAAATATGGAGGAGAGAGTGTGAAGAAAGAAGCATGGAAAATATGCAATGAGATATGGAACGGAGGAGGTTGGCCAGAGGAATGGAAAACGGGGATACTAATACCTATAAAGAAGAAAGGAGATGGAAAGACAGTGGACTGTTACAGAGGGGTGACGTTGTTAAACACGCTGTACAAGATCTACACGGTGATAGTAGAGGAGAGACTGGAAAAAGAGGCAGAACTGAAAGAAATGGTGCCGGAGAATCAGACGGGATTCAGGAAAGAGAAGGGAACAGTAGACAATATATATGTTTTAAATTACGTGATAAACAGGGAGCTTGCAAAAAAGAAAGGAAAAATGATAGGATGCTTTATAGACTTAAAGGCAGCGTTCGACAGCGTGAACAGAGGAAAACTATGGGAAGCATTAGAGGAAAGAGGAGTCAGTGAAGGACTAAGGGAAAGAATAAAGGAAGTGTATAGAGAAACGACAGCCAGAGTAAGAATAGGAGAAGAAACGGGAGAGAAGTTCTGGGTAGGGAGAGGAGTAAGGCAAGGATGCCCGCTAAGCGCGAAGCTGTTTATACTGTTCATGGCGGACCTAGAAGAGAGGATGAAGAAGAGAGCCAAAGGGGGGGTGGAGATAAGAGGAAAAAAGATATACACGCTGCAGTATGCAGATGACCTGGTGCTACTAGCAAAGGAAGAGAGTGGAATGAAGCTAATGATAGAAGAATTTAGAAGCTATATAAGAGAGAAAGGGCTGGAAGTAAATAGAGAAAAGACGAAAGTGGTGAGATTCGAGAGAAGAAAGCAGGAAAAAAAGAAGTGGAGATGGGGAGACGGAAAAGTGGAAGAAGTAGAGGAAATAAAATATCTGGGCTACATATTTAAGAAGAACGGAGGGCAGGAAAGGCAAATAGATGAAAGAACGAGAAAGGGAGGGGGAGTAATGCGGAGTGTGTGGGGAATAGGAAAGAGATACTTCAAAGACAATTTCAAGAGAAGGATGTGGTTCTTCGATGCATTGGTATGGCCAGTAATAGCATATAGAGTAGAAATATGGGGATGGGAGGAATGGAAGAGAGTAGAGGCTATGCAAGAAAGATATGCTAGATGGGTGCTAGGAGTAGAGTGGGTGACGCCAGGATACATGGTGAGAGAAGAAACAAAAAGAGAGAAATTGAGAGCGAGGGGGGCAGGGAGAGCATGGAAATTCGAAGAGAGACTGAGAGAGGGGAGAGGAAGTGAATGGGCGAGACAATGTCTGAAAGAGATGGAAGAGAGAATCAGAAAGGGAATGAAACTGTTCAAATGGGAAAAAGGAAGAAAGAAATACATAGACGAGAGAGGGAATAGAAACATGCTAGATAAAGAAGATAAAGATAGGAGAGAGGAGGAATGGGAAAAGATAGTAAGAAGAGAGAAGAGGATAGAGGAAGGGGAGAACTGGAAAAGTGTGAGAGAATCAAGATACAATATATGGTACAAAGAAATAAGAGTGAAGGGCACGCCAGAATATCTAGAGAAAGGAAATAAAGAAGAGAAATGGAGAAGAATCGCCAGATACAGATTAGGAAATGAAATGAGAGGGGAAAAATACTGGGAGGAAGAAGAGGAAAGATGCTGCAGAAGATGCGGTTACGAAGAGGAGACTTGGGGGCACGTACTGGAGAGATGTAGAAGAGAAGAGAACAAAGATGCAGGGTTGCAAGAAAAAGTGAAGGAAATATTAGCTGAGGACGGAAGGGGAGAAGAGTGGATGAGGAGACTGGATAGGGATAGAAGAGAAATCCAGGAAGGAAGAAGTGAAGAATAAAGAGAGGAAAAAAAAAGAAAAGAAGAGTACATGGACAGAAAAGAAGAATGAGAAAGAGAAGAGAGAGAGAGTGCGTGAGAGAGAGAGTATGAATGTGCGAGTGAAAGAAAGAAAAAAAAAAAGAAAAAAGACTGAGTGTGCAATATACAGGGTGTCCCAAAATTCGTGTACTTAATTGAAATGGGAGGTTCCTGAGACCATTCTAAGAGACATTTTCCTTTGCACCAATGTCAACTGCGGCTTTGTTTAGGAGTTATTAACGAAAAACACGGACCAATCAGAGCGCGCCCTGGGCGGCCACGCCGCGCCGACAAGCTAGTGTCGGTGGTACGCCGTGACATCGCAACGAAGAAGAGTTTCTCGATTATGTGAATTCTCTCCGATTTCAATGAGCTTTGGATATGTGGTCAAGATCATTATTCTGAACAACATTTCTCTTTAGACTTTTTGGCGATCGGGTTTAGTTTACGAGATTATCGCGAGAAACTTTACTTGTAAATCCATGGGATCGATGTACTACTAGCTTCTATCCGATTTCAATGAGCTTTGGATATGTGGTCAAGACCATTATTCTGAATAACATTTCTCTTTAGACTATTTGGCGGTTGGCTTTAGTTTACGAGATTATCGTAAAAAAATAGAAGAAGCACAGAAACTGATTGTTTTAAAAACTCACGTATTCAGCCGTAAATCCATTTGCTGCTTCGAAATGTGTGTCTTGAAATTTTTCCACACTCACAATCACTGTTCACATTTGTCAACACATAGTTATGCACTAATAATAATATAATTGCCATACCCCTTGTACTGCTGCACAATTCACAACAATCAGGTAATGCAATCACTAGACTGCGGATTTCATGCATTTGTAGCAAACATGAGTAGATGCATTTTAATACAGTAGAGAGATTAAAATAATTTCAAAACACCATAGTATTATTTTCAACTTCTTAAAATGATCACTGTGAGAATCAAATATCTGTCTGGCTCCTGTCCCTTGTAATAGCGGCAGCCAACATTAATGTTGCATAAAGATCCGCAGTCTAGTGATTAGTTTAAATATCACTATCAAGAACACAGCTAATAGCAACCGTTAGCTTTGAATTGACAAGTCTTTGGAGATGTTCTCTCTACCGCGGCTCGAACGACACTTCCGCAAGATTTTTCTAAAGAATTTAGGAAGGGCATTTAGAGTGTCGAAATTCGAAATGCACGCTGTAGCACGTTTACGAAAACGACGGGACGGTTAGACGAAAAACAGAACGCGAGAAGGACCGCTGTAAGATTTACGGCAAACGCATGTTTAGTTTTTCCTGCAGATTGGTACGCAGAGTCAATGGGTAACCGCGCGTTCGAAAACGTCATCCGTCCTTTTACCCAGCAAGGGGGAAAAATGTCAGGTCTGCGTACCATCCCTATTGTCCTATACCTTCCTTAAGAAACTTTCTAAAAGAAGGACAGACGACGTTTTCGAACGGTTACCCATCGACTCTGCGTACCAATCTGCAGGAAAAACTGAACATGTGATTGCCATAAATCTTTAAGCGATCCTTCTCGTATCCTATTTTTCGTCTAACCGTCCCGTCGTTTTCGTAAACGTGCTACAGCGTGCATTTCGAATTTCGACACTCTAAATGCCCTTCCTAAATTCTTTAGAAAAATCTTGCGGAAGTGTCGTTCGAGCCGCGGTAGAGAGAACATCTCCAAAGACTTGTCAATTCAAAGCTAACGGTTGCTATTAGCTGTGTTCTTGATAGTGATATTTAAACTAATCACTAGACTGCGGATCTTTATGCAAAATTAATGTTGGCTGCCGCTATTACAAGGGACAGGAGCCAGACAGATATTTGATTCTCACTGTGATCATTTTAAGAAGTTGAAAATAATACTATGGTGTTTTGAAATTATTTTAATCTCTCTACTGTATTAAAATGCATCTACTCATGTTTGCTACAAATGCATGAAATCCGCAGTCTAGTGATTGCATTACCTGATTGTTGTGAATTGTGCAGCAGTACAAGGGGTATGGCAATTATATTATTATTAGTGCATAACTATGTGTTGACAAATGTGAACAGTGATTGTGAGTGTGGAAAAATTTCAAGGCATCTGTGTGAAATAAACATACGAATTATTTATCGATTTGAAAGTGAAAGTGAAATTCTGGATCGTCGACTTGACCGCGCATCCCTTAGGCCTTCTACCAGCGGCTGTGCAGTTCGTCGACCTGGCCGTACGTCCCTTAGCTTTCGGTACTGTCGTATACCTGAAGACATCTGTGCAATTCGTCACCGAGTGACCCAGTGACACACCTTTCGAAGCAGCAAATGGATTTACGGCTGAATAAGTGAGTTTTTAATACAATTAGTTTCTGCTTCTTCCCTCGTTCAGGTAAAATTGCCGTAAGTCGGGTAAAGAGATCCACCCATATGAATTGACAAGTAAAGTTCTTCCGACCGACAAAAACTGTAAAGGGTAATGTTGTTCAGAATCATGGTCTTGACAACATATCCAAAGCTCATCCAAATCGGGTAGAAGATAGTACATCGATCGATTTACAATGACAAGTTTTTACAATTATGTATCTCGTAAACTAAAGCCGGCCGACAAAAACTGGAAAGGGAAATGTTGTTCAGAATCATGGTCTTGACAACATATCCAAAGCTCATCCAAATCGGGGAGGATTCACATAATCTCGAGAAACTCTTGTTCGTTACGGCATCGCGGCGTTACACCACGCTCGTCTCCCGGCGCTCCGGGCTGAACGTGCCATCGCGCGTCTAGGTCGCGCTGTGATTGGTCCGTGTTTTTCGTTAATAACTCCTAAACAAAGCCCCGGCTGACATTGGTGCAAAGGAAAATGTTGCTTCAAATGACCTAAGGAACCTCCCATTTCCCGGAGTCGAAGGGGTTTTGGGACACCCTGTAGATAAAAAGAAATGTAAAGAAATTAATTGTAGAGGGATCGGGTTCTCCCTGTAACCCGAAAGGGAACAGGAATAAATACATACAATCGGATTACGAAATGATATCCAGAAAAGCTGTTGGAATTTGAATACTTGGCGGGAGTTCATAATGATTCTGCATGTTGGTAACACCGAAAGTGTGGATGCGTGAGAGAGTTGGTAGAAGCGGTAGAGAGATTGTTGTGTAAAGATGTCGAGCGAAAAATGGTCTGTAAATGCCACGTGTGTGTAAAAGATTATACGAGAGTCACGAAATCCAGTGCAATCGAATTATTATGCCAAAGCAAATTGTAAAGTTTTGTTGCCGGGCAAAAGTAGTGTTTTGTGCAGCCCAAAATAAAAGTTTATTTTCTGTTCCTTTGTAAAACCAAAGACTAAAATCATTTGTAAAATAGCCCACGCTGTCCAACAGGTTATGGGCCCAGTATCGTGACTTTAAGGGCTATAGAATAACTATTGAAAAGTAAAAAGGAAAAGCTAGTTAGAGCTGTAATAAAATCGCACGACTTATTAAAAAAAATTTTTCTTCTATTTCTAATAAATTGAAAAAAAATAAAGAAACTCCGAAGTAATGGCATCAAACAGTAACGAAGACTATTCACGTGTTGAAAAGTTAACCGGGCCGGAAAATTTTCAGCTCTGGAAATTTGAGATTAAAATACTACTAAAGGCCAGTGACTTGTTCAATGTGGTGTTGGAAAATGCACCTAATCCGGTGACACCGGAGTGGTCCAGGAAGGACGCAAAAGCACAAAAAATTATAATATTAACGTTAGATAAAAAGCCGTTAATACATGTAATAAATTGTTCCACAGCAAAGGAGATGTGGACTAAAATCATTGCAGTTTTCGAAAGAGATAATGAGCAGTTAAAGTGTCAACTAATGCAAGAGTTTTTTGCTTACGAATTTAAGAAAGGCACTGAAATAACGACATCGATAAGTGGGTTACAAAACTTAGCACACAGGCTAAACTCGTTGGGAAACAAAATAACAGACGATATGTTAATATCGAAAATTGTAACGTCTCTGCCAGAAATGTACAGACATTTTGTAAGTGCCTGGGAATCGACACTAAAAACTGACAGAACAATTGAAAACTTAACTGCTAGATTAACAATGGAAGAAGGAAGAAACAAGGAACCAGAAGAAAAAGTAACTGAAGTGGCATTTAAAGCAAGTAGTTCGACTGGCTATAGATACAACAAAAATCTAAAAACAAAAGAGACAAATAATAACTCGGAAAGGAAATGCTACAATTGTAACGGAATCGGACATTTTGCCAAACAATGTCATAAAACGAGTAAAAAGAGAACCTTTTGCAGCATATGTAAAAAAGACAATCACATAGACCGAGACTGCTATTTCAGGAATAAATCTAAGGATAGAAATCAAACAAACGTGGTTTCATTTCTTGCAAACAGAGCTCCAACCAGCAGATGGATCATGGACTCCGGTACGACAGCTCATATGGCGAATGATGATAAACTAATATATAATGTAAAACCAAAGGACTCTAGTATACATACAGCCAAAGTAAATCAAATAATGAAAGCAGAGGGAACTGGACACGGTGAGTTCAAATCATGCAATCTTAAAAACATCATTTATGTTCCAGATTTAGCTTCTAACCTGTTATCGGTTAGCGAAATTACTGCAACTAACGCAACAGTTATTTTCTCAAAAGATAAAGTGGTAGTAAAAAAGGATAACACTGAAATTCTGCAAGGAAATAAAAATAAAGACGGACTGTACGAAGTCGAACTCAGAAGAAAACCAGTAGAAAATTCGTACTTAACAAGAAACATCAAATCAATAGAATATTGGCACAAGGTGCTGGGTCACCTGAATAAAGAGAGCATGAAGAGACTGTCGACCATGTCAGAAGGAATGAACTTCAGCACTACAGAGGTAGACAAAGTGAACATATTCTGCGACGTCTGCGCTAAAGCAAAACAAGCGAGACAACCATTCGGAAATGAAAGAAGCAGAGCAACGAGACCATTGGAGCTAGTGCATACTGATCTGTGCGGTCCAATAAGTCCTAATACATGGGACAATAAGAGATACATTTTGACGTTTTTAGACGATTACACACACTTTGCAGTAACACTGTTAGTAGCAACTAAAAATGAAGTGACAGATAGGTTCAAAGAATACACACAATGGGTAGAAGCAAAGTGGAATCTTAAAATATCAAAACTAAGATGCGACAACGGGCGCGAATATATAAATACAGGATTAATGAACTGGTGCAAATCCAAAGAAATTCAGATGGACTGTACCACGCCCTATACTCCACAATTGAATGGCCGAGCAGAAAGGATGAACAGAACTATAATGGAAAAGACTAGAGCCCTGCTCATCAAATCTGGTCTAAAAAAAGAAATGTGGGGAGAAGCTGTGCATTCGGCTACCTATCTGGTTAACAGAAGCCGAACGAAGGTTCTAAAAGTGACGCCTTTTCAAAAATGGATGAACAAGAAACCCAATTTAAAAAATTTAAGAATGTTTGGCTGTAGAGCGTTTGCAAAAGTGCTCACTCCTGTAAAGAAACTAGACGAAAGTAGTAGAGAATACAAACTCGTAGGATATGCACCGAATGCATATCGGCTGTGGGATGACGCAGCGAGAAAAATAGTCCTGTCCAGAGACGTAAAGTTTGAAGAAAATAAAAGTAAAAAGTCTAGTTCAGAAACCGATAAATTCGGAAACGAAATGTTCGGTGAAGAGTCCTCAGAAGCAGAAGAAGAAAACGAAAACGAGCTATCAGGCACAGAAGATACAGAAGATTCAAATGAAAGAGAAGAGATAATCTCATCCGAAGAATTTGACGATGCAGAAGAAAATCAAGAAAACACCAGGGAAGAGACTGGAACACCAGAAATTCGAAGATCACAAAGACCTAGAAGAATTCCGGAAAGGTTCAACGATTATATTGCACTTCTTACATATAATGAAGCTGTTACAGGTTCCGATAGAAAAGATTGGAGAAAGCCATCGATGAAGAGAAGAAATCACTAAGCAAAAACAATGTATGGGAGCTAGTGGACAGTGGGGCAGCTGTCGGAAAGAAACTGTTATCCAGCCGATGGGTTTTCAAGGAAAAGGAAAACGGTTTAAAAAAGGCTCGTCTGGTTGTCAGAGGGTGCCAACAAAAACACGGTATAGATTATGAAGAGACGTTCAGTCCGGTAATAAGTAACAACTCACTGAGAATATTGTTTGCGCTCGCTACAACGAGTAAGTATCACATAGTAACTTTTGACGTAAAAACAGCCTTCCTATATGGTGATCTTGAGGAAGAGGTTTTTATGTTACCCCCTGAGGGCTATGAGTACGGTAAAAAAATTTGTAAATTAAAAAAGGCTCTCTATGGGTTGAAACAAGCTCCATTACGGTGGAATCTAAAATTGACTAATTTTTTGAAGGAAAAACAGTTGTGTCAACTGAAAACAGAACAATGTTTGTTCAAACATAATAATAATTCATTAATTTTAGGAATTTATGTGGACGACGGCATTATAATTGGTCAAAGTATGAAAGAAATTGATAACCTGCTTAAGGACTTAGAAGCGAAATTCGAAATTAGAATTCTTAAAAATCCAAAGACTTTCCTAGGTCAAGAAATTTACAGAAACCAAGGAAGTTTAAAACTTTCTCAGACTAAGTATACCAGGAGAATTCTTGAGAAGTTCAACATGGAGAACGCCAAACAAGTGAACACACCCTTGATGCCGAACAATACAGATGAATCTCAATACTCAGAAGAAGTAACATTTCCCTATCGAGAGGCTGTTGGAAGCCTGTTATACCTATCAAGTAAGACTAGACCTGACATTGCCTATGCAACGGGATATGTAAGTAGGTATACCACGAAACCAAAGTCCAACAATGTGAAAGATGTAAAACGTATATATAGGTTGTAACGGTTGTCGATTCCGGCGGTAATCGGAATCGTCGCGGTGCTGACCCCTCAGTGTTTGGACAGCTCGTCGGACCAAGGTTCGTTAGCTGACGAGGGGGGGGTCGGCCGGTGCGGGAAGACGAGGTGCGGCGGTTCGGGAAGAAGTCGGAAACAACAGTTACGTTTAAGTGACGTACTATATTTAAAGACTGTAAACGAGTGTACATGTATAAACAATGCTGCTATTTAGGCGCGACGGAGGTGCATGGTAGCAGCGTGCATGCGTGAATCGGGGCGGTGCACGGCGGGCATCTCGGTAGAGTAATTCGGGCGGTGAATGATACTTAGCGGCGCGAATTCCGGTGGTTCGGCGGAGCGGAACGGTTTATCGGGACTCGGTGGCTTCGGCGGTAGCGGCGGGGCGTTCGTTGATTCGGCGGGGCCGGCGGCGGTTGTCGGATAGTTCGGTGTCTCGGCGGAATCGGCGGATGACTCAGTGGGGTGGTGGACCGGAAGGGTGCAACGGTGTAGTTTTCGACGGCTCGGCGGCGTGAAGGTCAGCGCGGGGAGTTCGACGGCTCGGCGAACGGATGTCGGAAGGACAGTCTCGGCGGCTCGGCGAAATGGACTTCGGTGTGGGAGCCTCGGCGGCTCGGCGGGACGGACTTTGGTGCGGAGGTTTCGACGGCTCGGCGAAACGGGCTTTTGGTGCGGGAGTCTCGACGGCTCGGCGAGACGGACTTTGGTGTGGAGGTTTCGACGGCTCGGCGAAACGGGTTTTGTGGTGTGGGAGTCTCGACGGCTCGGCGAAACGGATTTCGGTGAGGATGTTTCGACGGCTCGGCGAAACGGATTTCGGTGAGGATGTTTCGACGGCTCGGCGAAACGGATTTCGGTGAGGGTATTTCGGCGGCTCGGCGAAATGGATTTCGGTGAGGATACTCACCCTGGACAGGAGAAGTGTCGGCTTCCTGGTGATCGCTGTGACGGCTCGTCTCAGGCAGGACTACAGGAGTGGAGTCTAGAATACTTCTAGACGGAATGCGGTTCATTTGTCTTATTTGTCGCGGCTTATATATTATTAACATCGTGGTGAAGGTTGGTGGTGCGGTAGAGGGTTCGTACTGTTTTCGGTACGTTTCGGTCGCGTCCGCCCTTGTTTTGGGGCTGTATTCGAAAAGAACCGTTGGTGACAGGCCTGCTCGGTGCAGGTCTGTTACATCCCCCTCTTTCTTCGGGGTGGCGAAAAAGTATCGGTCCTGGCGAGTATACGTGGCCACAATGCCTTTATTTCGCTAGGTAACTAAAAATTACAACCAAAAGAACCCTTCTGCGGCTCGGCGCTCGGTGTCGGTAATAGAAAGCGTAACAAAAATTATATATCCTGTATTTACAAAAAAATATTATCCCGTGCTCCTGGGCGCAATGAATGAGACGGCTTATATCTAACTATGTACATCTTTTCGCGGCTTGGCGCTCGGTAATCGACCGGGAGAAGAGAAAAAAAAAAAAAAAAAAAAAAAGCAGAGAAAAAAAAATGTACAATGAAGAGGAGGAGGAACAAAAAAGAAAAAAAAATCTATCTATATATACATATACGTGTTCCTCTACTCTTCCGTGCGCGGGGTAGCGTTCCTTAACTTACACCGGCTAGGGTCTGGTCCTTATTAAAAAATAGAATCCAGCGCTCCTTCCCGCTGGACGGCCGGAACTCCCTCGCCTTCGAGGTTATATACCGGAGCGGTACTTCGACCAGTCGTCCGGTCGGGAGTATGTACCAGGCGGTGGGGCACGGTGCGTCTTCTCCGCCGTACGGTACCGGTGGCAGCGTCTGTGCCGCGGCTCTCTGTGCGGGGGTTGCCGGTAACCCGTTGTTTCCGGGTTTCTCGCTCCCTGCTGCTGCTGCGTTTGCGTCGGTCCTGGTGACAGTGTTGGTCCGGTGGTCGTCGATTGTAATGACCTCGACGACCCCCTTTCCTCTCTTCGGCGGTGATGTCGGTTCTATTGGGCGTGTGGCCCCTCTTTTCCGGTTTGGCGGTATCACATTCTGGACCCACCATTTGGCTGGTGCCGGCGGGTGTCCGCTCCCCGGGAACGGCCCGGCCCCCAGTTTGGCTCGGTGCTGCTCTATAGTTAGAGGCGGCCATATGATTTCCACCTCTGTGTCGGGGGGGTCTCGTCTATACCACGTGACGGGTCGTATTGTCGTGGCCGTGGTGCCCATCCGTCGCGTGGTTCCCTCGTCCTTTGGCTCTTGCGGTGCCCTTGTGGTGCGGGAGGTTGTGACCGGCCGTGGTCTCGTCGGCTTCCGTGTCGTGATCTGAATATTCAGGTCGACCATTTTGTCGGACCTTATCGTGGGCTTGGCTTTTTTTTCGGTTGATGCTGGCGTTGTCTCTGCGGGGACTTTCTCCGTTGCCATATACCGTGTTGTCCGGGGTGGTGTTTGCTGCTCTCCGGTGACCGTGGTGGTCGTTGCCAGGTGCTCCGGCGTGGCTGGAGTCGGTGGCCTCTCCAACGGCTCGTCGAAGAGGTCCTCTAGCCCGGCGTAAAAATCTACCATGTTGACCTGTGAACATATAAGCGGTTTCGGATTTTTCCTAGGACGTCCGCGGCGGCGTGGTTCGGGGTTTGAGGATGCCGTTGTGTTTTGATCGGGCGGGATGGGCGGGAGGGTTGGTTTCCGTATTTCGGTCGCAGGTTCTTTCGGTTCCGTGTCCGTTCCTTGATCTGGTTTTAGATCGTGGACGTGAATGTGTCGCGCCCATTTCCCGTTGTCGCTGTGGAGATCTACGATGACCGGCGATATTATGCGGCCGACCGTGTAAGGCCCGCTGTATTTTGGAGCTAGTTTCGCGGCAATGCCCGCCCCTTTATCGGACAGCGTGTGCTCTCTTTTCCATACTCGGTCGCCGATTGCAGGTCTCCAGTCTCGGTGTCGCAGGTTGTAGTATTTGGCCTGTCGGCCGAATGCTTGGGCCAAATGTAGCTTGGCCAGTTCTTGTGCTGCTCGGAGGTTTTTCCACCGGTGTTGCGGTACGTCGGGGCCGGTCTCGGTCGGTGGTTGTCCAGGGGCTCGCAGTTCCCGGCCCTGGTTGAGGTACGCCGGGCTGTAGCCGGTAGATTCGTGCCATGCGGTGTTAATAGCGAATCGGACCTCGTCCAATTTCTCGTCCCATCGGTCGTGGTGCTCCCCGGTGTATTGGGCCAGCATGGTTTTTACCACTTTGTTTGCACGTTCGACCGGATTGCATTGGGGCGAATACGGTGGCGTCCGTCGATGCTCGGTACCGGCTGCTCGGAGTAGGCTGGTAAATGGTTCTCCGATGAATTGTTTTCCGTTGTCGGAGATGACGGTGTTCGGTGCTCCGTGACGTAGAATGATTTCCTTTTGTACGGCGGCGGCGACGGCGGCGCTGGTGGCCTTTCGTAGGGGCGTAAGTTCGACCCATTTGGTGAACTTGTCTAGTGCTACGAGTAGCCAGATATGACCTCGTCGTGACCGTGGTAGTGGTCCGACTAGGTCAACGGAGACGGTGTGCCAGGGTTGTGTTCCTGGATTGGCGTGGAGTTTTCCTGGTGGCAGTTGCGGTGGTGTCTTGTAACGTTGGCAGCTGGCGCAGCTGCGAACGTAACTGGCGGTTTCGCGGAACATTCCCGGCCAATAAAATCGCTGGGCGAGTCGGACGATTGTTTTGGCGACTCCTAAGTGTCCGGCGGTCGGGTCGTCATGATGTTGTCGGAGGAGTGCTTCTCGCTCGTTGCTGGGCACGCAGATTTTCCAAGCGTCGCCCGGCTCGGGCTCGTTGTAATCTAGCTGGTGCAATATATGGCGGTATAGCTTCCCTTCGCGTATTTGGTACTCCGGGACGGACGCGGGGTTTGTCTGGACTGCATCGACTTTCTTCTGGTACCATGAATCCGCTGGTTGTTTTGGTTGGATCACGTTCACGCCGGGAGTGATTTCGACTCTGGACAGCGCGTCTGCTACCTGGTTTAACTTTCCCGGTCGGTATTTTATGTCGAAATCGTATTGTTGTAGCTCGAGTGCCCATCTTGCGAGCCTGCCGGTGGGGCTGTCCATCTGTCGGAGCCATCGCAGCGCTTGATGGTCGGTGATGACGGAAAAACGATAGCCTTCCAGGTAGGGCTTCATTTTTCGAATGCCCCAGATTACTGCGAGGCATTCTTTTTCGGTAGCGCTGTAGTTGCGCTCGGTTGCGCTCAGCGTGTGGCTGGCGTAGGCTATGACCCTTTCCTGTTCTTCGGGGCCCTGGGTCAGTACAACGCCAAGGCCGTGGTCGCTGGCGTCTGTCTGGAGCGTGAACGGCTCGTTAAAGTCCGGACAGGCGAGTATCGGGGCGGCGACTAGTTTGTCCTTCATGGTTTGGAAGGCGTGTTCTTCGGCTTCGGTCCATCTCCACTTGGCGTTCTTCCTGGTAAGTTGGGTTAATGGTTCCACGATCTCTGCGAAGTTCGGCACGAATCGCCGGTACCAGGATGCCATTCCGTGGAATCGGCGTACTTCTCGTATCGTTTTTGGTGCTGTGAGCCGTGCGATTGCGCTGGTCTTCTCGGGGTCGGTCCTGATACCTTGTTGGTCTACGACGTGGCCGAGATATCGGAGGCTATCTACGCAGAATCGGCATTTCTCCGGGTTGAGACGTAGTCCGGCGGTGCGGAGCCGGCGGAAAACTTCTCGGAGATGCCTCTGGTGTTCCTCGAACGTTTTGCTTACAACGATAATATCATCGAGGTAGGCAAATGCAAACGGCTCGAGTTCGGGCCCGATGATCTGGTCGAGTAGGCGCTGGAAAGTGGCTGGCGCTGAATGTAATCCAAACGGCATAACCGTAAATTGGAATAGTCCTTTGCCGGGTACCGTAAAGGCGGTGAGCGGCCGGCTGGAGTTCTCTAATGGGATTTGCCAGTATCCGTTTTTGAGGTCTAAGGTGGTCAAGTACTTTGCGCCTCGCAACTTGTCGAGGGTAGCCTGTATGTGAGGTAATGGATAGGCGTCTTTCTCGGATCGATCGTTCAGTCTGCGGAAGTCGACGCAGAAGCGTGGCTTGCCGTCTTTCTTTCTGACTACGACGACTGGTGAACTCCACGGGCTGTCCGATGGTTCAATAATTCCCTCCTGTAGCATCTTTTCCACTTCTTCGTTGATTACTGCCTGCATCGCTGGGTTTCTCGGGCGGTACCGTTGTTTGATAGGCGTGCCGTCGGTCAGTTTGATGCGGTGTTGAGTGAGCGTGGTGCGCCCTGGAACGGTCTCGAATAGTTTCATCTCCTGTTCTAAAAAAGATTCCAGTCGTTTTTGTTCGTCCTCTGGCGGTTTTCGGAGGCCTACCTGTAGGCACGGTTCGGCTAAGTAGTCGGCGGGCCAGGAAGCGACGTCAGGTGGTGGGGTTAAGGTGATCTGCAATCGTGCGATTGCTCGGATCCCCAACAAGACCGGCGGTCCCATCTTCGGCAGGATGGTGAATTCTTGTGTCTGCGTCTGCCCTCCTATACTGAACGGTAATGTGATCTTGCCGATCGGTACTATATCGGAACCGTCGGCTAATCCGATGCGTCTGGCTGGTGTGAGTTCCGTGAACCCTCTCTGGTGTGCCCACTCCTGGACCTCCTCGTTGATGCAGGACAATTGCGAGCCTATGTCCAGTAGTGCCTCTACTTCTCGTCCCAGGAGTTGGATGCGTGTGAACGGGCGCGGGGTGTAGGTGATTATTGGGGCCGGCGGCTGCCCATCTGCGGCGTGCCCCTCGGTCCGTTTCCCGGTGGGTGACACTCTCGGGTCAGTACCCCATCTCTACCACATCTTGAGCAAAATTTTCTATACTGGTTTCGACATTCGAAGCGCTGATGTCCGCGTTGTTTACACCGCCAGCAGTGGGTGTCCACGTGATATGCGTTGGTCGGGATTGAGTTCACTTCGGCTCGAGGTGAACTGTCCTCGTTCCATTCGGTGCGATACGGGAGGTCGGGGTTCCGGAGGCCATCGGTCGTGACAGCTGCTGTCCGCGCGTAAGTGCGGCTGAGGCGATTTTTCCTATCGTTAGCTCTCTCGATACGCTGTACCTGTCTGAGTAGGTCGTCGGTACTCGAGATGGTGTCCGGGTTAATGATCGCCGCGTACTCCGGTAGCATGTTTTCGAAAATTAATTCGAGGCTCTCCTCGGGGGGAATCATTGCGCGTCGGGTCAGCGTATTTAGGGCGTTCATAAACGAGTTGAACGGTTCCCCGGGTCGTTGCATACGGTCGCGCGCTTCGCGTTCTCGCTGTACCCGGGTACTGTTTGGGGAAAAGAATGCGATGAATTTGTCGGCGAACTCGGCCCAGTGCGAAATCTGTAGGCGTGCGTTTCGGTACCATAACTGGGCGTCCCCCCGTAGTAATTCGGGTAACCCCCTTAATAATTCGTTATCGGTAAATCGATACGAGGCTTGTAACTCAGCGATTCGTTCTATGAACGCGTATGGGTCTTTTCCATCGCTAGTGCATCCCCATTTCCTCATGCGGTCCAAATTTTTGCAAGGATCACCGTGCATAGGGACGTTGGGGACGTGTAAGAGGGTGGTTTGACTGGTGGACGCGCCGAGTTGTATGTCGGCGGTGCTCTGGAGTGTCGGCGTTTTCGGCTCGGCCATGTCGGATGGATTAGTGGGTTGCTGGTTCGTAAAATCCTCCCACCTCTGTCGTAACTCTGGTGTCGTCCCGGTGACGGGTAAATTTCGTAGGCGTAGGTCGGCGATTGATCGTGCTCTCGTCTGGCGGAGGGTGTCTCTTGCCGGCATTCCCTAAGATTTGAATCCGCGCGTGTATCGCCGTGTATACAAGAGATGACGTGAACGGCCTTGGTTGTGATCGGTTCGCCGTGGGTTCGTACTTTCGGTAGTCGGTTCCGGGGGGGTTATGTATTTACTACGCGGCGGCCTAGTCTATTGTCGATCGCGCGCGACGACGTGTTTGCCCGTTCAGTCTCTAATTCTCGGTCGACCAGGTAACTGTTGTTATTATCGCGGTTTCTTCGCACCAGGTCCCTGTTCGGGCGCCATGTAACGGTTGTCGATTCCGGCGGTAATCGGAATCGTCGCGGTGCTGACCCCTCAGTGTTTGGACAGCTCGTCGGACCAAGGTTCGTTAGCTGACGAGGGGGGGTCGGCCGGTGCGGGAAGACGAGGTGCGGCGGTTCGGGAAGAAGTCGGAAACAATAGTTACGTTTAAGTGACGTACTATATTTAAAGACTGTAAACGAGTGTACATGTATAAACAATGCTGCTATTTAGGCGCGACGGAGGTGCATGGTAGCAGCGTGCATGCGTGAATCGGGGCGGTGCACGGCGGGCATCTCGGTAGAGTAATTCGGGCGGTGAATGATACTTAGCGGCGCGAATTCCGGTGGTTCGGCGGAGCGGAACGGTTTATCGGGACTCGGTGGCTTCGGCGGTAGCGGCGGGGCGTTCGTTGATTCGGCGGGGCCGGCGGCGGTTGTCGGATAGTTCGGTGTCTCGGCGGAATCGGCGGATGACTCAGTGGGGTGGTGGACCGGAAGGGTGCAACGGTGTAGTTTTCGACGGCTCGGCGGCGTGAAGGTCAGCGCGGGGAGTTCGACGGCTCGGCGAACGGATGTCGGAAGGACAGTCTCGGCGGCTCGGCGAAATGGACTTCGGTGTGGGAGCCTCGGCGGCTCGGCGGGACGGACTTTGGTGCGGAGGTTTCGACGGCTCGGCGAAACGGGCTTTTGGTGCGGGAGTCTCGACGGCTCGGCGAGACGGACTTTGGTGTGGAGGTTTCGACGGCTCGGCGAAACGGGTTTTGTGGTGTGGGAGTCTCGACGGCTCGGCGAAACGGATTTCGGTGAGGATGTTTCGACGGCTCGGCGAAACGGATTTCGGTGCGGATGTTTCGACGGCTCGGCGAAACGGATTTCGGTGAGGGTATTTCGGCGGCTCGGCGAAATGGATTTCGGTGAGGATACTCACCCTGGACAGGAGAAGTGTCGGCTTCCTGGTGATCGCTGTGACGGCTCGTCTCAGGCAGGACTACAGGAGTGGAGTCTAGAATACTTCTAGACGGAATGCGGTTCATTTGTCTTATTTGTCGCGGCTTATATATTATTAACATCGTGGTGAGGGTTGGTGGTGCGGTAGAGGGTTCGTACTGTTTTCGGTACGTTTCGGTCGCGTCCGCCCTTGTTTTGGGGCTGTATTCGAAAAGAACCGTTGGTGACAGGCCTGCTCGGTGCAGGTCTGTTACAAGGTACTTGAGGGGCACAATTCAAACGGGAATTGGCTATGACGAAAAATATAATGCGGATGTTATTGAGGCATACTGCGATGCAGACTTTGCGGGAGATACGGAAAGCCGTAAAAGCACTACTGGTTACGTAAAATTGTATGGGGGAGGTCCAATTGCTTGGTACTCTAGAAAACAAGAAATAGTAGCTCTCTGAACCACTGAGGCTGAGTATATTGCAGCAGCGGACTGTTGTAGAGAACTTCTATATCTAAAATCCTTACTTGAAGAACTAACAAATCGTAGCTTTCTTGTAAATTTAAAAGTAGATAATCAGAGTGCGATTCACTTAATGAAAAACGGAATAATGAACAAACGGTCCAAACACATTGACGTTAAATATCATTTTATACACGAAAAAGTAAGAAACAAAATACTAAACGTAACTTACTGTCAAACGGAAAACCAATCTGCGGACGTATTAACGAAAGCGTTATCAGGTGTCAAATTCGAGTCATTTCGAGACATGTTAGTTGAACCGATAGAGTATGACAGTGAGTGAAATAAAAAAAAAAAATAATAAAATAATTTTTCGCCTGTAAATTACCAAGATGCAGAATCAAGGAAGAGTGTTGGAATTTGAATACTTGGCGGGAGTTCATAATGATTCTGCATGTTGGTAACACCGAAAGTGTGGATGCGTGAGAGAGTTGGTAGAAGCGGTAGAGAGATTGTTGTGTAAAGATGTCGAGCGAAAAATGGTCTGTAAATGCCACGTGTGTGTAAAAGATTATACGAGAGTCACGAAATCCAGTGCAATCAAATTATTATGCCAAAGCAAATTGTAAAGTTTTGTTGCCGGGCAAAAGTAGTGTTTTGTGCAGCCCAAAATAAAAGTTTATTTTCTGTTCCTTTGTAAAACCAAAGACTAAAATCATTTGTAAAATAGCCCACGCTGTCCAACAAAAGCTTTTCCAAAAACTATAATTTACAAGATTACATGCAAGAATAAGAAAGGCATTTTTTAAAACCTTTTTATATTTGGGCCCTTAACTCCCCCCCCCCACCCCCCTCAGCCATCCCTCATTTAACGAACTGAATCTGTTCCTCGGTGTCAAATTGACACAGTCACAAAAAATCGATAAAATAACAAGGTAAACAGTTATTTTTCGATGTTTTTTTATTCAAATTGATATGAGAAAACATTTACTAAATTTACAATTACAATTACAAATTACAAATAACAGAATATATAACTTTCAACAGTATAACTTATTTCGGGAAAACTGTGTCAAATTGACACGAGGAACGGACGAGGGTTAATGAAAATTTAAAATATATGTATATGTGTTTGTAGATCTATGTTAGTTATACACATACTGACAATTTCATTGAAATCGGTTGACGCAGGGAAAAACGACACGCATCGAAACATGTACGATTCTGTGGATTTTAAGCAGAAACTGATCAAAAGTCGCGTAGAACTAGGATTTTCACCATTTTTAACCGCTTGTAAGATCGTGTGTATGTCAATCGATCTCGATGAAATTTTCAGCATGTGTGTAACTACTACGTAGATCTACAAAACATATATTTTAAATTTTCCATTGTAACAGACCTGTACGGTGCAGGTCTGTTACCACTAGACACGCGCCGAACACCGCCGACCGACGCGCGACGCCGAGGATTACCGAACGCGTCGTCCACGAACACACACCTGACACAGCGCGTCACGACGTACGATCCCGCGCTCCGAGACACATTCGGCGGGAAACGGACGTCGAGGTTCGGCCATCATAGCGGACACGGAAACTCGACATCACACATCCGTTTCCCCCCGCACCATTCCCCCACCACCAACCTAGGCCAATAAAAGGCGATGCAAACGAGGCACGGGCCTCTTTTCCATCCTGGGCAGCAACCTGGGCACATCCTGAGTATTGGTACGTATCACTGGTACTCTTTCCTGGTTCCCACGCTCTCGACGTCGAGTTGTCCGCAGCATCGACCTCCTCGACATCGGCAGTTCCCACCGGTGTGACAGCATACACGCCAAACAGAGAGGGCCGCATTCCTCTCTGCCGTTCGGGCAGCATCCTGAGAACTCCGACAGCTACCGGAGACGTCTAACTGAAGGGGCAGCTTCCTCTTCATTTACCGTAGAACCACCACGGGGAATTTTCCGACTCGTGGCAGGGTTACCTTTCCGTTTCCCTCCTGAACCGAAATCGCCGTAGCGTACCAGATCCAAGAACACGCGTCGCGATGAACGATCACGCAAAGGTCGTCACTAGAATCACGGACCCAGTGTCGCCAGAAAGTGACTGAACCGTCACTCAAGGGGAATACAAAGTACCCCCTCTCTGATTACCAGAGTAATATGTGACACGTGTTGCGCGTGCGCGATGGAGACGCAACAACGACTGACATTTCGCAGGTTTTAGGTTATTGCCGCGTATCGTATCGTACGTATTATGTACATGTACCTACTTAATGAAATGAATCATGTGGGTCGTTCTAAATAGAGACTGTAAACATTCTTTATTATAAATAAAATTAATTGTAACATGTGGGAGTTTCAGTCGTGAAGCGAAGTATGAATGCTTACTATTTATATGTACAATTGAAAAAATCTTGAAATCTGTATGTATGTAGTACTGAGTTACATTCCAGTAAAATCAATAAATCATAATATATTTTAACACTGTTAATCCTCATACGCTCCTCAAAAATAGTTGCATAAAAGAGACTGGGATAATAAATTCACTCATTTTTCTTCTACATGATAAATTGACAAATTATGTTTTATTTGTAACGTTACATTTTAAAGAAATACAACTCACAACATAGACATAAATGGATCAATAATTACATAGTATGTGAAATAAGTAAATGGGTGAATTTTACGCGGCAATAACCTAAAACCTGCGAAATGTCATGTCATTGTTGCGTCCCCATCGCGCACGCGCAACGTGTCTTCCATTCGCCCCACTAAATCTCCGTCGCGCACGCGCGTGTACTCTGGTCATCAGAGAGAGGGTACATCATTTCACCGTGACTCCCCTCATTTGGCGACACTGCACGGACCAGTAATACAGTCCAAGAGACACACGGTTCCGCGAATGTACGAGCAGTGAGGCCCGTAAAATACACAAACACGTTTTCGTTATTTCACGTCCCGCGCACCTCGTCCATTTTCAGCTTCAGTCGATTCTCTCGCCGGTAGACGAACCCGGCTCGACGAGTTATTCCAGCACGAGAGGATACGACGCCGCGACGACTTTCCCGTCGGACGCAGAACCGTTACATGGCGCCCGAACAGGGACCTGGTGCGAAAATAAACGCGTCGGAATTTCGGGTTCGATCAGGGTGACCAGTGAAATCGGACAAGTGTGACAATTCCGCGACATCTAGCGTCGACCGACCGCGACGGTGCCGATAGACTGGAGTGAGAGTGCGCGCCACCTCGGGACACGCAGCGGTACTGCGACCGCGCGGGCAGATTTGAAACGCGCGAAACGATCCGAAGGACAAGCGAAGCCACCGGGGCATGCCACAGGGCTCTCCACGAGTCACCAAGGTACAGGCCCACCGAATTATCGCCGAGCTGCGGCATCTACACCTACCGACCACCGGGACGCCGGAAGAACTCCGACAGCATTGGGACAATTGTATCCGTGCACAGACGGAAGAATTGTTCCGTCTGCCCAAAGAATTGTTCAAAATGGACGACCCGAAACCAGCGGCCGGCGGGCCAGCCACGCAGAACATCATCACCGTCACCACTCCAGATGACCCCCGGAAGAACATGGCCCGGATGCGAAAGTGGGCATGCACCACAGACGGAAAAGACCCGTATACGTTCGTAGAACGTCTCGCGGAATTACAAGAGACGTACTGCCTCTCCGACACGGAACTCCTTCGAGGGGTCACCGAACTCGTGCGCGGAGACGCGCAGCGCTGGTACCGTAATACCAAACACGAAATAGAGACGTGGGCGCAGTTCACCGAGAAGTTCATAGCGCACTTCGCCGCGAATCAGACGCAGCTACAACGGGAACGGGAGGCCGGAGAACGAGTGCAGAAACAAGGCGAGCCGTTCAATAAGTACATGGACGACCTCGTCACCTTGATGAGGCGGGCACAAATACCCACCTCCAACTACCTGGAGACGGTCTACGAGAATATGTTGCCGGAACATGCCGTCGTAATTAACCCGGCGCACGTCGAAGACCTGGACAACCTGCAGTACCAAGTACAACGAATCGAAAGAGCGCTCGAGCGGAAGAGCAAGATGCAGAGACCGCCTGTGCGGGGCTCTGCCTACGAAGCCGGTCCGGAACACCGCGCACCAGAAATAGCAGCCACACGCAACGAAGGCCAGGCGAGCACAGCGAGCGACGTATACAGCCCAATTACACATTGCTGGCGGTGCAAACAACGTGGCCATAACCGGTTTGAGTGTCGAAATGTGTACCGCCGGTTTTGTGCACGGTGCGGGCGCGACGGGGTGCTTACCCGTGAGTGTCATCCACCAGCTAACCGCCGGCAATCCCACGGGAAACGGACCAAGGGGCCCGTCGCAACCGAGCGACCACCGGCCCCTGCAATAAATTACACACCCCGACCGCTGCTGTCGATATTGATTCTCGGCCGGCAGGTAGAGGCCCTCCTCGACACGGGAGCGCAATTGTCTTGCGTCAATGAAGAGGTACAAGAATGGGCCCGGGAACAAGGCATCGCCCCACGGACCACGACCGGCCTTGTCGGCTTGGCCGACGGGTCGAATACACGTCCCAACGGCACTTTACGACTCCCGTTCGTCACCATGGGATACGAATGGGAACATGAATTCACCATACTACCGAAGATGGGACCGCAGGTACTGTTGGGCATACAGACAATTGCCGCGCTGGGAATCCAATTACGACCACCGGCCGACATCGCCTCATGGCCCGTGGCGTATCTCGCCGAGAAACAACAAGTGCCAGAGACACAAGTTCCACAGACGGGTTTATGCACCCCCAGTACCATTGACGCGAGCGGCTGGACGATTTCATTGCCGCCGAAATGGAGTTATTCAAAGCGGTGCCCGGCCGTACCAACTTCGTACAGCATCAGATCAAATTGAAAGACGAGACGCAGATAAAGCAACGGTATCGTCCCCGGAACCCAGCGATGCAGGCCGTCATCGATACCGAAGTAGAATCGATGCTACGAGACGGGGTGATCGAGCCCTCCAGCAGCCCCTGGAGCTCGCCCGTTATCGTAGTAAAGAAGAAGGACGGGAAGCCACGGTTCTGCGTCGACTTCAGGAAACTGAATGAAAAATCGGAAAAAGACGCGTACCCACTACCGCACATACAAGCGACGCTCGACAAACTGCGCGGCGCCAAGTTCCTGACAACACTCGATTTGAAGAACGGATATTGGCAGGTCCCGCTGGAAGACAGTAGCCGACCACTGACGGCATTCACGGTGCCCGGGAAAGGGTTGTTTCAGTTTAAAGTGATGCCCTTCGGATTGCACTCGGCACCAGCGACGTTCCAGCGACTGTTCGATCGAATCATCGGCCCAGAGCTAGAGCCATATGCATTTGCATATTTGGACGACATCATCACCGTCAGCCCGACATTTGAAGCCCACCAGCAGCATCTGCGTGAGGTCTTCAAACGCCTGAGAGCCGCCGGTCTCAGGCTGAACCCAGATAAATGTCGATTCTGTGTAGACAGCCTCCGATACTTGGGACATGTGGTCGACCAACAAGGGATACGCACCGACCCGGAAAAAACGAACGCGATCGCCAAAATTGCGACGCCAAAAAATATCCGGGACGTACGACGATTCCTTGGGATGGCGTCCTGGTATCGCCGGTTCGTACCCAACTTCGCCGAACTGATGGAACCACTGACCAGGCTCACGCGGAAAAACGCGAAATGGAAGTGGTCCGAGGCCGAAGAAACCGCGTTCCAGGAAATGAAGCAGAAACTCGTCGCCCCTCCAATATTGGCGTGCCCAGACTTTTCGGAGCGCTTTACGCTCCAAACGGACGCCAGCGACTACGGACTAGGGGTAGTCCTGACACAAGACGCGGAGGACGAGGAACGGGTTATCGCCTACGCGAGTCACACCCTCAGCATGACCGAGAGGAACTACAGTGCGACGGAAAAAGAGTGCCTCGCCGTAGTATGGGGTATTCGAAAAATGAAACCATACATAGAAGGGTACCAATTTACCGTCGTCACGGACCACCAGGCACTCCGTTGGCTGCAGCAGATCGACAACCCAACGGGACGGCTCGCAAGATGGGCCCTCGAACTGCAGCAGTATGATTTCGATATTAAATATCGACCCGAAAAACTCAACTACGTCGCCGATGCGCTCTCCAGGAATACCCCAGTACCAGATGTAAATCTGCTCCAGTCAAAACAGCGCACCGACACGTGGTACCAGAAGAAGATCGAAGCAGTCCGCCAGAACCCCGCGTCCGTTCCCGATTACCAGATACGCGAGGGGAAACTGTTTCGACACCTACTACACCAGCTCAATTACAATGGACCGATCGGTCCCTGCAGCATCAGGGACGCGAGCCGACCACACCAACCTAAGGCACGAGCGGAGCCCGCCCACACACAGCTGCGGCCGGCCGCTCTGCCGTCAACAACACCCACGACGGGGAGTACCACGAGGGGCCGACCACAGGAGACAATCCGGCCAATCCTGGCGACGGCAACGAACTCGGAGCTACCCGAGAAGGAACAACCGGTAAACTCAGGACAGCCAGTAGCACCATGGCGAAGAGCACCGGGAGCACCGGCCCCGATCACATACACCGGGGTACACGCGCCTTGCCCGACGACGTGGTACTTGCTACCGACCGGCCGCCACGTGGAGGTGCCAACGCGCTTCGTGGAAAAAAGGGAGTATGGAGCGTCCCTCGGCGAGGAACGTTGGATGCTCTTCTTTGAGCGAAACGGGCGCCTCCGCCGGTGCAAACGCAGGGACGCGTCAGCCTAGGGAACGGCCCATACTGGGAGGGACACGCGCGCCGCGGTTCCCCCCCTCCCCGCGCCGGGGGAGGGTTTTAGGTTTTAGGTTTTCGTTCTAGGTCACTAGAATCAAGTTGTTATTACGCTACTGTTCGCGTCAAAGAAGCGCGGACGTGCCCGCGCCAGTATTTTTCAGTTACTAGAATTAACTCGTTATTACGCTATTATTCGCGTCAAAGAAACGCGGACCTTTCTGCGCCAGTATATTTCGTCTTAGATCATTAGAGGTAGGTCATTATCACGCTAGTGTTCGCGGCAAATAAGCGCGGACGTTCCCGCTCAAGTATTGTTTTTCTTTTTCGTTTCGGCCCTTCAAGGGAGCGCGAGATCAACCGCGTCGCCAAAGATTTTGTTTATTCAGTATTATACACCGAGCCAATGAACGGGAGGTTTGGCGCTCACCTTGAGGCGGTTACCCGGGAACCACGGCAATCTTCTTTATTTTCCTTAAGGTACACACCTCGCGAGCCGACAGTCGTCAGCCGGACCATGCACAGTGATAATTTTGTTCTTGTTGAGGTCGTGGAGAATGTAGCACACGAGTTAGGGTGCGCCTAAAGTGCATCCTACGACCGACAGACATGGTAACGTCAGAGCCGTCTGGCAGACATTTCAAATGTGTGGGTAGGCCCAGGTAGGCCCGTCTGTGAGAGGCCCTTCTAGTTTCGTCCTGCATCAACCGACAGGACGGCCCTTGCACCATACAATATTTCGGTGCAGCGTTCACTTCAAATAATTTTCATGTCGCCAATTTTGAAGTATCCGTATTTTTAAAAACGAGGCCGTAAAGAGGACACTTGGGGCTATATTATCATTATTTTTATTTTTTTTATTTTCTGGTGCTTTCATAGCAATGCACCTGTTTAAAACAATTGCAAAATAAACTATGAAAACAAATATTTTCTGAACTGAAATAATTTTTATTAAATACTCTGATGGTTTCACTATGAGTAACCAAAACTAAGTTTCATCAATTTGCTAGTTTAGCCGTTATAATTTAATGAAAAACTTGTGACACACAACTCATATTACACGTCCGTAAAACCAACAGTTTTCAAGATTTCAAAGAATTCTTCGAGATACGTCTATATTTTGCTAAAGACTGCAACATATTCAAATTTGAACAAAATTCGAAACAGTAGTCCTATCTCGCATGGAAAGATTCATGTGCACTAATTGTATATGTATATGTAGATTAACTCTCATGGAAGTATGGATACTCGAAAATTATTAAAAATTAAAACAATTAGAAGAAACTGCGATTTACATAGATCAATCGTAAGCAAAAAAATTCAAATTGCAATTTTTGAGAGAAAACCTCTCTTAAATCCATTTACTTCGTCATTACTTTATTGTCGGAGCCACGAAGAAAAACTCGGACATCTCCCTATACCTCAATAGCAATTATGTGCTATAAACCTTGCAGACCTCCACGGTCAGTTTTGGGCTGCAGCTAATCATCTTGGGGTTTCCCGTCAAACCCGCACACCATGTGCAGTGACTCTTTTATCTGTCTTCCACTTGGAAGACACTTTTGGCCAAGTAGAGATGGGACACCTTTCATGTAGTGAAAAAACATTTTCAATTTGTTTATGTCCAACAAGTAGTCCAATACAATGCCCGAATTACTATATAATTGAAATACAATGTAATTCAATTCTGTAATTGAATTAGCAAAACTCTGAGTGGGTTAAGATATTACACCGTTACCGCCCACTACTACGCGATTGTCGGGGTGGCAAGGCGCCATCTCGTATGGGTCCGAACTGGTGACATTGTATTGATGCGAGCGTGAGAAGAAGGGTCCCAGGCAGGACTACGGTGACGTGTCTCTAGGAACGAATGAGCGGCCGATTGGATCAGAGCGGAGGAGGCAGACCTCGTTTCACACGCATTTTCGGCTGTCGACGAAATATTGGCTACAGCGGCCACACATACCATGTAGCGTGCAGCGTCGAAGTCAAAACATTGGGACTACGGGCGCGGCTGTGGTGGCAGATAGGCAGACCTAGCAATGATAGGCTCGATTTGTTTATGTGCCGTTCCCGAGGCTGTTCTCTATGGAGAGGTTTATGACAGGTCATTACTATTGAGCTGGAAGTCGACACTTTATCGGACATGACGTGTTGACTTGTGTTAAATTAAAAAGTACTTTACAGTAAAACATTATGAGTAGGACGCGTTAAAAACAGCTTTCTGGAAAATAGCTTCGCTGTCGATCGCCCAATAATGACCCGACCATTTGCATGCCCAATGTTTTACAGCCGCTACGCTATCGTACGTCGTACAGTGGTGCAAAATCCCCAAAACATGGCAATAATTCGTTTATTATGTCATTTTTAAAAATCTATGTGTATTGAAATACATTACAGTATTAATGCATCGATCATAGATTGTAATAGAACCTAACCCAAACACTGACATTGGAAAGAACTGTGACATACATTTGAAGGAAAAAATTTTGTCTCATTTCTTTGTTGTTTTTGCGTATATGCACTCCTTAATTTTCGAAAGTTTCATAGTGTAGATATTATTCAGTGCGGTGAGTACATTACTTTAAATTATAAAAAATGCAAAGCTAATCATTAATTTTTTTTGTATACATATTATTAAGACCCTATGGTGCCACCGATATTTATTTGGTTATAATCCAAAAATTTGCGACTTTATGTTACTTTTCCACAAATAAGGTCACAATGGTTTTAGAAAATGCGAGATAAACGATTATTTCGAATCCACATTTATTAATATTAAGATTTTTAAAACTAAGAAAATATGAAAAAACTATCCGAATACCCAAAGTCACAAGTTTTTCATTAAATTATATCATAGTGTAACCATAAGAGTATTTAATAAAAATGATTTCAGTTGAAAAAATATTTGTTTTCATAGTTTATTTTGCAATTGTTTTTTAAACAGGCGCATTGCTATCATACCGCCAGAAAATTGAAAAAAAAAATTATGATAATATAGCCCCAAGTGTCCTCTTTACGGCCCCGTTTTTAAAAATACGGATACTTCAAAATTGGCGACATGAAAATTATTTGAAGTGAACGCTGTTTCGTCCTACGCCGGACGAAAATTGAAATTATTTGATTTTCCTCCTACGTCGTCAGACGGCAAGGCCCCATGGGGTTTGTCCATTGTTACCCTTCTCGAAGTACCTGAAAAAGGTTCGGCTCCCCGTGATTTTGACCATTTCGTCAGACGACGGGCCCACTGTACGCACATTTTCCGGCAAAGTCGGCCGTACTGGCACCAACACATGCCTCTCGAGGCGCTCGAAACTCTCGTCTGTGTGGTCGGTTGCAGGACGTAGGACCAGTGCTGCCAGATGAGGGGAATCACGCCGATATGAGGTACCCCCTCTCTGATGACCAGAGTAATATGTGACACGTTGCGCGTGTGCGACGGGGATTGAGTGAGGCAAATGGGAGACACGTTGCGCGTGCGCGATGGGGACGCAACAATGGCATGACATTTCGCAGGTTTTAGGTTATTGCCGCGTAAAATTCACCCATTTACTTATTTCACATACTATGTAATTATTGATCCCTTTATGTCTATGTTGTGAGTTGTATTTCTTTAAAATATAACGTTACAAATAAAACGTAATTTGTCAATTTATCGTGTAGAAGAAAAATGAGTGAATTTATTATCCCAGTCTCTTTTATGCAACTATTTTTGAGAAGCGTATGAGGGTTAACAGTGTTAAAATATATTATGATTTATTGATTTTACTGGAATGTAACTCAGTACTACATACATACAGATTTCAAAATTTTTTCAATTGTACATATAAAAGAAAGCATTCATACTTCGCTTCACGACTGAAACTCCCACATGTTACAATTCATTTTATTTATTATATAATAAAGAATGTTTACAATGTCTATTTAGAACGAACCATATGATTTATTTCATTAAGTACGTATATGTACACGAGTACGATACGATACGCGGCAATAACCTAAAACCTGCGAAATGTCATGTCATCTCATCTGTCATCGTTGCGTCCCCATCGCGCACGCGCAATGTGTCTCCCATTTGCCCCACTCAATCCTAAAGCGATGGAATAGGATAGTGGAAGGGGAAAAGTAGGAGAGTACCTGGTTGCGATCTCACAACCATCTGGCAGCACTGCGTAGGACGAAAACGGCTCCACTGTAGGCGTACCCTTAGCCGTTGAGCTGCGGTGCAGCAACACAGACAGCCCCACGTAGGAATAGCAGTATTATTTTGTTCTACGGCCGCCGCCCTCAGGAGTTAGAGAAACCCAAGACTCGGAAGACGTTTTTTTTGTATATCGCCGTCTATTTTTCTAGGAACCGTCGTTTAAAATATACGTGTTAATTGTGTTGTCTAACCTAGTGCCGTTTTATTCGTCACCTACCCCTAGACGTAAGGCGCCGATACTGTTCAGCCAAACATGTATATGTATATATTACCAAGGAAGTGACTGGTTGTTCTTTTCAATAAAGGGCCACCTCGCTCTCGTACGTTTCGCTGTCCCGAAGGGGGAGGGGGGTGTAACAGACCTGTACGGTGCAGGCCTGTTACTACTAGACACGCGCCGAACACCGCCGACCGACGCCGAGGATTACCGAACGCGTCGTCCACGAACACACACCGCGTCACGATATACGATCCCGCGCTTCGAGACACATTCGGCGGGAAACGGACGTCGAGGTTCGGCCATCATAGCGGACACGGAAACTTGACGTCACACATCCGTTTCGCCCGCGCCATTCCCCCACCACCAACCTAGGCCAATAAAAGGCGATGCAAACGAGGCACGGGCCTCTTTTTCCATCCTGGGCAGCAACCTGGGCACATCCTGAGTATTGGTACGTATCACTGGTACTCTTTCCTGGTTCCCACGCTCTCGACGTCGAGTTGTCCGCAGCATCGACCTCCTCGACATCGGCAGTTCCCACCGGTGTGACAGCATACACGCCAAACAGAGAGGGCCGCATTCCTCTCTGCCGTTCGGGCAGCATCCTGAGAACTCCGACAGCTACCGGAGACGTCTAACTGAAGGGGCAGCTTCCTCTTCATTTACCGTAGAACCACCACGGGGAATTTTCCGACTCGTGGCAGGGTTACCTTTCCGTTTCCCTCCTGAACCGAAATCGCCGTAGCGTACCAGATCCAAGAACACGCGTCGCGATGAACGATCACGCAAAGGTCGTCACTAGAATCACGGACCAGTAATACAGTCCAAGAGACACACGGTTCCCCGAATGTACGAGCAGTGAGGCCCGTAAAATACACAAACACGTTTTCGTTATTTCACGTGCCGCGCACCTCGTCCATTTTACAGCTTCAGTCGATTCTCTCGCCGGTAGACGAACCCGGCTCGACGAGTTATTCCAGCACGAGAGGATACGACGCCGCGACGACTTTCCCGTCGGAAGCAGAACCGTTACACCATAAGGGCCCAAATAAAAAAGTTTTATAAAATCCTTTTTTTATTTTTGCATGTAACCTTGTAAATTATAATTTTTGGAAAATCTTTTTTTTTATATCATTTCGTAAACCAACGCTTCTAATTGATTATAAAAATCAGGTCGTTTGGTACAATTAGAAAAAAGTTATTCTATTTTGAAGGGCGTAAGAATACTTTTTACACTCACTGTATATACAGGGTGAGGCACGAAAAACAGAACAGCTGAATTTCTCTGTTGATATGAAGGATAAACGAAAGTTTCAACAGTGAAATGAAACCGTTCAAAGGTGGCAATATGATGATATCAACTGATCTTGTGATAACGTTTTTTCATCATTTCAAAGTCATCGGTGTTTTTTTAAATAGTACCATATATTTTTAACTTCGTAGTGTTGTAGCTGATGTTAAAATGAGTTCAATGATGTGTTACACTATGACCTTCTGTGATTAGAAAATTTATGATAAAGCAATCTTAACTTCAAAATGCGCAATCATTTTATTTGAATTAAATTAAAGGTTCGTAATTATGACCATGAGCTGAAACACAAACATTTAGAAGTTATCAAGGCAATCAATTGCACTTTCAATTGATTCTGTTGAAATTGATCTACGATGATTCTTGCATGTTCTCTGGTCTAGTCGGTTAATCACGATATACATAATCTTCCAATGTTCCCCACAAAAAAATCAAGAGGAGTTAATACGCCGCGCCGTATCTAGCCATTTGAATTATCCAGAAATTCTCTTACGGTATGTGATGTCACATTTACTTTTTTTGTCGTTTCTGTGGATGAGAAAACGGCCAACTCCGGGATTCCAGAATTGCAAGGGTGCGGGATGTGCGTTCTCATTTCTCGATTATACAAAGATGGGATTTTTCAGTAGTCAAAAGCGCTAGATGAAAAATCAATCTAGGCCGCGATCAAAATAAATTGTCTTAATTAGTTTTTCGCAAACGATACAACTCCTCATTATCCGGGTTTGCAGTATTGATCTTGGTTTTCTTCGATACTGTTAATTTAAATTGTCCCAAAATATACAAACCGCGGTCAATTTTGAAACTCTGCTCAGTGCTACATACAACATTTGTAAAGTTCGCCTTTCTGATTTTTTAAAATCCAAACATACTTTCTCGTATGTTTGTCCCTGACTTTTATGAATCGTAATCGCTTCAGCAGGAACCACTGGAAATTGACTACGTGTGATTTGATATTTTTCCTCACTCGACATATTTACTTGATTCGATATTTTTATTATTGGTGTTAAATTTTGATCAATATTTGCATTTTTCATATAATCACGATAACGAGTTCTTAATTTCACTCCTACTCTGGCCAATTGAAAATCTAACCACAATATAGACGGAATTTTAGTATATTTTCTTGAAAAGTAATAAATTTTAATATTCCGCATGTGTGTGTGTGCTCCATTAACCAATTCGTTTTCAACATCAATGTTATTAATAATTATCATATAGTTTATATTGATTTTCAATTTAATCACAGTTAATAATTCGTTTTGAACTGATTGTTTTTTTAAAGATTGTAATATACATTTTTTTTGTACTTTCATCGATATTCTTTGAAAATGTATTTTCGGGAGTAGAGATGATTAACTCACTCTTGCATTGGGATAATTTTCGATTATTGTAAGCGGAAACATCATCATAAGGTACAAAAAAAAATTTTTTAAACATTTTTTTTTAATTTAAAAAAAATCGAAAAAAAAATTTTTTGTGTAATTACGTTTGTTTCTTCGGTGGAAACTTTCCGTTCTCTCGTATAAATTGCATTGTTGAATGAACTTCTTTCGAAAAAAAGTAAAAAAACTAAAAAACTACTTGACCAAAATGGACCAAAATCTAATCAGCTCTAAGTTACAGCGGGGCACATCGATTGCATCATTCATCATCCTGATCGCGTTGTTACTTTTTCTGAAAACGTTAACGAAAAATTTGATTACATAGAAACGGACATACGCACGCACGCACACACACACACACACACACACACACACGAACATTTTGCTGAAAATAGTCTAAAATGACTGCAATGACCATGAAACGTGAAGATCTGCTAAAAAATCGATTTTCAATTTTCGGGGTCATTACAATAACTTCCCTATGAAATCGGGAAGTTAATAAACAAATTTGTAATGAGAATTTACTTAAGTTTTCTTTTTCACAATTAGTGAACTTTGAGCGCGGATATCTCGGAAACTATGCGTCCGAGCGACAAGACCATTCTACACAAAATTAAAGCTGATAAAATGTGCCACAAGATTGATTGAATTTAGTTTTACGCTATCTCGCATAGTATCCGAGATATCCGTGCTCAAAGTTCACTAATTATGAAAAAGAAAATAGCCGGGTGAAATTCGCCCCTGGCGGGATTTTAATCGAGCTTGAAACATTCGATGGCCTACCCAAAAAGATCCCTCTCTGACAAGTTTCAGCCCCATATCTCATCTGTAAGGGTAGTTATTGAGAAAAATCGAAATGCCAGTTTTTGGCCCATTTTCCCTATATATTGACAATTAAAAATTCTGAAAAAAATCTGACACATTTCGGATACCAAGCCACATATTAGGTATCCTTCCCAGATTTTTCCGTTGCAAACTATGGTTATAAAAAATGAAAAACACGAAAAAAATCTAAAAAATGCAGATTTCATATAGAAATCTAAAAGGTGCTACTCCATATTTAATTTAGCAATGAGATATTATCAAAAGTATTATGCCGAAATTTCGGGTATCCGCACACCCCTACCGATTACATGAATTTTTTCTCCATTTCTAAATCACCGATACCAATAGCAAGAGAAACACAATTTTATCCGATTGTCCTCCCTCCAAATGTTTCACAAAAATATAATTTTGCGGTAACGATCACTTTCTCTGGCAATCGCAATTGCAAATATGCACAGCCGAGTTCCCCGCTTCATATTGGATAAGGATCACCAGGTACGTTACCACCGTGCTGAGCATCTGAAGTAGTAAAATGAACAGGAAGAGGATAGATTGTGAACTGAAACGATCGTAACCAGGATCGATTGATCGTGTGTTTGCTCACCGATTGGAACAGCGAGTTGTCCAGGTTAAAGTACCCGCTGACGGTAAACTTAATTTGCCGGTTTAGCAACTGAAGCGAAAATTGTTTGAGCTGCAACAAACGCATCTGTGGAATAGGCGATTGAGAATGCGTTTGCGAAGTTACCTCTGACTTTGTCACCCGATGGGTGGCTGCTTTCAAAAACGAGTGTACCACGATCGCCGTCCTCTGAATCTGCAATGAAAGATACGATGAGTTCAGGAACGGTAACCAAACAAAAATTTCATTGGTTCTTTACTAATTTAAACTAGAGGGGTGTTGTTGCTCGCTCGCTTCGCGAGCTTCGCAAGTAGGGTTGTCGTAGCTCGCGAGAGGGTTAGTGGTACGGATGTTATTTGGTGTGTGACTCTCCACGAGCTACACAAAGAACTTCCCGATTCGTTAGTTGCAGTATATTATTATCATTATTAGGTGTACGTTTTAATAAGATTATACGTTTTCAGGGAAATTCAATAGTTTTCTACTTATCAAAATGTTCGCTATATGGTGTCGCATTAAACCAACATCGTATGCTCGTTGCTCGCTTGGTTCCTTGTTATAGCAGAGTAATGTTGCAAAATAAATTGCAAATGCGCCACAATCAAATGCATTGTTTTGATATTGTACTCTGTGAAATACATATTTCTTATTATATTTGTAAAGGGCATTCAAATAATCTATTACATCATGGTTCAAATGATTAGCATTAAAACTATCATAAATATGTACATTGCCGCTACCATCAGATCTTGTGCAAATCCAATGTCCTACTACCTTTTTTCCAATTTCACCAGTGTATATTATCTGAATATTCGTCTCATGTTCTGGGATCTCTTGTAAATTACTCAAAAAAGCTCGAACGTAACCAGTATCTTGAGCAAAGTTGTATATTCCACGCTCGTTTAGATTTCTGTTCATAATTTCGTGAAATAAATTAATATGTTTATCTTGTAAATAACAATCAGGTTTTATGACTTCTTTACATTCGGCTGTTTCTAAAGCATAGTTATAACCATCATTGAGGAAACATTCTGCAGGCACTGCATATTCATGATTATTTTGATCGATATGCTGGTCCGAGATCATTATATATTCATCAAAATTTGTAAAATCTTCAGGATTCATTTTTTGATTTGTGATAGTTACATCTGTTTTCTCTACATTCTCTTCTTTTTTATATTTGACAACCTTCTTATCGAGGATTGCATAAATGGGCTTATGATAGCTGAAATATGTTTCATAAACACCGCAATCTATATCATCAACATTTGAGAAAATGATATCTATTTGCGTATTCAAATTGGTCGTTATACTATTGGATGGTAATTTAGTTTTTAAATTGTACTTGTTCAAAAGGTTAATCAAATAATTATTACCATTATCCTTGCAATGTAATATATTGTAATTGAAATCACCTATCAAAACCTTTTCACTTTCAATTGTAATTTTATTCATTATTCGTTGTACAACGCTACCAAACATAGAATTAGTAGCTTTTGCTGATTTATAACCACTTATTATATAATAATTTCTGATTTTAAAAGTAAACAGTTCTACATGCGCATTTGAACTAAATTCCTGTTCAACAAATAATTTTTCTATCAATAATTCTGTTTTTCCATAACAAATTAATCCGCGGCTGTTGTTGTCAATGTCGGATCGGAATAATATATCATAATTTAAAATATTCAACTCATCATCGGTTTTCGTTAATGTTTCACTAAAAATTAATATATCGCTTCGCTGAAACCATGAATCTTTATTTATATGAATTAATTTACTTGTCAAAGTACCAATATTTTGATATACATATAACTATTAATCCGTTCTCATTGACCAAATTATTGAATGATAATTTTAATTGTTTGGTTTTACGCAAACGATACAACTCATCATTATCCGGGTTTGCAGTATTGATCTTGGTTTTCTTCGATACTGTTAATTTAAATTGTCCCAAAATACATAAACCGCGGTCAATTTTGAAACTCTGCTCAGTGCTACATACAACATTTGTAAAGTTCGCCTTTCTGATTTTTTAAAATCCAAACATACTTTCTCGTATGTTTGTCTCTGACTTTTATGAATCGTAATCGCTTCAGCAAGAACCACTGGAAATTGACTACGTGTGATTTGATATTTTTCCTCACTCGACATATTTACTTGATTCGATACTTTTATTATTGGTGTTAAATGTTTATGAATATTTGCATTTTTCATATAATCACGATAACGAGTTCTTACTTTCACTCCTACTCTGGCCAATTGAAAATCTAACCACAATATAGACGGAATTTTAGTATTTTCTTGAAAAGTAATAAATTTTAATATTCCGCATGTGTGTGCTCCATTAACCAATCCGTTTTCAACATCAATGTTATTAATAATTATCATATAGTTTATATTAATTTTCAATTTAATCTCAGTTAATAATTCGTTTTGAACTGATTGTTTTTTTAAGGATTGTAATATAAATTTGTTTCTGTACTTTCATCGATATTCTTTGAAAATGTATTCTCGGGAGTAGAGATGATTAACTGACTCTTGCATTGGGATAATTTTGGATTATTGTAAGCGGAAACATCATCGTAAGATACAAAAAAAAATTTTTTTAAAAAATTTTTTTTTAATTTTAAAAAAATCGAAAAAAAATTTTTTGTGTAATTACGTTTGTTTCTTCGGTGGAAACTTTCCGTTCTCTCGTATAAATTGCATTGACTTTCGAACTTCTTTCGAAAAAAAGTAAAAAAACTAAAAAACTACTTGACCAAAATGGACCAAAATCTAATCAGCTGTAAGTTACAGCGGGGCACATCGATTGCATCATTCATCATCCTGATCGCGTTGTTACTTTTTCTGAAAACGTTAACGAAAAATTTGATACCATAGAAACAGACATACGCACACACACACACACACACACACATACGAACATTTTGATAAAAATAGTCTAAAATGACTCCAATGACCATGAAACGTGAAGATCTGCTAAAAAATCGATTTTCGATTGTCGGGGTCATTACAATAACTTCCCTATAAAATCGGGAAGTTAATAAAGTGAATGTAATAAATACACTCCTCAAAAGAATTAAGGAATCACTTGTGCGAATCCGAAAAATTGGTCCCACTTTACGTGATCATAACTCCGTGAACAATTGTCGTATCGGTGTCGTTAAACAATGGTTTGAAAGCCTGCAACCTCTAGTTTCAGATGCTCTGTTTCAAATTGCTGCTAGGTTGGTTTTTTACAAAGTTATGGCGAGATGAAGACAATATGGACGGTTAACAAAAATTTTGTGCAACTTTAAAACATCACACGGGGAGCAACAAATGTTTTTGATAAATCGCGTTAATATCATTTGGAAGGGCTATCTTTCCTTCGTAAAATGTGTGGTTGTTGAATATTGTGCAATTTTTTTATTCGAGTTATTCAACATTCATGTAAATATGGGCTTTCTGACTTTAAATGGCTCCAGGAAGCGAAAAAATTATCGTAGAACTTTGTGCAAAAAAGCAATAGAAAGAGCGTTTTTTTCTCTTCAAGGCACTTCTTGTGTTTTTTCAATTTCATTAATATTTCGATATACCAGGTGTTTTCGAAAATGTGCTTAAAAAATGCAGTATTTCCATTTTTCCTTTAACTCGCTGTATCTCTGCGAGAAATGATCGTAATACCATGATCCAAACGCTGATTTCAAATTTTGAGAAATCAGCGTGAAAAAATCTACGGGAAATGATATATAGCATGTTAAAAAAAATTTTTTTCCACGCGTGGTACTGGAGAAACCAAATTTTCTTGAAATTGTGCAAGTTTAACGAATTTTCTCAACGTTAAAAAACGTTCGTACCATAATCTCCCTATTTTTCCCATATTCTGCAAAGTTTTAACTTTAATTTAAAGAAAATTTCATCGCTCTACCTCATTTCTATCGAAAGTTCTTTGATTTCGAATCGTGTTTGGTCCAAATTTTCCACTGTGGGCCGACGCACAGTGGGCGAGAAACCGATCTTTGTGGACAAAAATCTACCGACAACTCAGTTTTTCATGGATTCAAATGGAATTTTTTTAAAAATGTTCGTGAAGAACTATACTTTGATGACGTGCTGCACGAAAATCGTTAACTGTCACAAGAAATTAAGAATCCTTATCTACAAAACCTAATAACTCATTATTCAGAGATGTCAGGCAGCCACTGTACGTGGCGCGCTAATTTCTGCGGAGCACTACCTTCAAACACAGCTGCCAAAGGTAAAAAATTCTCGCAGCGAATTCATGGGGTACTCGATCGAATCGGCAGGATCTCTGCTTCAATCTGACGTTCGGATCATGGTATTACGATCATTTCTCGCTGAGATACAGCGGGTTAAAGGAAAAATGGAAATTGTGAATTTTTTAAGCATATTTTCATAAACACCTGGTATATCGAAATGTTAATGAAATTGAAAAAACAAAAGGAGTGTTTTGAAGAGAAAGAAACGCTCTTTCTATTGCTTTTTTGCACAAGGTTCTACTATAATTTTTTCGCTTTCTGGAGCCAGTTAAAGTCAGAAAGCCCATATTTACTTCAATGTTGAATAAATCGAATAAAAAAAATCGCACAATATTCAACAACCACATAATTTACACAGGAAAGATAGCCCTTCCAAATGATATTAACGCGATTTATCAAAAACATTTGTTGCTCCCCGTGTGATGTTCCAAAGTTGCACAAAAGTTTTGTTAACCGTCAATGTTGTCTTCATCTCGCTATAACTTATTGTTAGTAGAAAACCAATATAGCAACAATTTGAAACAGAGCATCTGAAACTAGAGGTTTCAGCCTTTCAAACCATTCGATATCGATACGGCAATTTTTCACGGAGTTATGATCACGTAAAGTGGAACCAATTTTTCGTGTTCGCAGAAGTGATCTCTTAATTCTTTTGAGGAGTTTACATTATTTTAATCTTTTCTCTGTTTTGAATTTCATCTACTCATTTTTGCTAGAAATGCATAAAACTTGTTCGATTCCGTAAGTCTTACCTCGTTCAACAGATCGGTGATCTTGGAAGCCAGTATGCCAAGAGGGCAGATTAGATAGAATGTGATGCTTGCGGTACTGAGGGACACCAGGATATTGAACTCCTTACCGGGAAGGACGAGCGGCAGGAGAAGATATTAAGAGTTGAACAGCAACGCGTAAAACGTAGCCAAAACGACAAGAAGACACGGAAACGAGTAGAACTGTGATATCACGCCGCAAACGTCGCACAGTTCGTCATGGATGTTCCTCAGACGTCGAATGGTCTGAACGGTAGCAGAATTCTGAAAAATCGGACGACAGCGGCTCGTAGATTTCAAATTCATGCACGTTCGAATAGAGAGATTGACACGGGTGAAATGTGTAGTTATCAAACTGATGACAGAGAAGTATTGAAAGAAGAGACTGCTGGCGAAAGTGGCAGGCATAATACCCGTGGCCCACACCAGAGGACCGTCGTGAAAAGCATTATACTCAAGGAGTATCGAAGTGACGCATATAGTCATTTGAAAGACGAAGACCAGCAGCAAATACCGAAAGGTACGTTTCAGACTGATCGGTGTCTGCGAGAAGCGAAATTGTTCTTCGACATGTACGAGGTAGTTGCAGACTCTTTCGACGGTGGAGCACCTGAAGACGTAGTATAATATAATCGCGCACATCATCACGACTCCGAACGTCGCTTGGACCATTTCTATAGTTGCTATCATCGCGGTTTTGTTGACGTAGCGTAGTTCGGACAGGTTTGACAGAGTAATGAAGCTCAACGCAGCCAGCGAGCAGCTGAGCAGTACATTGTAGAATTGGTCGAATTTGGATCTTGCGAAGCATAACGATTGCTTGGTTTTTGACTTGTGTAGAGAGATCGACGCAAGACCTATTGCCTTGAATGTATCGGATAGAATGATCGGATTACGCAGTTTGCCCATCGGGGCGGGTACGCCACGCTCGAGATACTCGTATAGCCTGAAGAACGTCATCATGAACATCCGTGATCCTTTCTTCCTGAATGTTTTCAAGTTGTTTCTTTTCGATTTTCTTCAAAACCAGTTTCGAAACGAATTTATTTGATAATTGTATTAGATGCAGGATGCAGTGTTTTCGCTATAATTGTTAGGCGTTCTACGCTCTTGATCTAATTGTAAGCTCCTCTTGACGTCAACTACGAATATAACAAATTAAGCATCGTTCCATCCGAGTAGCGGAACTGGCAAAATTAAATATTAAATGGTGCACCGTACACTTGATGACGCACATAATAAAAACCTCTACATTCGTAATGCCAATCTGTAATTATAAGCATCCCAGCGACGATGTTATCGTAGGTCTCAACACGAAAGGGCTAGTTAAATGTAGCAAAACAATGTGCTGGACAAATCACGATATGATCGCGATTTTTTATATAGTATGTCGCGTAAACATGTCGTTCTGATTGTAGCTACTGTAGGTCTGTTGTAAAAGCTTTCCATCGATAAACAGACGAAGGGACTGCAGAAATTCAAGATAATATGTTCTCTAAAATAGACATATTTTGCTTCTTCGCAATTAAAATGTCAATCGTTTAACAATTATTTATTGATTTCGTTTTATTTTCTAGTTACTGCTATCTGTATTAAACATATCGTTAACAATTAGGGTTTGTCGGTATTTAAAAATCGGTTTTCAAAACTTTTTTGTATGAGTTTTTTCTATTTCTGGAAATTTTGTGTGTCCAAACTAAGGACACGACTAAGCAATAAATCCATTAACGTTCTTTGCTTTTTGAAGTTATATTTTAATAAACAAAGAAATAAGTAACATAATAATTTATATAAATATAAAACATTTGTTAATCTCTGTGATTTTTTAAGGGCATTATTTTGTTAATTTTTTAATTTAATAATTTTATGTATGTATGTATGTACATGTACCTTACTTTTTCCTTTTTTGTATTTTTGAATTATTATCAATAAAAAAAATTAAAAACTTCTATTTTAAATTGTAAATATGTCTCGTTTTCTACCTGTAAAATGTAAAAACCGGTTTAAACCGGTTTCATGGGAAAGTTAAAACCGAAAACCGGTTTTTTAAAAAGTCGGTTTTTGTATAAACCCTATTAACAATGTAGCTACTGTGAAAATGAAATTGTAGAAATCGGTTATGTACATTTTTTATTCAAAATAATATATTCTTCTGACATCTAAAATAGACATTTTGCTTGTTCGTAATGAAAGTATCAATCGCTTAACAATTATTTATTGATTTCATTTTATTTTTTAGCCGACTTCGAAAAAGGAGGAGGTTACTCAATTCGATCTGTATGTGCCTTTTTTCGCTTTTTTTCCACGTCTGTTCACCGATTACGCCGAGATGGATGGACCAATCGGAACGAAACCTTCTGCATTTTGTAGTCCCGTGAAAAACAATTTTGCATTTTTTCATTCTTTGCGGACTTAAATACGAACTTAAATACAATAAAATCTTATCGGAGGCGGCGCAAAATTGAAAATTTCGACACTGGAAATTACGAAAATCCTTAAATTCTTCTACATGCTTTTACATATTAATGTATCTTCTCTTCCCACCTACTGATTTCCAAGTCCATCATATTCCAATGAAATCATAATCAGCAACATCTGTCATTTGGAAAATTTTCAATTTTGCGCCGTCTCCGAAAAGATTTTATTGTATTTATTAGGTCAATCGGAAAGTTCCGTCCGTTTAGCGTCGAGTAGCTGTAGCTCGAAATGTCGTTAACTATAACGTCAAAAGTAATGTTAACTTTTCAGTTTGGACATCTTTCAATAAAATTCAATACATAACAATATACGCTTGCATCAATAACATCGTTTTTCTCTACATTGAAAATGTCGGAATTTGAGCCGAATAAGCGTCGTTTGCGCGAAGTGTTAATCTTCTGCTTCAATCGGAAGAAAACTGCAGCTGAAGCTCATCGAATGATTGTAGACGTTTATGGCGATAATGCTGTTTCCGATAAAACATGTAGAGAATGGTTTCGACGCTTTAAAAATGGTGATTTTAATGTGGAGGACAAAGAGGGTTCTGGACGGCCACGAGTATTCGAAGACGAAGAATTGCAGGCATTGGTGGATGACGATCCATGTCAAACGCAAAAACAAATTGCAGAAGCGTTGAATACTGCTCAATCTGTCATTTCCGATCGTTTAAAAACCTTGGGGAAGGTCTACGAGGAAGGAAAGTGGGTTCCATATGAACTCAAGCCAAGAGACATTGAAAAGCGGACAACCATCTGCGAAATTCTGCTTGCGAAACATCACAAAAGTTGTCAAACAAACGTTAGAAGCACTTCGCTGGGAAGTGCTACCCCATGCGGCTTATTAGCCAGACTGTGCCCCTTCTGACTATCACTTGTTTTGGCGATGGCACACGCACTTGCTGAGGAACGATTTAATTCTTACGAAGATGTCGAACAATGGATCTCTGATTGGATAACCTCCGAAGATGACTCATTCTTTCATCGCGGAATTCCCTTACTGCCCGAAAGATGGGGAGAAGTCATCGAACGATGGAAAATATTTTGATTAATGTACTTTTTCATTTTGTTTCTTAAATAAAGCTCTACTTTTTGTAAAAAACGGACGGAACTTTCCGATTGACCTAATAAGTTCGTGTGTATTCACATAAAACAAATGGAAATTATTTCATACTTTTTAGTGCGTTTTTTCGAAGTCGGTTTAATCTTTTTGTTATAAAATTGTTTGATGTAGTCGCTGCTCTATCTCTGCGGTGAGAAAAATAAAATCTAATTCTCCTTTCTCCACAATTTCCTACAAAAATTCGCATAACGATCACAGTCCCGTGCAGTTGCAGTTGCAAGCGTACGAAGACTTCCTGCCCACTTGAAACTGGATTAGAATCACCAGATATGTTACCACAGTGCTGATCACCTGAAGAACCACAAAGACGAACACATAGAGATTGCGATCCGAATCGATCGAGAAAGCAGAAGGAGAATCGATCGATCACGATCACGTTTGCTCACCGATTGGAACAACGAGTTGTCTAGATCGAAGTATTCGCTGGCGGTGAACTTAATTTGTCGATGGAGCAACTGGAGCGAAAATTGCTTGAGCTGGAAGAAGCGTGACTGTGTACTGGGCAACTGAGATGGTGTATACGATTTTACCTCTGACTTCGCCTCTCGATCGATCGTGTTCTTCAACAACGAGTGCACGATCACCCCTGTTCTTTCTATCTGCAAAGAAAAGCATCATAACGTCCCCTATGGCTGTCATAAATTCAATGAAAAATTAAATTTATTACTGGCGAAGTTCCAAATGTTGAAACAAGCTGACAGAATCCAACTGTTCAAAAGAAGGAAAGAAATCTCATATTGTAAACTGTCTGGCAGTACAGCAGTGAAACCCAGTATAAAGAAATTTTCTTTGGGATCTTGCGAGACCCCCGGGTGCTATTATACACTCCTCAAAAGAATTAAGGGATCAGTTGTGCGAACCCGAAAAGTTTCTCCCACTTTACGTAATCATAACTCCGTGAAAAATTGCCGTATCGATATCGAATGGTTTGAAAGGCTGAAACCTCTAGTTTCAGATGCTCTGTTTCAAATTGTTGCTATATTGGTTTTCTACTAACAATAAGTTATAGCGAGATGAAGACAACATTGACGGTTAACAAAACTTTTGTGCAACTTTGGAACATCACACGGGGAGCAACAAATGTTTTTGATAAATCGCGTTAATATCATTTGGAAGGGCTATCTTTCCTGTGTAAATTATGTGGTTGTTGAATATTGTGCGATTTTTTTTATTCGATTTATTCAACATTGAAGTAAATATGGGCTTTCTGACTTTAACTGGCTCCAGAAAGCGAAAAAATTATAGTAGAACCTTGTGCAAAAAAGCAATAGAAAGAGCGTTTCTTTCTCTTCAAAACACTCCTTTTGTTTTTTCAATTTCATTAACATTTCGATATACCAGGTGTTTATGAAAATATGCTTAAAAAATTCACAATTTCCATTTTTCCTTTAACTCGCTGTATCTCAGCGAGAAATGATCGTAATACCATGATCCGAACGTCAGATTGAAGCAGAGATCCTGCCGATTCGATCGAGTACCCCATGAATTCGCTGCGAGAATTTTTTACCTTTGGCAGCTGTGTTTGAAGGTAGTGCTCCGCAGAAATTAGCGCGCCACGTACAGTGGCTGCCTGACATCTCTGAATAATGAGTTATTAGGTTTTGTAGATAAGGATTCTTAATTTCTTGTGACAGTTAACGATTTTCGTGCAGCACGTCATCAAAGTATAGTCCTTCACGAACATTTTTAAAAAAATTCCATTTGAATCCATGAAAAACTGAGTTGTCGGTAGATTTTTGTCCACAAAGATCGGTTTCTCGCCCACTGTGCGTCGGCCCACAGTGGAAAATTTGGACCAAACACGATTCGAAATCAAAGAACTTTCGGTAGAAATGAGGTAGAGCGATGAAATTTTCTTTAAATTAAAGTTAAAACTTTGCAGAATATGGGAAAAATAGGGAGATTATGGTACGAACGTTTTTTAACGTTGAGAAAATTCGTTAAACTTGCACAATTTCAAGAAAATTTGGTTTCTCCAGTACCACGCGTGGAAAAAAATTTTTTTTAACATGCTATATATCATTTCCCGTAGATTTTTTCACGCTGATTTCTCAAAATTTGAAATCAGCGTTTGGATCATGGTATTACGATCATTTCTCGCAGAGATACAGCGAGTTAAAGGAAAAATGGAAATACTGCATTTTTTAAGCACATTTTCGAAAACACCTGGTATATCGAAATGTTAATGAAATTGAAAAAACACAAGAAGTGCCTTGAAGAGAAAAAAACGCTCTTTCTATTGCTTTTTTGCACAAAGTTCTACGATAATTTTTTCGCTTCCTGGAGCCATGTAAAGTCAGAAAGCCCATATTTACATGAATGTTGAATAACTCGAATAAAAAAATTGCACAATATTCAACAAACACACATTTTACGAAGGAAAGATAGCCCTTCCAAATGATATTAACGCGATTTATCAAAAACATTTGTTGCTCCCCGTGTGATGTTTTAAAGTTGCACAAAATTTTTGTTAACCGTCAATATTGTCTTCATCTCGCCATAACTTTGTAAAAAACCAACCTAGCAGCAATTTGGAACAGAGCATCTGAAACTAGAGGTTTCAGCCTTTCAAACCATTCGATATCGATACGGCAATTGTTCACGGAGTTATAATCACGTAAAGTGGGACCAATTTTTGGGTTCGCACAAGTGATCCCTTAATTCTTTTGTGGAGTGTAGAATCGATATGATGTCTATCAAGACAATATATAAATATTCTAGTTCTTACCTCGACCAGGAGATTGGTGATCTTGGAGGTCAGCATGTAAAGCGGGTAAACAAGATAGATGATCAAGGCGGCGGTGTTGGCGAACGTTATTAGATCGAGGTCGATCTTCGTGTCGAACAAGGGTTGCAGAATGTAATACATGTTGTAGAGCAACGAGTACATGGTATACGGAACAACAAGCAGCGCCGGAAATGAATAAAACTGCGAGATCTCGCAGGAAACGTCGCAGAGGTCATCATAGACGTCCCTCAAGTATCGAAGCGACTGTATCATGGAATAGTTGACAAAAACACGTCGACATCGGTTCAAGGATTCCGAGCAGTCTTCGGGATGGGTGATCCTGCATATGTTCTCGAAGGCCTGATTGGTTCTGGTGAAGTTCACGGTTACCACGCTGATCACAGCGAAATATTGAAAGAAGATATTGGCTGCAAAGGCTGTGGGCAGTGAGTCCAGAGACCATCCTATGGGACCATTTTCGAAGGCTAACTCCTCGGAGACCACGACGATGATGAGCATGATCGTCTGAATGATGTGGACTGCCAGCAAAACCTTGAACGTAGGTTTGAGACTGATACGATTCCGCGAGAAACGCACTTGTCTTTCGGCTTGGATCAGATAGTTGCACACCCTATTCATGGTGGACCACTTAATGGCGTAACATAATAAAATCGTGCACATCATCAGAATACCGTATGCCGATTGGACCACCTCTATGGTCAGCGTGATGTCACTTTGATTGATGTAATTCGAGGATATACTCGGCAGAGAAATGAAGCTTAATCCAGCAAGCGAGCAGCAGAGTAATACATTGTAAAATATCCCACATTTGGATTTTGCGAAGGACACTGGTCGATTTTTCTTTACGTTGCTGTCGTGTAGCGAGATTGTTGAGATGCCTGCTATCTTGAACATCAAGTGGACCATGAGAATTGTCCTATAGGCCCATCGGGGCGGGTACACCACGCCCGACATCCTCGTAACGGCTGATACACGTCACTAAGAACATCCGCGTTTCTCGCTTCTCGATATTTTTCAAACCAGTTTAGAAATTAATCTAATTTGTAAGTAAATGGATTCTTCTTTGTTAGAATTATTGTTAGCTCCTCACTACTTGATCTTGGCTTGTCTTAACGTCAGCTACGAATACTAGTTTTAAGCATTGTTTTCTCCTAGTACGCTAGCAAAATGGAATATTAAATGGAATACCACGAAGTTACATCGCACGCAACATCACCTGCTGCATTAATAATGCTGACCTGTAATTATATGCAATGCACCCGCAATGCTATTGTTGATTTCAATGGCAAAGAGTTAGCTACATGTAATTACTATTGATTCGGTAAATCGTGCGTAGGGATTGCAATACCGGACTAAAAATACAGTACCGGTATTCGGTATCTTTTTAAACGCTGTACCGGTATACCGGTATTAGGAATTTTCATGGAGGTACAAAAACACAGTTGTTTAATAGAAAAGAACATGAACTAATTTATTGACTTCATACTTTTGAAATGTGATTGTAAAAAACATAATGCATCTATTGAACTGTCATTAAGCCTTGAACGTATTTTTCTGCACAAATTACCTGCAGTTGAAAATGCTCTTTCCGCATCCACGCTGGTTGGTGGTACTGTTAATAACACTGTCCCACAGCCAAAAAGTATTTCGATTCCCACTATGCGATTCTTATAGAGTTTTCCGCACTGATTCCGAATCTGTTTTTCGTTTTTTTTCCTATACGCACAGTTTCTGAAAAACATGGCTTTGAAAAAAAACATATTTTTCAACTTTAAACAAATATTGTGATGTTATTATAAAAGATATTGAATTGTTCTTTACAGCAAAAGATTCTGTAGACTTTCCCGAATACAATGATATCCAATATTAATACATTATGATTGTTTAAACATGTTTAAACAATGATTAAAGACGGAGAGACGCCACTTTTGCACCAATTTTTGAGGATATTTTTCAATTTATCTCAAAAAATTAGGGTCCAGCGGAAAATTGAACTATACCACGCGATAGAGCAGACTTTTATCTTGAAAAACCCCCGTTTGAAGTTTGCGACATCGACGTTTTTTTTTAACCAGAAAGCAAAATATCTTCGCCCGACATGAGTTTCCGCCAGTGGCGCTCGGGACGGGATACGGCGCAGCGACGAGATACGGAGCGGCGAACGACCGTTCTGGTTGTGAGCGCCACTGGTGACAACTCATGTCGGGCGAAGATATTTTGCTTTCTGGTTCGAAAAAAATGTCGACGTTACAAACTTGATAGGGTGGTTTCTCAAGATAAAAGTCTGCTCTATCGCGTGGTATAGTTCGATTTTCCGCTGGACCCTAATTTTTTGAGATAAATTGAAAAATATCCTCTAAAATTGGTGCAAAAGTGGCGTCTCTCCGTCTTTAATCATTGTTTAAACATGTTTAAACAATCATAATGTATTAATATTGGATATCAATGTATTCGGGAAAGTCTACAGAATCTTTTGCTGTAAAGAACAATTCAATATCTTTTATAATAACATCACAATATTTGTTTAAAGTTGAAAAATATGTTTTTTTTTCAAAGCCACGTTTTTCAAAAACTGTGCGTATAGGAGAAAAATTAAGGACAGATTCGGAATCAGCGCAAAAAACTCTATAAGAAGGACCCAACAGTATATTGAAATCATAAAAAAAGTTGAAATTTGTTGGACAGTGTTATTGAACAAAATAAAAATTTGGTGAATTAGTTACAGAAGAGGCAGACATGTTTTGCGCGTTTCTCCCTTTGTTAATTTTTATATGCCAAAAATGTTAATAAAATCCAATGTTTTTACAGCTTTGGATTTCATTAACTTGTTTTTATACACAAGTGCATAAAACATGCATTCATTAAAACAAGGGGGAGGGGACGCAACGCTCACTGTGAAATTCTGTTATCAATTTTTTATTCAAAATATTATATACTTTTGACATTTGAAATAAACATTTTGCTTTTTGATAATCAAGATATGAATTACTTAACATACAACGTATTCATCCGTGTTACTTATGGATAAATGTGTAGTACAATGGGTCGAAAAATTATTTGTGCATCCAGTTCATCTAAATCCACTTTATTGAAAACAAGCACATTGGCAATGTCGATTTTTCAAGATCGTATCTTGCAAATGCGCTTCACTTTCACATAAAAATGCATCGGCAAAATCGGCACAAAATATTTCTTGGACCGTAGATCTTATTATAACTATTTGAAATGATAAACAACTAAAATTATAAGGCGAAAGAACTCTGAACAGAAAGTATTTGCTTAGTGTTTCCGTTTTCAATGCACTTCAAAGACACTCGCTTGAATCAATGATTGCAACAACATCGAGAGAATATCGTCTTTTGTATCAGCAAAATTTTCGCTCCAAAAATAATCAATGTTTAGAGAATGATACTTATATTAAATTAGACTCGAGTATTGCTATGAAAATTTCTTATGATACTCCGCAGCTGTGCTTCGATGAAACCTACGTTTTCCGACTTCGTACAATCAAAAAGCAGCAGTGACCACGTTCAGGATTCGAAAGACACTTAACCAATGTACAACAACTTTCATTCCCCGTAGATTGCTCGATTACCATGCCACTTGTCCCTTCAAAGTGCGATGAAAACGCTCTCAACTATAAGAACGGAACACTGACTGAAACGCGCACCAATTAAAACATTCATGTTTCACCGCCAATTTACAAACATCGTGATTCCCAATTTTGCGTTCGACATTTATGTACATTCTTGTCTGTTCTAATTAAGTAAATAAGCTTGCGCAAGATGTTCGACAACGGAGATACCTATATTGTCATCGTAAATACATTTTTCCTCATTTTATATTTTTTGCATTTTTCGTTTTCGGTGTGTTGCTTCAGATACTCGAACGGGATTGCAATCGTAAAGAAACCGTGTGTGTTTGTTTAATAGTAGAAATGAATTACGAATACCTATCCTCTATTATATATTACGTGCATTACAGTTAACCAATGTTCGCAACATTATTGAAAGAGTGGAAAGCTGTTTCGTTAGTGTCACGGCTTCGTAGTTACAGATATTGCAAGGAGGATGCGTTACGATTACCAGGAGAGAATTTACTAAAAAGATATCCGTTCAATAAAATATAATGTCAGAACTCTTCGAAAGGTGATCCCTTCCCCCTCCCCCCAAGTGTTAAAAATCGAACTCACATCTTTTGCAACTTTTTGTTTTTCTCTCCAGCTTTAAGACACTCATGTCGCATGGTACTACAGTAGTACAAAAAGAAAGTAAGCATGATTCTTCATATCGTCGGATACAAAAGATCACTGTGTTACTTGGCCTCCGACTGTTTCGGAGCCTCGCTCCTGGTAGGCACTTCAGATTTTGGTTCTACAAGGATGTCTGTGTCCGGTTGACTACCACTCTCGTCCGCGGGTGACTCCTCTGATGCGGCTGCATCTGCAAGTTTCGTTTCTACATCAAGAAATCGCCGATGTTCTTTCCCGACGTGTTTACCTCGTGTAATTTTTTAAACGGCAAGTATTTACCTGAACAAGCAGGATCAGACATTAAAGAGAATACTTTTTCTTCGGGCATATCTTTCGTCAGCTCTTTGAAATGGACCACCTGGTCCGAAAACGATTGCCAAAACGACTGACCTTCAGGTATGGTAAACATTGCCTGCGCATTGTCGATGGGAACAAAACAGATTACGTACTTATCTACTCGGGGCATCAACTCTTTAACCACTTGCACTACAATTTATTTTACAGTTAATGTAAAGTTAATGTAGTGATTTGAACTTCTTTTAGAGAAATTGTTTCTTAGAATACGAAGAAAGTTTATTTGTGTACCTATGCAGCCTCCAATAGCTATACAGGGTGAGAAGAAAGAGAACACCTAAATGTCTCCGTTACTTTTCGTTGTACAAAAAACTTCTTAGGACAAAGTTACACTGTTTGAAGGGCCACATGTAACGGTGTACCGGAAAATATTTTCGAGGTCATTTTCTTATGAGATTTCAAGGTCATCGATACTTTTTTAAATGGAATGAGGTACTTTTTAATACATCAATCGATGCAACTGGACATTCGTTATAAAAAAAAGTACTAACCTATGTATGTCGAAAAGTTAGTAGTTCACGAGATATTCCAATTTAAATAACTCTAAAACACCATTAGTGTGGTACTAAGTAAGACATTACACACGTAAACGCTACCATCAATTTCAATTTCAATGTCAATTTTTCAATTTTAATATCAACCCTTCAACTTCAATTTCAATTTTACAATTTCAACTCTTCAATTTCAACGTCAATTTCAATTTTTCATTTTCAACGTCAATTTTTCAATTTCAATTCCAACTCTTCAATTTACACTAGCAAGAAAACGCTAACGTCTTAGTACGACAGTAATGGTGATTTAGAGTTATTTAAATCGTAATATCTCGTAAACTACTAACTTTTCGACATACATAGGTTAGTACTTCTTTATAACGAATGTCCAGTGAAGAAGTTGAAAATTGAAGAGTTGAAGCTGAAGGGTTGATATTGAAATTGACGTTGAAATTGGAAAATTGAAATTGAAGAGTTAAAATTGAAGTTGAAATTGAAGGGTTGATATAGAAATTGAAGTTGAAATGGAAGAGTTGAAATTGAAGTTGAAATGGGAGAGTTAAAATTGAAGTTGAAATTAAAGTTGAAGAGTTGGTATTGACATTAAAGTTGAAATGGAAAAATTTATGTTGAAATTGAAAAATTGAAGTTGAAATGGAAGAGTAAAAATTGAATTTGAAATTGAAGTTGAAATGGGAGAGTTAAAATTGAAGTTGAACTGGAAAAATTGAAATTGAAGTTGAAATGGAAAAATTGAAATTGAAGTTGAAATGGAAAAATTGATGTTGAAATTGAAGAGTTGAGATTAACGAATTGAAATTGAAAAATTGAAGTTGAAATGGAAGGGTAGAAATTGAAGTTGAAATTGAAATGGGACAGTTAAAATTGAAGTTGAAATTAAAGTTGAAATGGAAAAATTGAAATTGAAAATAAAGTTGAAGAGTTGATATTAAAATTGAAAAATTAACATTGAAATTGGAATTGATGTTAGCGTTTACTTACTTGTGTAACGTCTTAGTACGACACTAATGATGTTTTAGAGTTATTTAAATTGAAATATCTCGTGAACTACTAACTTTTCGGCATACATAGATATAAAAATACCTCATTCCATTCAAAGAAGTATCGATGACCTTGAAATCTCATTAAAAAGTGACCTCAAAAATTTTTTCCCTTATACTGTTACATGTGGCCCTTCAAACTGTGTAAATTTGTCCTAAGAAGTTTTTTTGTACAACGGACAGTAACGGAGATATTTAAGTGTTCTGTTTCTTCGGACTTACCCTGTATATTGACATCAACAAAATCGAACTTTATTTCTGTACAAAAGAAATTAATAACATACATTATTTAGTAGAGACTGTTTGAAATCTTCGTCGCTCGATGTTACAGTGCAAGGGGTTAAATGTTTTAGTAAACCTGTGCACCTGTGTACCAATTATTTTTTCTTTTTACGATGTGTGTGTTTCAAACAGCCCTTTTAAATATAGTTACCTTAAATTTGTTGTATATGTGTTCAGCCTTTTGTCTAATTTGCTCTGCCTTTTGTTTAAAAGTAGCCTGCACAGACAATACCAAAGATGAAATAAACAAGTGATAACAGTTAAATTGATTCTCCGTCTGCACACTGGGTCATTTCCGACCGAGGTTGCAGACAGAGGACCACAATCAAGTACCTCTTCTTCTTCAGCTAATTTCCAGTCAGCCAAGTTGCCAATGTACCGCCTCAACTAAAAGATATTCACAGGTTAATCTAAACATCTAACAGATGAACATATCCAAGTTATACAATCCGATTTTAATGAAACTTGAATGTTCCCTAGTAAGAGATAAATTAACAACAGAAGCTCGCGCTTTCGTACCCTTTTAACTGTCTCCACGATATGCGGATGTTTCTTCAACATTAAGGGATCGATTGGCAGTGACAGCATGTCGTCCATTGCCTGTAGACATTTGTCTGGATTTGCTCGGTCCAATCCCAGATTCGATTTAATTTGAGCATCCAGTTGTAAAAGTTGCGCCTCTTTGCGCAGCCATCTGGAATTGATATTGACGGTGACCGAATCGGAATTTTAACCGAGCCACTGATTCGTTGTTACCTTAGCTTGTTCGTTTTTCGATGAAGCGCTCCATCCTTTGCTAACACTCGCTTTTCCTCTTCAGGGACGTGTACGTTGAAGTCCAAACAATCTTTCACCATTTCCGGCAAGACCTCACCACTCTCCAGCTGTGCTTTCAATTTCATAGCGTTCCTAGCGGTGGACCAGTCCCACTGTGAGCGAGCTTTTTCACTTTCGAACGACTTTGGCTTGTCCATGTCTAACTTAATGCCTACGTACTCGCCGGCAAATGTCAGTGCCAGCAGAAACCGTGGCGGTGTGTCGGAGGACGTAGCGCTGGATACTACAGTACCTTCCAATATCGGCGCTTCACCTGCGTTATTTTTCTCTGTAAAATCCACCCGATTTAAATTTTCGTAACTTACGTCTAAATTATCAGTCTACTTTTGATGTGCTCACTTTCTAAAGTAGCCCTTTTCTTATGCACCACAGATGATGTTTGTTGATCATTAGAATCTTCAATTCTGACTTTAGCGCGGCCTCTGCCATGTTCTAAAGCACATAACATTCTTATAGGATGAATATCGAATAAATTGCTCATGCATAATTATCAATATTTTTATATTGATTTAATTTCATACCGCTCTTCTCTGGTGTGTCTGTTTCCTCCGAGCTCGAGAAGTCAGCAAACCGTTTGGGTTTGATCTTTCTGCCACTGCGGCTCACAACTTCTTTAGGTGACTCCTCTCCTTGTGAATCTAAAGTAGACTCTTGTCTCGAGTCGCTTGTAGATGCCAGCAATGATTTCGCTTTTCCGCGTCTCTTTTTTATCTCGGGTGTGTCCTGTATCAAAGAAGAATAGTTTTTAACCGGATACAACACAACACGGCAAACAATTTTACTATTACAATCATTGCGCAACTGTGAGGAATAATCGCACAAACGATCCAAGCTCCACGAATGTTTGTCGGCAATTCCTACATTTCTATTGGAGTACTCGGTTCAACAGCTTTTTTGTCTCGAAAAGTATTGACCGTGAAGAGCGAAAACTCCTAACTGAATTCTTTATGTTCAGATTCGTATTTAAATGTACCGATAGTTGCCAGGAAAAAGACTAGTGGGATGGCATAGGAGAATTAGGAGTCTGATCGGTTGTTAAGTATACATAGTTTTGCTATAATGTCAGCGAATCTAATAATGGAAGTGCCATCCTGTTAGTCTTCTTTCTGGTGACTCTCAGTACACAAGAACTAATTGAAAATACACGAATGCAAGTATATTACAGGATTGTTAGTAGCACCCAGCATGGTTTTCCTCTTCATGGACTTCTTTTTTTCTTCCTCGTTGATAACCAATGACCCTGTCTCCATATCATTATCCATTGCACTGACTGTTGGCAAATCAATTGCAGATTCGCCTTCCTTTGCTGCATCTTCAACAATAGCAGATTCTTTGTTTATATAAGAAATACATGTTGTCTTGTATCCCTATATGCAAGCTCAACATATGAGACTTACCTTTAAGGTCAGTAAGTCCTGACATGCCCATCTCATTTTTAAGCTCTTGCTCTAATTGGAGCAAACCTTCATGGAAAAATTTTCTTCTCATAGGCTTAGCAAACTTTGCTTTGTTTTCAATGTACGTATACAACTCTTCTACTTTACACACAGCGCTAAAATAAATTGTTTAAAATTCAGAACATGAATGTCTGTTTTCCACGCATCCACGCTTCTTCATAAATTATTTGACAACACGTACACAATTGAATAATGCAATATTAATAGCAAGTTCTGCTATGGCGAATTCAATAATTATAGTCATTGTTGGTAGGAAAAGGTTAACCGCATTCATGCAAATAAAATGTCCTTATATTCCTTGTTAATGTATTATAGTAAATATTACTCACGTTTCTCCAGTGCCATAAAAGTAAACACTATACTTTGAATTTTTTGAATTCGGGTCAATAACTTTTTCAACCTGAAAAAATGTCAATCAACAGCTTAGTGTCGCAAAGTTTCCTACCATAAGTTACATAATATTATATTTATCTATTTATATATTGCAAATATAAATAAGATCAGATCCATCTAATTAATTCAATTATTATACACAGGAATGCAGCTGCTTTTACAAGGTAACAGCAATGTTTTGCAACGCATGATCCGTTACTCGTATCGTATTAGTTAAACAATATTATTTACTTTGTGTAAACATAATCCCCGGATAAGTTAATACCGACATAATGCTGCGTCGGAACAGTGCTGTTAATTAGACATGATTGATTGAGTATAAGGTTAATTCGTAATAGATCGTTGACAGTTCAATGGTCGATCGTTATGAATCTCGTACGAATTAAGAGGCGAATTAAATAATATTCACAATTGAACTTACTTTTGCTGGCCACGCTGGATAACCTCGAACTTTCGCGAACACCTTATCACCAGCGAAAAATTTCTTATGAAACTTCACCATGTCGACCGGGAGCTTTCACAAGTTTAGAGTCCGACAACGAATGTTATCTCTGTGTTAATTACGCACAACGGACGATACGAGCAGTTAAATTGTAAGAAAGATCGAACAAAACATCGCGAAAGCCGCCATTTGCACGATATAACATCGAAAACACGCATAAGACGCTGCGCGCCAATTCACGAGTTTCTAATTACGAACACTCACGAACTTCAATCGCATTAGCTTTGGAAACTATCGTGTGCGCGCCAGTGCGCGCCAGATGATGGCTAGCAAAGTGCATTCATTCTAACTCTAAGACGATTCTTCGGCCAATAGCGACAAAGCGTGCGATGATGCGGGATCGCTATTGGCCAAAGAATCGTCCAGAATCGTCTCACCAGAGTTAGAACGAGTACACTGTGCTAATAGCCATAGTCCGGCGCGCACAAAATACTGCATTCAAAACGTGACATCCGATTGGTTGCTTTCGACTCTACAAATTATATACCGATAGATATTAGAATCGTTTGAAAAGTATTAATTTACTTCATAAATAAATCAACATTACAGAAAAACCGTCTCCTTCTCGAAAGAAAAATGGCAGCTAGTTAATCGCTTCAGTAGATATACGGCTTTTCTGTGGTCTAATCGACAGCACATAAAATCATAAATATCTTTTCTTCAGATTAATTAAGATAAATTGTTGACGAGAATGCACGAGAATGCGAGAAATTAACAAAGTACAACAAAGTATTAGAAATTTATTCGAATGTGCGTCAAATGTGGGTTCTATTAAGTTGGCAGCACTACAACCAATATTGTTGTTCCTCTGATACGAGACTGACGTTTTGCGTTGGCTTTGGGAACACGTGAATGAATTACAATTCAATGGATACGGTTTGTCTGTCAAATATCTGAACGTTGATACGGTATTTACTTTGAAAATCTGTTCTATTCGTCCACGGATGTGTGCAATGATACTGTCGGCATCGAGCCGAACTTCTCAAGATTCTCGACTAAGAAGCTCGAGAAACCAGTCCCGAAAAATGTAAGTTTTACATGTTTCTTTCGACGTACACGCAACATATCGTGCGTAACTACTATTTTCTTTTTTATTTTCCTATTCTTAATTTTTTCCAGCATGTATCACGCTTCTTTTTATACGCGCTTACGGTGTATATCGCAGCGGGACAAGTTTAATATCGTTCCGATACTCGTACGGCATCATTCTTTCAGTGACTGCACCTCTTTCCTGTCATAATTGCCGCCGCTTTTATTTTTTACACAAAGATCCGACCTACGAAACAACGTAATCCACCAAAATTTATCAACACCCGCGTCGTTAATCAAGTATCCTCTTTTTACGAAATATAAATCATTAATATATTCAGGTTCCTTGATTGCTGCATCTAATTACTTTCTGACATTGATCAGTGCTTAGATGTGCTCTGTATGTCAATCTTGTCTATTTATAATATTTATTTATGTTGCACACTGTTAAAACTTCTATCAATCATAATATACATTTAGTTTAACTTATATTATTTATATCACATGTTTAGGATGTTGTTTTATCTGTGCGACTTGAATTCAGGAGAAGCTCGACCTATGTAAATCTAAAGTTTACTTCTATCAGTCAAAGTTTTGTTACTTGGAAATTACCATTGTCGATTGTTCATAGTACGTATAGTATGTGTTTGCGCCAGGTGGACAATTTATACAAAAATATTAAAGATACAGCTTAAGGATTTATTTGCTGCTGATACTTAAAAATTAAATTATTCTTTGTTAAAGTTTGTTAATTATTTAGTTATCCAAGGTTTGATCGTATCTTTTCTTTTCCTATAATATGCGAGTACGATTCTTAAGTATAGAGTAGAATTTATTTATTCTAGTTGTTACACCGTTATTATAATAAATACGTTTATATTTTCTGCAATGAACAGATGAGCAAAGCCTACACATGGCAGTAGTATATGTTGATGTAATCAAAGATGCCACTTCTTAAGGATCAACGCTTCCATTGAAGTGTTTGAGCTCAAGAGGCCTGCTGAGGCACAATGAAAGCCATTGTATCAATTACATTGATCGTGCTACTGTGTGGGATAAACTCGGCACCCGTTAATGCCATGCGAATATGTGCCAGCAGAAAGAAAAATGAAAATCTTTCTTTAAAACAACATATACCCAGTGTACCTGAAAATATACTCAACGACAGTAATGTAGATCACACCATAGTAAGTGAAAAATATGTCTGTATCCGAAGAGTACACTTCTGTAAAAAAAAACTAAGAATTATCGTTTCTTTAACTCTAAGTGTATTAAACTGTATCGATCCATTCTTTATAGCCAGATAACAATATTAAATATGAGAAATGTAATAATTTTTGCCATGCACTATGGCAGGAAGATAAGACTGCAAATGGAACACAAATAATCATTTTATCCCAAGGTATTTGAATTATTTTTCTTTTTATTTTATAGCAGCTTTATAAATCGTTTTCTAAACAAATTGTAATTTTTATGCTCATTTAGGTTGTTGGAAACAGTCTGGTGAACAAAAATGTGAAACTTCGGAATGTATCGCTCTTCAACATTCTACCAAAGCACTGAACAACACGAAATTCTGCTGTTGTCGCGGAGATTATTGCAATCTCAATATTAACAGCACCATATACTCTGAGAACAAAGTGCACAACTCTATTACCACAGAAAATAATCAACCAAGTAAGATCAGTGCACAAAAGAAGATTGTGTATCAATTTTTAAGCTATTAATATTTATACTGTTTGATTTGCTTAGCAACCGAATATTTGGAACAATCAGATTCTGGGAGATGGATGCTTATCATAATAAGTGTCCTGGTTTGCATATTGCTAGTGATATGCATTTTAGGATTAATGGTTTATCGCATGTACCATATGAATATGTTAGCAAGATTAGGGAAACCACTTTCTTACACGGATCAGTTTTTAGACAGTACAGCTCTGAGGACTGGTACTTACACAGTAGATCATTTGAAACTTACAACGATTGTGGGTATGTTCTTTGTAGACTAAATGATCCTATGCAATGAACATTTTTCTATGTATATTTTTTAAAACGTTTTTACCATTTTCAGGGCAAGGACGGTACGGTTCGGTATGGCAAGGCAGCATGGGTGACCAAGATGTTGCTGTAAAGATATTTCCTTCTCACTATCGTAATTACTTTCAAAATGAACGGGATACTTATTGCCTCCCCTTCATGGAACACGCATCTTTACTAAGCTATTATGGTACTATCCTATCAGACTTTCTTTCCCACATAAATTGGTAAAATGTTGCTAAAAATGTTTCTTGATTCTCAGGTGTGGATGAAAGGGTAAGCATGGAAGGTAGCGTTGAATATCTTTTGGTACTTAGTTTCGCACCAGGTGGTACTTTGACAGATTTCTTAAGGACACATACAATCGATTGGCCCACATTTTGTAAAATGGGTCTTTCTATGGTAAAAGGACTCGCTTACTTACATACTGATATACACAAAGGTGGTAAGTAGACCATAAAAGGAATATTCCTTTCGAGTACACTGGAGAATATTTTTGACCGTTAATATTACAGATAAGTTTAAGCCTTGTATCGCGCACAGAGATATCAACTCGAGAAATATATTAATCAAAGCCGATGGTACTTGTTGTATATGCGACTTGGGATTGGCGGTACAAATTTCTGGTTCTAAATACTACTCGAACGGAGAGGAACAGCACGCTGAAATAAAATCAATCAACGATGTGAGATAACAACTTACACTCAGAGTGTCCCAGACCCTTTTTTTGCGTAGAAGCACTTTAACCCGCTGCGATCATGTGCCGAGAGTTAGCTTCATTAATACATTGACCTCCATGAGAATTTTATTCGAAATTGTCCGGGACACCTTATGTAAATTGCTCTGTATAGGAGAATTAATAACATTGTTCTCAACCGTTGATTAGGTCGGCACATTAAGATACATGGCACCGGAAGTACTAGAAGGTGCTGTTAATTTACGGGATTGCGAAAGTTCTCTGAAACAGATAGACGTTTACGCAATGGGTCTAGTATTGTGGGAATTAGTGTCAAGATGTTCCGACATCTACATGCCAGGCTCCGAGATACCCACGTATAGACAGCCGTACGAGAAGGAGATTGGACTTCACCCTACATTCGAGCAGATGCAAGTGTTGGTATCGCGTAATAAGGCTAGACCTTTGCTAGAGGGTAGTTTAGTAGACAGACCAGGAGTACGTTTGATCAGGGAAACAATGGAAGATTGCTGGGACGCTGACGCGGAAGCCCGATTAACCGCTTTATGTATAGAAGAACGTCTTTCAGAGCTACAATCTCATCGTGGTACGTTCCGCACTCCGATTATATTAGGCCTCGTACAGACTAGAATATTTCGACGAACGATGCTTTTCGCGGCTCCGCTACATGCTGCTGAATAATACAAATTACGCCTCGAAAACGCAAAAGTAAGCCAAATAGGGATATAATCTTCGAAATCGTCGAAATGTTCTAGTCTGTACGAGGCCTTAGATTGTTGCATATGAAATAGCACGCAAGTATAATCGTAGACTGTTGACGAAACAAATCTATGAACTTTTAGTGACTATGCACTTCACCGATGGGAGTCCAATGGTCAATTCCCATTGCACCCTAGTGCCTTCAACTACAAACAGTCTTTACAGCGAAACGTCTCATCACGATAACGTTCACGTCGGTCATTTATCATTGCACATGGTACAAGATAATACAAGTAATGACGGTATTGTTGAGAACTTAGTAACATTGTCGCCTTCTGAGAGCATCGTTCACGAGCATAGTTGTAAGTACAGATTACTAGACATGTGCGAGAACCCAAAAATGTCTCTTCCCGAATTTATCGGGATTACCCCGAAAATTGTCGATAATCCCAAAAACCTTCGGGAATCGTTATATATTCGAGACATTTCGGGTTCTCGCACACCTCTACAGATCAGGATTGAAGCATTTCATTGTCGATTGCAACTAAATTGATCTGTGTGTCGCGTTTTAGTTAAAAATTCAAACGAAGTAGCAATATACAACCATGCTCAGACACTTCAGCCTTACCAAGGACGGAATCCGTGCATGGAGAGGAACCTAATGTTACAGTCGGACTCGTTCGAGGAGTTGGGGTGTAACGGTAACGTGCTGGTGGACAAGTCCATGAAGCACACTTGCAACGATCAATACAAAATAGTATCAGAAGCTCAAGGACTCGTCTCCCACGATTATTTGAGCCAACATACGACTCAGTTGACACAGCTTAGACCAGCAACGCCTATACCGTACGTTCAGAACGTGATTTCCGATGATGGTACGACAGCGTACGGTAAACGCAAACAAACAAACATGCACGAGGTCTGCGCGCAAGAGAGTCCACGAAAGAAGCTATTCGGATGGCCGAATCTGAAAAAGCTGCTCGTCAACAAGAAGATGCATACGTACAACAAATACCAAATAGATAGGGAAGATTCGAAGTCGAATCTTCTGTCGAAACAGAACGTGCAAATCAAAACGGTTGAGACGAATGTGACGATATCACCCGGAGGAAAGTACGTGAATGGTATTATTACCAAGTCACCGGCGACCACCATTCCATTGGACAAGAATGACAAGAACGCAGTACAAGTTGGTAAACAAAAGCTAGATAATGATAACAATACAAATACTCGACCGTCTAGTCTGCCTCTCGTCAATTTACGAAACAAAAAGAGCGAGAACAATTTGAGTAGACAAGAGAGCATCGACAAGTTCAACGAAGTTTTTAATGTTGGATCAAACCTGAACGTGTTGAAGGATCCACATATGAGAATAAAGACGCCAGGCGATCTGCCACCCTCTGTAAGAAAGATTCGTGGACGTGGACAATCAACCGCGAGATTCTCTCTCTACGACGACCGAATGATGTGCAATATTTTAAGCGAGGAGGACGACCGTAACGATAAAGCCATCTGGAACTCTGTACCGTTCGGTATGGACTTCGGCGACAACGACGACAAACGTTCGCCGACTAAACTTAGTACCAAAAATGTTACTTGCTTTTAATCGGATATTATACTAATGTATTTGTAAAGGTCTTTAGCTGTAAGGATAATAATGGCTGTAGTTTGACTCCAGCATAAATATAATGTATGTACAGAAAAGAAAATTTATAAGAATTAAGACAGATTTTATACTCTTTACGAAAACACATTATCATCACTCAAGTATTGAAACAAATAAAAGAAATAATGAAACGCAAAATACAAGCAGTATATACTGGAATATCGTTGGGGGGTTGGGACACTGAATGGCAAAAAAGTGGGCTGTTTTTCTGTGGATATTACTGGAAAAATTGAATTATGATATGAACTATAATAACACGTGTCCGAAAACAGCTAGTCGGGATACTTCTTTCGTATTTCATTTTCAAGGGTTTGGAGGAGAAACTTTTTAAAATTTGATAGTGTCCTAACTCCTCGAGATATTGAAGGGGGTATTCCATATATTATGCTAATTATTTAACCCTTGCAAGTATATTTTGTGCTTATAAGATCTTTTTATTTGAAGTCAGGACATACATAAAGGAACTACGTTTACCCGGTGTGATTAAACAGCTATTTATAAATGTTATGTACATGTTAGTATGTTCGAATTAGTAGCACGAAGTTCATTAGAAACGTATTTTGATAAATGTAATGTGTGTTAGTCACGATTCTCATTGTCTACATGTATTTAAATTGGATGTTCATGATTCAATGAATTATGCACGATTGATCAAAGACAATCCAGTGTTGGTATTCATCAAAATATTAATTATTGCGGTTTATAGGGAAAAAAGGAAAAAAGAGATTTAGTACATATCGGTGGTCACGATAGCTGTCCACCCCACTCCGAGATGCCAGATGCAATCATTATGGAATACTTGTGGTGGGGTGGACAACTATTATGATCAACGATTCACATCAGGTCTCATCTTTTAAAAAACAAACTATAGTATTATTCTTTTTATAGTTCCTTAAATTTCCTTTGAATTTTATAAAATGCGTAACATATTTCTAAACATGTACTTTGAGCCTAGCAAAAACGATTATTGAAGTACCATTTGTACTGGTTTACTTGTTTTATAAACGATCTTTTTACAAGTACAATTATTAACTATTTGTAAGTCTCTCGAAAAAGAGAGACGAATATGTTATTGACAATATATTACGATGTGCATTGGATGTAACGACGGTTATTATTAAGAAAAAGAGCAAACAGGTGTAAAAATATTCATTTTACACTCGAGCACAAAATATAATTGTTTAAGTTCTATGACGTTTGTACTTCCCGGCCTCGTAAGCTCAATGTAAATATTTGTAGCATAAAAGAACAGTTTAATAAGTTAATTAAAGTAAGCTTGTTGTGTTTGATTTTGTTAAAATTGTAAAATTCTTGTGTTCGCGATGCGACTATTTTATATTAAGATAAACTTTCGAGTAAGGATATTGCGAAGAAAATAAAACATATATAGTTAAGTGATTCACAATAAACCATTCTTTTATAGAACCACTTTTATGTTTTTCATTTCAAACATTTGGCGCTCTTCAGTGAACAATAACATCGTTCATGTTCGACTATGGTCGCCGTACCTCGCCCTCGCCTGCATGTTGTGTAGAGCAGAGCAGTAATAAGAACAAATTTTAAGATAGTAATAATACAATAACAATTAGCACTAAGAGTATAGTTAAGAAACAAACCAATCATCATGACTATTATAACAATTTTAAGAGACAAGACAAACTTGAACATGTTGTCACGTGTGTATTCGCACGTATTTAAGGTAAATATCCTAACCTTCCACAGAATGTAGGTTACAAATCGGCTGTGAAATTGAATTAAACAATCCGTAATTATACATATATTGACATTTTTTAAACATTGTTCTGCACTTATAGAACTCTCGATTTTCATCAACGTTTGCAAAACATGCAGAACACAAAACGTTGGAAAAGATCAGGAACATTGGTATATCTGCCCACATAGATTCCGGAAAAACTACGTTGACTGAACGTATATTATTTTATACCGGCAGAATTTCTCAAATGCACGAGGTAAGAAAAACATGATCTTCCTGAAATTTCTGTATGCGGACATAATTTGTTTTGAGAAATAGGTACGAGGCAAAGATAATGTCGGAGCTATAATGGATAGCATGGAATTGGAAAGACAGAGAGGCATTACCATCCAGTCAGCTGCAACTTATACGATATGGAAGGATCACAACATCAATATCATTGACACACCGGGTCACGTAGATTTCACGGTAGAAGTAGAAAGAGCTCTGCGAGTCTTGGATGGAGCTGTACTCGTATTATGCGCTGTAGGGGGTGTTCAATCTCAGACAATGACTGTAAACAGACAAATGAAAAGGTACAATGTACCTTGCCTAGCATTTATCAACAAGTTAGACAGATTAGGAGCGAATCACAAGAGAGTTATAGATCAACTGCGCGGTAAACTGCACCACAATGCGGCATTTATACAGCTACCCATCGGTTTAGAGGGTAATTGTACAGGAATTGTAGATATCGTGTCTGAAAAAGCATTGTACTTTGAAGGGAACTTTGGCGAAGTTGTTAGAGAAGATGAAGTTCCATCAAACATGAGAGCAGGTAATGAATAGATGATTTTGTAAAAACAGATTCCATAATCTTGTAATAATATATCACTGCAGCTAATCTTACATACACATGTTCATAGAGGTAATCGATGCTAAACAAGAACTAATCGAGCACTTGAGCAATGTCGATGAAAAGATCGGGGAATTGTACTTAAATGAAGCTCAAGTGTCTGACAATGACATCAAAGATGCTATCAGAAAAAATTGTATAAAAAGAACTTTCACACCCGTTCTAGTTGGAACTGCATTGAAAAACAAAGGTGTTCAACCATTGTTGGATGCAGTTCTGAATTATTTACCAAACCCTGCTGAAGTCAACAATTATGCACTTAAGGAGAGCGGGTAATTTTATATATTCTACACCATCTATGAACACGTCTACTGTCGATTATTCCATAATTTTTGGAAGTCTATGAACTATGGATCAGAATTTTTTAATAGATCCTTTAACAGCAACAGAAACTTCAATCGTACATTTCTATTCTCGACTTACAGAACTGAAACTGTTAAAGTGCTGTTAGACACCGAGAGAAGCAACAAGAAGCCGTTCGTTGGATTGGCATTTAAATTAGAAGCTGGCAGGTTCGGCCAGCTGACTTATTTCCGTTGTTATCAAGGGATGCTGTCCAAGACAGACAATTTGTATAACACAAGAACGAGTAAAAAGGTTTGCTAACTAAAAGTAGTACACCTTCCAATTGGTGATAGGTATTTTGGTGAACCTGCAGCACAGGTACCTATCTTCTGATTTCGATGATTTTTGGATATATCATAGAAACCGATATCTTGAACAACTTTTTCTTTTGCACATTAGCGGCGGCCTCGATTAGTTTCCGAGATATGCACGAAAAACTATCGGCACCGCCGCTGTCATGCAAAGGAAAAAATTGTTTAAGATATTAAGATTTATAACGTATTCAAAAAATCATCGAAATCGGAGGGTACGTGTCCTGCAGGTTCATCGGTATTTTAATTAATATATTATTTCGCAGGTTCGAGTGCAAAGATTGGTACGGCTTCACTCAAATCAAATGGAAGATGTAGAGAAGGTTTATGCTGGAGACATCTTTGCCTTGTTCGGTATAGACTGCGCGTCAGGAGACACATTCGTCAGCGTTCCCAATTCCCAATTATCGATGGAGTCTATTTACATACCTGACGCTGTAGTGTCAATGTCCATTCAACCAAAGAATACGAAAGATAGAGATAACTTCGCGAAAGGTATTGCAAGGTTTACTAAAGAGGATCCGACTTTCAGATTCGAGTACAACACAGACAGCAAGGTGATTTATATATGGTGACATCGCTCGCCCCTGTTTATACCAGTTCTATGGACTCACTTTTCTATCGCACAATTTAGGAATCCATCGTTTCGGGAATGGGTGAGTTGCATTTGGAGATATACGCGCAGAGATTGGAACGCGAATATGGTTGTCCCATCATCCTTGGAAAGCCGAAGGTTGCTTTCCGCGAGACACTTCGCGAATCATACGAGTTCGACTATCTCCATAAGAAACAGTCTGGTGGTGCTGGTCAATTTGGCCGTGTCATTGGAATCATAGATGTATGTATACAATTTCTGTTGTCCCACATTATTTTCATTTCGCGCGGCGCAGCATGCATCACACAGGTATACTGTTTCAGCCACTCCCACCACACATGAATACTAAACTGGAGTTCAAAGACGAAACGGTGGGAACAAATGTACCTAAACAATTTATCCCCGGCGTGGAAAAGGGATTCAGAGCTATGTGCGAGCAGGGACAACTTTCGGGGCACAAAGTGGCTGGCATTACATTCAGGCTAATCGACGGTATGCACCATTGCGTGGATTCTTCGGAATTCGCGTTCTATCAAGCCGCTGAGGGTGCAATGAGGGACGCGTTTAGAGAAGGCTCTTGGCAAATACTCGAACCGATCATGACGGTAGAGGTGTCTGCACCAATGGAGTTTCAGGTGAGGGATACATGAATATATACCATAATGAAACAGCAGATTTGTTAACAATGTACTGATCATAATTTATTTGTCCACGCAGGGAGCAATAGTAGGTCAAATAACGAAACGAGGCGGTATCATAAGCAACACAGACTCTGCCGAAGGATGGTTCACCCTACTCGCCGAAGTATCCTTAAACGACATGTTTGGCTACACCGGTGAATTACGATCATCCACGCAAGGAAAAGGAGAGTTCACCATGGAGTACGCCAGATATAATCCTTGCTTGCCGGACGTAGAACAAGAATTGATAAGACAGTATCAAATAGCGAATAATATACAAGTCGATGCACGGTCGAATAATTAATGAACGCGTTCGAGTTGAATTAGGAATCGAATTTACTTTTTACGATGTACGATTAGGCGTCATGACTGAATGTAACTTGTAAATATGTATAAGTATATTTGTAATACACGTTATGAGTGAACGCTATGTAAATCTCATGCATCTCGATCCGGAGCTGGATCTCCGTTTAGTAGACGACATTGGCAAATACAGACTAATCATCAATTTTGTTTGGTTCTTGCGATGTTGAGGAATTCCTTTTTGTTTTTCGTTTCTTGCTACTGACTTTACTAAGCAGTCAGTGGATTTATAAAGGCAATGGTCTTTGTGATAGGCAAACTTTGGTAATTACAGTGGTTTGCGGTTGTCAATCAGGACAGATGGAGTACGACATTATTGGGCTAAATTATCCGGTCCCAATTAATCCACTATATTTAGAATGAGGTGTACCCCACACTGACTCTGGTGATTTTAAATGCGTCATTGAAATCGGCGAGGGGAGTAGATAATTAGGAAAATTCAGGTGTTCAAAGGGTGCAGATTTGAAATGTCGATAGCGTGATTCTTGAATTGGTTTCAAGATGGCGTCAGATTGGCGGCGCCACGGTCAGATGCAGCGACGCGGCGACGCACGTTCCGTCGGAATCAGTCGGAATCCGTCGAGGCTGGTCGGCTGGTGAACACTGAACTGACTGAACACTGGTGAATCAGTAGCCAGTAGCGCAGGAGCGAGTATCGGGGGCGGTTGGTTGGTGTGCGTTCAGTGTCTTTTTTTGTTTGGGAGGAATTCTTGCCTCGTTCGAAAGGGCGAGAGAGCAGACTGGTTAGGGAGGAGAGAAAGAGTATTCACTAGCGTGCTTCCGCGTGTGTACGTGCCCAAAAAATGTAATATGGCGATGGTCGCGTCGAACATGAGCGGCCACATACAGAAGCAGCTCACCAGAAGCCTCGAGCGAATCCTGGAGGAAGCGCACTTGAGCGGCGAGCTCAAGCTCAGCGGTCGGAAGCTAAAGGACTTCCCGAAAGTCGGCAAAACTGGCTCTAGCAAGTACAATCTGCAGGACACGGTTTTTGCCGGTGAGTACTCCAATTAATCTGCTGACGAGCTAACTCGCTTTGTGTGTCTCCTAATCCTCCGACAACTTTCCGTTTCCCATACTCATTACCCAAGAGAGAATTCCTAGTCTTATTTATATCCTCTGTATCCTCTATTTTATGGCAAACCGTTTCGGAAACTCGTTTAACTGCCGGGGTAAATCACCGTGTTAACTGTATAAGCCGCTTAACAGGATAACTGTAAAACTCATCAAAACGCGGAGTGATACAAAGCTATCTTTGGAGTAGGTGATATTTTGTCAATACTGCGGAGAGCTCCGATCAATTCGAATTTTTACGATTCTCATATACAAGAATCTATCGTGAATGATCACAACTCGACTGCATGTCTGCATCGATTGCAGAGTACTGGAACCAAATGAGTATTTGTTGCTTCAACAATTTTAATAAGTCGAGGGTAACACATCGATGCTCTTAAATTCTTTCAATCTTTCTACTGTTTCATATTTTATCTACTCATCCTCAGTCTAATCGTAACTATTTCATAATCGAGAGGGATATACAATAATAATTTGACCATTGATCCAATCGAGTAATTAATTTAATCGTGACAACAATCGCTGGCTAAGCACCCGTTTCGATTGCGATTATGTATCAGGCAAATTGAATTGTTAATGACAATTTATAATGCAACGATTTGCTCGCAATTGATAATCGTTAATTGCTTTGAACACTAGTAAACGGTTGCCGAGCATTTCGAAAGACACTGCGTGGTGTGGCGCGGGCCGCTCTGGAAGGAACCTGTTCGATCAAAATTTTTCTTCTTTTATTATTCTAATCCCGCGATCGTGGGGCATGACGAAAAAGGACTGAGGGGTCACCTGCGTGCGTTCTACACCCGCTGCAACGTATCCGGGGCGGTATTAAGGCTGAACTTAACTGCAGACTTAACCTGAAATATTTCTGTTTACGTGCGTACGTTGCGCCAAATGTTGGGCCGTGTGCGCGTGTAACATTTATTACTCTGCGTATTTCATGCGTTCCAGTCAAGAAGTTAGGTTACTTCACAAACATAAACAAGGTTATAACATTTCTATTTCCACTTACACGCTGATTCGGAAATCAAATACAAGATATCTTTTGTACTTGTTTTGTATTTTCTGTAATCTACAAGAGATCTTTTCATGTGTATAATGAATCGTAATTTTCATAGAGGAACAGTTTCTTGTACTGTTTACAGTCTAGTAACTAGTAATTTGTGAAATGTTGGGATGAGAAAGTTTTTCATTGGATGGCAGTCACCGTCGCGGAACCGGCAATCGAATTTCTGTTGTTGCCTTGACAATAAACGGAGGAAAACAAACGAATGGGAATCGGAAACACAGCTTTCCGGAAACGTATACCGCCGCGGTGACAGTCGCAAGACCGTGGGCATCGTGCAACGACCACTGGGAAACAGAGTTACATAATTCGAGCGCATCTGCATATGCACGGTGCAATGCTCTCTCTACGATTTATGCGCAAGCTTTTTTCTACTATAATTCATGTATGACGTAAAATCCCCGCTATTCGACGTTCGTATAATTCATTGGAGTGTCGAAATACACGTAACAAACGAAGCGGTACTTCGAGCTCCCAAAATGGAGGGAAATTTGAACTTTTCGATGAAACGTGGCATACATTATGCCGCATGTCCTTCGTTCCAAACGCGTCGGAACTGCAGTTGCGGCGCTGATAAATATACTGTTATAACTAAACTGCGGAATTTTATGCATTTATGACAAAAATAGGTAAGCACAATTTAAAGCAGTGGACATATTAAAGAGATTTAAAGACATCAGCGTATCAGCTTCAGCTTAATCAGACAATTAAAAGAAGAAAGAAATTTTTATTTCGCTCCTGTGTCTTTCAATCAAAGCAAACATTTTTTATTTTGCATAAAGATCCGCAGTCTAGTTATAACTTTTGCATGTTCGTGAATATTTTTGAATATTAAAAAGGTAACAATGAGTACAGTTCAAAGCAGGAGATAGATTAAAAGAATATGAGAGCTTGGGGGAAGAGAATTACGGGAAGAAATTTCTGTTTTTACTTTCCATAAAAATCCGCAGTCTGATAGAACAAATCGCTCAACTCCTGTTTCCTTTTTTGTTTTACACCTCATGAAATCACGGAACGTATCAATTATGTATTTCAAGGAAAACGCCACAACTCTAATTTTTTAGTTTCTTTTATTCAATTGTTAGGTTTGATTTGTTTTTCCTCGCAGCCACAGCCAGTTAAACTGTCAAAGGACTTTGAAGCGTTCTCCTGTAAGATTTGTACAGTTTCTTAATTTGCGACGTCTTTCTTGTGCACGAAATGCATTTCTCCTGGAAGTGCGAGGATCGACAACGATCTGGAGCACAGGTTGTTGATCTTATTCCCGATTTGCATGACGGGAAAGTGATAAAAATACAACCGGCCTGCCCGCGCTATTAATAAACGTTGCACCGTGTCGTACCTTTTTCTGGGGATGCCCGCTGGACCTCGAGTCTCCCTTTTATAGGGGAGCAGTCGGCCAGAAGGGCGCACCGTGCACAACGTAATTCGTTTTGCATGGCCAGAGACTCTCATTCAAGCTTATCTTGACACGCCCGATGTTTCCTGTTGCTTAAGATAACCGTGCGTTCGACAGTTGTTGGCGATACCGACAACAGGAGGGAGAATCATGTGCGCAGAAGCGCGAGAACTTTTCCGAATGTCGATAATCTTGTCGATGAATGTCAACCGCGTTCTGGTTCACCGAGAAAACCGCCCCTGGGACAAGATAGGAAAAATTAGGAACGGGGGGCGGGGGGGCTCGGACCATATATGTATATGCTAAAGCACGGAGCATTCGCGGATTTTATTTGTCGCTTCCAAACGTGGGCGTTACCAGGGAGCACAGGGTCGAGTTAGGGGTTGTTGTGCAGCTGATAGGGCTATGAGAACTATTTTATAAATATTGGATGGTCAAAAATGTTTAAAATAGATATTTATACCAGAGATTTGAGGCTTTCACGGCCCGGCATCTTACAGTTATTGCTGTTGAGGCTTTCGGGTGTAAGGTGTAAGCCGCGTCCTGGAGGATGACATTTCCCAACGTTTCGCAAGCAGCTAGCTTCATCACGAGATTTGAAGACACACTGATACTGATGTATCAAGCCCTGTATCATACTCATTAAGGTGGACTTTCGTTATACTTGGCGAAAATTATTTCCTAGATTTTTTTGTAGGACAACACCTAGAATGCTGTCACTGGACGAAAAAATAATATATGCATTTGAAATTGATCGAATAACGGGATATTGTGCCAAATCGACTTTGAAAATTTTTTAATTTTGTAACTCGCTTCTCTCCATTGCAGTACATGGTCAGCACATATGTTTATATATCGTTGAAATTGTCGTTTTACGCACTATAACAATTCAGAAACAAAATGTAATATTGATTTCAAAAAAAAATTCGTGACCTTGAAATCTCAAAAATTGACATTTAAAAAATTTCTTTTTCTTTTGCATTATATTTAATTTATTAAACAGTACAACTTTTGTCTAAAAAGTTTTTTCATATTTTTATAAGTAGCAAAGATACATATAAATATACAATACATATACATTATACATACATACATATAATACAGTACAAAATACTATTACAAACTACTAACACAAAAAACTATTAAACGTATTTCTATAGCAATAAAAAAAGATCCCTTTAGAAAATTTCGTTGAAATATTTTATGTGTCTCTTAATGATTGTTTCAATACATCTGGAAATTGTTTCCTATTTTCGGAAATAATATGTAAAATATATTGTTTCTCCACTTCATTTTTTGATAATAACCAATTATAGTCCTGAATAAGTTTAATACCACGCTCAGCAGTGTCGTTAACAACTTTTAATTTTTGTACAATGTTTAATCCAGATTTGAAATTCTCGTCATCTTCCCATGAATCGGGATCTTTTTTTAAAAATTCTATATGAATTGAGAATCTTTCAAAAAATCTCAGTGTTTTGTGGGAAATAAAATGTTCAATTCCTCTATCAGCATAGTTTTCTAAGTCTTGAGAAGTTATTTTATATTTTTTACATGATTCGTCGGCTTCAATGTTAAGCGCCTCCACCATTCGTAATTTCGTATTCTTTTCCACGGTTTTGTCAAAAAATGCTAACGCTACCGCTTGTGGTGATGAATACTATAAATGGTTGCAAAATTTTTTTAATCCTACATAACTTATTTTTTCGTCAGTAGAACGGTATGCATACAGTTTCTGTAAAAATGCCAAATCTTGACGTGGAGTTTCCGCTGCCATCGGAGCTCGAATCCACGCTTTTATGTAAATATTGGCGAGAAAGACGCAAATCTCGCGAATTCCATTTTCTTCGTCGACATTTAACATAAACTGATTTTTAAATAAATATATTTTTAAGCAATATAAAGCTTTCGCCATCCAACGAGCGTGGTGGAAAGGTCCTGGGGCTCGAAATCTTATATTTCTTGGTGGAGTCCCACCCAGGAAAATAATTATTAATAATTAGTCCACCCTAATACTCATGTATCAATTGCCTCAACAGCAATAACTGTAGATATTTATACGTTCAATTGATGCTATAATCGTTACTATGGTGGAGGAATCTGTTCTTTTTACTGTAGACGCCGAAGGAATGCTGGGAGTGCTAGAATTTCTAGTCGATTTAAGAGTTGTCGAGCAGCTAATAGGGCTGTAAGAACTATTTCTTAAATATTGGATGATATCGATAAACATTGCTGTAGCGAAGGAGTCTGCTATTTTTAGTGTAGGTGTTGAAGAAATACAGGGGAAGTTTATTTTCGAATAAATTTCATTCTTACCTCCATTGCTTCGATGGATGCCGAGCCTAGTGCATCCTGAATGGGTTAATGTAAGGCTACTATCTCGTATCCATCGGCAACACGATACGGTTTATCGAGTGGAGGGAATAGCTGTGCGGAAATCGCAAATATTTTCCTGCACTATTGACGATCGTGAGTCAACCACGCGATTGAAACGACAAAAGTAGCAGCATGGCGGTCGAAGTATGGCACGAGCCGGTTGCATTCCTCGCGTTCGGGAATGCCATTCGATTTCTTGCTAGCCCGCGTTGGACCTCGTCTAGCAGACTATCGAGCCAAGGACAGTTCCTTCAAAACAACATCTATAAAACGAGGAATCATTCCCTGGTATCTAGAAAAATCAAATGCTCTAGCTAAGTACTTCAGGATAGCAAAGATAACTTTTCCAGGGTCACCACGAACGGTTTTTATTTTGCACAAAGATCCACAGTCTAGTAAGGAACATATGCCTAGAAATAGTGTAGATCTTCTAACCTTTATGGGAAATATTAGAAACTAGTTTCTAATGTGCATTACATCCATAGTTAATTCCGCGAAAGCTAGCGAGGAAACTCCACGCGAAATTGATTGCGGTATGACATCCGCGAGCAAATTGGAGCCCCGTGATTTTAATACGCCGGTTTCCAATTTTCCGGTTGTATCCATCGTAAGCTGGCACTGGGGAAACTAATGTCGGCGCTCGTCCATGCGGATCTTAATCACGGTGGGATCGTGATTACTTTCGTCGGCGCAAAGAAACAAATAATCGCTGCGCGACGTTTCATCCCGGCCGTCCACGGTTTATCGGTTTTCGATGGCGATTCTTCCTGGGGGACGAGGCAATTTCGGCGTCCCTCTATCCCGAGGGATGCACCAGTGAAAGGGAACTTTTGCGCCCGTTACAATTCCTGTTCGAGCATTATTGAAGCGTAACTCCGGCGTTCTTCCTCGACGACGACGACGACGATGCGAGGGGACGCGTAACTTCGTTAAAGAACCCCAGGTCAGTTCGAGTCGAGGGATCTCTGCTCTAGATCGGACGCTTAGAAAACAGAGGAGTAGATCGAGAGGATGGAAAACACGAGGAGCTCGCCGGGAACGAAAATTACGCGTCGCAGCTCGCCAGGCTTTTCTATGCCGAGTTCCGCGCGAGTTTCGCGAGCCCACTGTGTTTCCATTCACCAGAGAAACTCGTGGGTTCGATGCGCCGCAGAAAAACGGCGACCATTGTTGCGGAAAGGCCGCATGGTGATAGACTCCGATTGCGCCTCCGTTTTTACGGACGTTTTTAAGTGTGACGCGGATGCAACCGGCTGGACCAGGGGCAAATTGCTTCCGAAAGTCGAACGATTGTTGAAATTGAATGGCCGCGGCGAAGAAAAGTGCACGTTGCACCCTCAATTTTTATTGATCTTGTGTGGAAAACAATGGTTTTAGGTTGAAAGACAACCCTCTAAAATTTTAAGTCGCTAACCCTTCGTTCCAGGATGATATGAAGGTAAATATCCTTAACTGTATCATTTTTTTTCTCGGTTGTTAATTAAGATATCCAGATTAAAAAAACGAAAATACTCGAACTTACCTCCTTCATATTATACATTTTTTTCGCCATTGTGATCAAATTATTAAGGGTAGAAAATAAAACATTTAATGTTTTAGGGGTGGGAATTGCAAGCAACCCTTCGAGTGACCACTTCCAAAAAATTCAAGAACAATGTTCTGTTGCTTATCTAACGTATAAAAAAGCTTCAAGATGGTCGGATTGGTAGAACATAGTTAAATATTGAAAAACAAATGAAATTACGTCATTATAATGGTATAATGTACAGTGCAGTATTTCTTACGACATATTCAATGTAGTATTGATAACATTTGCGATTAATATGCCTCGAGTGAACTTGCACCCTTATAATATTGTTAGATTCCTTTAAATATTCAATATTTAAAATGTTATCACCCCTCATTAATTCCGCGAGATAGCATTCTGTCTGGGTTAATTGATAGGTACCTGTAAATAATATTACATAAGTAGTATATAGTTTTATATGTTGTAATATTATTAAATGATTTTTTCTACCCTTAATAATTGGATCACAATGGTGAAAAAAATGTATGATATGAAGGAGGTAAGTTCGAGTATTTTCGTTTTTTTTATCCGAATATTTTAATTAACAACCGAGAAAAAAACGATACAGTTTTAAGGGTATTTACCCTCGTATCATCCTTATACGAAGGGTTAGCGACTTAACATTTTAGGGTGTTATCTTTCAACCTAAAACCATTGTTTTCTATACAATATCAATAAAAATTGACAACCCGAGGCGTTTAGGCAATTTTTCTGTTGGAAGAATGCCGCCGATTTTGATGTAAAAATTTTTACAATTTTTACTAAAATATTTTTCTTAGTTGAACTTGACGAACCTACCACAAGATTGGTTGCTTTATTGCTACTAAAAAGCTACACAGCTATTATTTCTGGCCATTTTGAAGTCCCGTAAAGTTTTATGAAAATTGTAGTCTGGATAGCTCGCTGATTTTCTTCGCGGTAAAAGGAAATTGGCCGGACAGGCAAGAATGAGCACGGAAAAACCGGCGGAAACGATTACGAATGCCATCATAGTCTAGTCTAGTTACGATACCGCGGCGACTTTCGTTCGCATGATTATAGATAGTGATATCGCGTGTTCGTGGGAGCGAAAGTCGAGGAAAACCGAATTGGGAACGAAGCGACGCCGGCACACAGAGTATTGTGATACGCACCCGCAAACGGGAAAAGCTTCTTATCGATTATGTCACGGTGCGCTGCGCGCTTTCTTCGAGGAAGCTGAGCGAGAACAAGGGTGTCAGGTCCTTCTCACACCCTTTGCCTCGCCTCTCTTCGGCTTCGGTTATAGTCCAACGATCTGTGCACAGTCTCCTGAAACCTGTATCTTGCGAATTACCGTTTTGAACGTGAAATTGCGGCCTCAGGTACCCCACAAATAAATTACGACCTTCCAATTATAGCTGGAATGTCTATACACCGGCCATTTTTCATTTATGTTCATCTTTGTTGCTTGTATCTTGAACTACATCATTGTTTTCTGCACTTAATTGACTCAAGTGTATAAGAATAGCGATGATAAGGAAGCAGAGAAGAACATTTGTGTATGTGAATTTAGAATAGAATGTACAGCAGTGAAAATTGCTCGTAATGTTGCAGTTGATCTCGAAGATACAATGAATAAATATCCATTACTTGTTAAAATTATTCAATAGAGGAAGAATTTCTTAAAAACATCGAAAAAGCATTTTTCTGTAAGGCAGTGTGTTCGAAAAGATTTCGCAAGTTCCGGTTCCCACGCAAGTTTCACGCGGAGCAGGTGCGCATCGTGATTAAGCGAAAGAAAGAAGGAATCCGGATAACTGCGTGATCGTGTCGCGGCCTCGTCTCTCTTTACCAGCTTTTGTGCTCTTCTTCTTTCACGTTTGTCTCACCTCGTCCCTCATCTCCTTCGGATCTCGGTCGATTTCGCGACAGGTGTCTCCCGTGTGGAACCGGTCGAGCAAATCGAAAGCGTTTTCCTTCCGACTCGCTCAAGGCCCGATGCCTCGTCTCGGAGATAGCCGGTCCCAGATCGATCCATTGGAACGGGTCCGGAGAAAATGACTGTATTAAAGTGGGCTAAGCAGCTTACTCTCCGAACTCGAAGACAATTTCCCTCTGAAGAGGAACACGGGTCTTCCGATGGCCCAGATCGCTGGAGGACCTGGGGGTTGCAATCTGATCGAAGTGGCTCTCCAGGATTTCCATGAAAGTTACTTAGTATTATGAAACTTTAAAAGTATGCTCGATTTACAATCTTCCTCTGCGACTGTTGATCGCATTCAGGGGTTCGAAAATATTAAATGTCTCGCAGGATTCAGCGTTATTTAAAGTGCGGAGCCAAATGAGCAACCCCCAAAGTCGTATCTACATAGAAAATTATTCGCTTACTCGCTAGTGCGGCATAGATGTACGAAATAATCAGGCAACGCAGGGTATTTTTCAATTTTTTATTTGGATATACATAGGCCAAAGTTTAATTCAACAGAATCGTAAAAAAAATTGCGAAATTTTCATTCATTATTAGAGAAATATGAGTTTTAAGAAATCTTAACAAAATTATTCGCTCATTTTATATTAACTATTATTATAACAATATTAATATTTGGTGGGATATCCTTTTTGTCTTATGACTTCTGCAAGTCGTTTGGGCATTGATTCTTCTAATGTTTCCAAATATTTTTTGTCTATTTTTGGCCATTCCTCCTGTAATCTGCTTTGTAACTCTTTTTCATTGGTAATTGAATGTTTACGAATTTTCGTATCCAGCATGTTCCATACCATCTCGATGGGATTCAAGTCGGGAGATTGAGGCGGAGTTTGCATTATTTTGGGACAGTGGTTATACAGTAACCATTCCTTTACCAGTCTCGATTTATGTTTGGAGTCGTTGTCCTGATAGAAGTGAAATACTTCTGAAATCCCCATTACTTCCGCACTTGGCTTCAAATTTTTTTTAGGATATCCATGTACATTACTTTATCCATGGTAGCCTCAATCATCTGCAATTTCCCAACACCGTGATAACTAATGCAAACCCAAACCATCACATGACCACCTCCGTGTTTGACTGTGCTACACAGGTTCTTGGGATCCATCTCCGCGTTTGATTTTCGCCAAACTTTTTGATGACCGTCAGAGCCCCAAATATTCAATTGACTCTCATCACAAAATATCACATTGTGCCAAAATTCAGAGGGCTTCGTGATGCATTTTTTGGCGAATTCTACCCTTTTCTTCCTATTAATTTCGCTTACGTAAGGCTTTCTTCTTGCTACGCGGTCGTTGTACCGTCCTTTCGCAACACTCTTCGCACTATTTCATCAGAAACTTCTTTTTCACTAAAATTTTTCGAACTTGTATTGATTTTGGGAGCACTTATTTTCGGATTTTCTTTAACTTCTCTCACAACAAAACGCTCTTCTGAGGAATTCAATATCTTTTTCCTACCACGACCAGCTTTGTTTATTATTCGTCCTTCTTCTTCGTACCGTTTTATAATATAACGTACTGTTGAATAACTTCTACAAACGATATTTCCAATTTCTCTGATGGATTTTCCACTTTTCCAATGAAAAATTATAACTTCCCTAATCTGTAGGCTAGTTTCTTTACTTTTTCTACCCATTGTAACGAATTCTTGAAAACCAAAGAAATAGATAAAAATAGATCCTTACTGAGCGATTGTTTACGTTATACTGACTTTTTTTAGCAACTATCAGAAACAAATGCCTCTCAGAGTTTGTGAATTGCATTTGTTTCAGTGGATTTCGTGGCGTGAACGAATAATTTTGTGGCGTGAAAAACCGTCAAGATTTCTTAAAACTCATATTTCTCTAATAATGAATGAAAATTTCGCAATTTTTTTTACGATTCTGTTGAATTAAACTTTGAGCTATGTATATCCAAATAAAAAACTGAAAAATACCCCGTGTTGCCTGATTATTTCGTATATCTTTGCCGCATTAGCGAGTGAGGGAATAATTTTGTGACTCGCTGTACATTAGATTAGGAATCAATAAAAAATTCACAGTACATATATCAATCAAGGGCAAGCACTTGTTAAAGGACTTTGCTGTTGCGCGTATACGTATAATGATTGAGAATGGGCGTTAATAAGAGTACATGTCAGACATTTTTTCGGGTCCTCCGCCACGTGCAAGTTTTATTATAGGGAGTGGAAGAGGGTTGCTAGCCCTTGTTAGCCACCGAATCCTCAAACCAGGAATTCGTTGAACTTTCCCTGGCTTGGCAGAGTCTCGCGATGGTGTTTCTGAAGAAGGGTCGACTTTCTGAGGGGGTATAGTGAGATGCGCGCGCTGTGAGTTTACGAGAGTAAAGAAACACCAAGGGGAAAAGAGCACCCACCATGGGTATGGAGGAGTCCCGATGGGTACGGCACGGGCCAAGCTAAAGATAGAGACACATTGCAGCTGCAAACACGCAGGGGTGCCAACAGGTCGATACTCCATAACGCATTACATCGTTCCATAGCGCTCGGTGCCCGCTTATCTTGTGCTCTTGTCTCTCTGTCAAAGGAGCACTCCTCGAAGATGAAGTCGGCTCGAGTGCTAGCTAGTCCACCGTGTCCAACCACTGTTCCCATCGCAAGGGAGAACTTGCGAATATCGGCTTTTGTACTCTTCGCAGTCTCTTTACTTTGCTAATTAGTTCATATTTCAACCGTAGGTCGCGTGCGTGGTAGATCGCATCAACTTGGATATTAGTCCGGTCAACGACGAGTTGTAGAGGGAAATGGAAGGAAAACAATTTTTAACTTTGGGCCTGTGTTTGGTCTAGTTAGGAGGTAAACATACTAAAAGTCCCTACTCCTCGGAGGTGAGCGGGCTACAGGGTGCACGTAGAAGTCACCTTTTTCGGTTTTTCGCTTATATCTCGGAAACTATGTGTCCTAGCGATAAGTCCATTCTATACAAAATTAAAGCTGACAAAATGTGCCATAAGATTGATTGCATTCAATTTCTCGCTATTACGCATAGTTTCCGAGATATCCGCGCTCAAAGTTCACTAATTGTGAAAAAGAAGAGCCTTATTTGACTAGCTAAATTTTCAGCACAATTAGTGAACTTTGAGAGCGGATATCTAGGAAACTATGCGAGATAGCGAAAAACTGAATGCACTCAATTTTGTGGCATATTTTATCAGCTTTAATTTTGTATAGAATGGTCTTATCGCTAGGACACATAGTTTCCGAGATATAAGCGGAAAACCGAAAAAGGGGAGCTTCTACGTGCCTCCTGCACTCCGCTCACTTCCTAGGAGTAGGGACTTTTAGTATGTTTACCGGCTAATTAGTCCAAATAAAGTCCCAAAGTTAAAAATTGTGTTCCTTCCATTTACCTACACCCCCTTATGAGCATTCATTGACTGGACTATATTGGAACCAGTCCAAGTGAAGTTTCGAACAGAACGCCGGGAAGGATCGAGCAAACTATGTGGTGAAATATCAAATGAAATATGGAAACAGATGAAGTCGGATTGCGACAGAGTTACATGGAGAGTGGATTCAGTATGGGGAAAATGGCGCTTGGAAGTGCATGCAGATGGAACTCTGCAAGATGAGAGCGGAGTTTGATAAGATTCAGAACTGAATGGAACGGATCTAAAACCTGGAATTGAGAATGAACTCAAAACCTGGAAATGAATGAGATTGGTCCTAACATAGAGCGAAATGATGGAAATCCTCGAGTGAAACAAGCTGAAAACCTAGAACAGATTGGAAATAAATTAAAGTTGAAATGGGACAAGCTGGAGACCTACAATCTAGCGAAACTGGCTTAAAACCTTGAACAGAATGAAATAGAACCAGCTGAACACCTACAACTGAAAGGAGCTAACTCAGACTCACGAATGAAACTAGCTTAGCACCTAGAACATCATGAAACTGGCTTCAAACCTTGAGCAGAATGAAATTGGAGCAGCTAAACACCTACAACTGAAAGGAGCTAACTCAGACTCACGAATGAAACGAGCTGAGCACCTAGAAAAAAAAAGTCTGGCTTAAAACTTGAACCAAAACGACACGCAAGCCAAAGGTAGCTGAATCCCGAAAGAAAAGGAGCTGTTTGAAAGAAGAGAAGTTGGAAGCAAAGCCAGCTACTGCAAAATCGCCATATTGATATATGCAAGTTTCGTCCGTGTTTCGGATTTTTTTACGACCACTTACGCAAAAGGGCGATCAATATACACTGTCCTTAGAGAACACGATTCGTCTAACGTCGAGGGATTCGGTATCACGAGATGCAATTCCATGTTCGCGAAACGCGCGACGATTCACTGCGCACGGTGTGTCTTTACGCGCGAATCGTGTCGGCGTATCTGAAGCGCGCCTACAGATCATATCGCACACGCATCAAGAGTTTCCGATGAATGTTACCGATACGCGTGTCTCGGATTTCGCGTGCTCCCGAGCAACGCCCCGTTTGTTCCTCGCGAATCGTTTTAACGTTCGCTGTTGCGCATCCGTGATTCACACGGAGAGCTGGACATTGCGCGAAGAGATCTTGGAGCATACGGTGAAACCTCGTTTGTATGTACAGACGCTTCTTCACCATCAATTACACTTTGTATTTCGATCTCTGTTATCTATATGCTTCATTTACTGTGTTTCTTTTAACAATTTTTCAATGTTAACAAAGGTTCTTCTAAAAATATTCGAGAACTGCTCCGAATGTCCTTCCTTTGTTCTCTGTTATATTTATGGTCTCAAAATAAGAATTCAAAACAGTGAAAAGATTACAAAAGCTTAAGGATGTCGGTGTACCATTTTCAACTCCAGGGAATTTCGAAAATTAGCAAGTTATTTTTATTTGATTCCTGTCTCTTGCTTGCCAATTTTCATTTTGCATAAAACCGGTGTAACGAACGTGTCAAGAAAAATGGACTGTGCGAAATAGGGAACTCCTCGTGCAAAGATTGTTGCCATTTCTTAAGGAACATCCACTGAACTCTTCGGTTCTCGCCAGCACGTTAACAGCATGACAGCAAAGTGGTCAAAGCGCGGCGGAGAAGCGGATTTTCAAAGAAACCGCTCCCCGTTCGCCCATTTTCCGCGCGCGACTACTCTCCCCGACGCGAAATGGCGCGAAATGTCCGCTTGCACACTCGGCCGCGCTAATTAGCGCCCCAGGCCGCCTAGTCGAGGTGTTTAAATAATGACGCTTTAGAGCGAGGCCGCTCGACGCGTCCTGCGGCGCGACACACCGTTGATTGATAGTCGAGAACATTTTTAGAATGATCCACGGAGTCTCGTTCGCTTGGAAATCGCGACAGACGAGTCGACAGCATTTTGCGAATAGCCAGCGTTGCCGTAGTTGAACACTTTGCTCGAAAGCTCTCGTTAGAGTCCCAGACGACTATACAGGGATCCTAACATCTTTCCAGAGTTCCACAAAGTGTCTACCTTGGGGGATTTGTTATTGTAATTCATGATCGGTACCCCCAATGGAGTGCAAGCTTATGAGCAGACCTAATCTTGCCTTGGCGAGATCCAGAAATCGCTTGATCAATTCCACCAATTTTATGGGAACGGTCCACGGTACACTTCGTACCGTCTTTGCAAGGAAACAACGTGGTGGTTCGGATGCAGAGTTATAATTAGCGGTGTGACAGGGCCGTCCCAACGGGCCCGCGAGCCCCCTCTACATTTTATTCGATGCCACGGTCGTTTTCAATCTCTCGCTCCCCTCGATCGCAGCCATTGAACACGATGCCCGCTCAGCGAAATTCTCTCTTCAGAGATTTCACGGCCGTCCTACGACCTTCCGAGTCCTCCGATCCACGTTGCTCTAATTTAGTTCGCGAACTGGGTCGGGTCTAGGCTGGCAAAAAAAGTTTGCTGACTCGCGGTCGAAGACCGGCGCGGCGATGGCTCGACAAACACGTCCGCGGGTCGAGTATCTGCGATATTAGGCTGTAGATGCACCCGACCAGCTTTGCACAATGGATAACTGCTCCTCGCGAACTCGCCGGTGTGCAGAATAACGAGCATCGGCGTCGAGGACTTCGAAACACCGGAGGATTTGCAGCAAAGCCTTTGAAGAGCCCGGAAGATTAGTCAGTCGTCGTCGCCGTATGATCGTTCTCGAAGCGAGACCGAAGCGGTCAGTGGCTTCGCTTGGCGCTGGAGACGTCTCAGAGAGACTTGGAATGATTTTCTTTCTTTTTTTGTAGAATGATGCAAGGCAGCGAATATGGTGAAATGCTTAACTCGGTTGCGGAGGAAGCGGGACGATGAGCGTGTCGATCGACCGCCGAGCTTAACTTGGCGAGACTCGAGCGAGCCGCGTTTTGTCCGTCGATAAATTCCAGCCGCATTGCGGATGCGGACGTGTCTTTCCTCCTTCTTGGCGCTCGCATGAGAGGACGACGCTGATAGTTGTAATTGGCAAGAGATTGCACTCGAGTTTGTGGTGTCGGAAGATCGGCGATCGGCCATCGTCAATCGAAAGTGGCGACTTCATTGGGTTAGCTATCTGGAGAAAATGTCACTCAACTTCAATATTTTACAATAGGCTTGGACAATTTTTATCTTGCATAAAAGTGCGCAGTCTATTTGTGAACTTTGGGTCTGTGTTTGGACTAGTTAGGAGGTAAACATACTAAAAGTCCCCACTCATAGGAGGTGAGCGGGGTGCAACTAAGCGACCTAGCGATAAGACCATTGTATACAAAATTAAAGCTGATAAAATATGCCACAAAATTGAGTGCATTCAGTTTTTCGCTATCTCGCATAGTTTCCGAGATATCCGCGCTCAAAGTTCACTAATTGTGTTGAAGAGTTCTTTTTCACAATTAGTGTCAATCAATCTTATGGCACGTTTTGTCAGCTTTAATTTTGTATTGAATGGTCTTATCGCTAGGACACATAGTTTCCGAGATATAAGTGGAAAACCGAAAAAGGGGACCTTCTGCGTGCTCCCTTGCACCCCGCTCACTTCCTAGGAGTGTTCCTTCCATTTCCCTCTATAACTTTTTGTTGACTGGACTATTAAAGGAAAAATTAGAATGCCGATGCTATGCTGCTATCATCAATTGGGCACACTTCTATTAAAGTTGATCTTTCTACCCATTAATGGCATTACATAGAGATTCGTTTTAGTGTCTCGAGAACTGTGACACGTAGTGTGTTAATTTGTGGTTCCGTCTATCTCTTGACGCTAAACTCATAAATCATCCGGGAAATGTAGCCTGTTATTGGCAGTTAGTACGGTCCTGAGACCTTTGCTTCTACCTCCAGGTGCAGGCTGACATTTTATGGCACCACTTTAGCTAGAACTTCGAACCACTACTTGCCTCGAAATTAAAATTTCAGAAGAGCGTTTTTACGCTTTCCGTTTATAGTGTCAGGTCTCTTGTGCATAGTTTCGCAATATGGGCTCGAGAAATTCATTAGAAGGTCTACACCCTCGCTGCGTGTTGGCATTTAGTATGATCGCGGCCATGTTCAGCTGGAGCATGTCCGGGTTTTCTTGATGCATGCACTTGGGAGTAAGCCATTGTCTAAGTGCATAGTGCTGTTATTATATAATATATATATATATATATATATATATATATATATATATATATATATAGTGTAATTCTTTTTATTCTGTTGTCATCTAACGGGTCCAGGTTGTTTCGAGACTGCTTGATGGGCTCGCAAGGGTTAAGTATGATTTAAATCCATCACCTTGAACATAATCATGCGGGTAGCACACACCACTGATCTCTCTCGACTCCCAACATCAACGTCGAGGGATATTCCTCGCCAACCGGCACTTTCAGGCTGAATATCATGAAAGCCAGTAACACGATTCCGCGTCTATTGGTAGTCGAGACGAGCGGTCGGAAGGCACAGCAGTGGCTAATTATCGTTCCAGGTAATGCGCCCGTAGATACTGTTTTGGTCCGTGCGCGGTGGTTTCGTTCGTTCGAGGCGACGATGACGACGACGACGACGATGGCGGCGCGGCGTTACACTCAGCGAACGAATGTAATTAAGTTATTCTTGGATCGTTGTGCGATAAGTCAGCCGTTACATCCGTTCGAAATGATTGAGTGGTGTTTCACAAATACCCTGGCGCACTCGTCCATCGTTTTCTAGATCGTCCTCGAGAACTGCATACGACCATCGGTGTGCCTTCGACCTCTTGTTGAAGCTAACTGGATCACTGTGACCTGGCCAAGTGTGTCTTCAACCCTCATTAGAGAATGAAATTCAAATAAATTCACTATGACTTATACTCGGAAGCCTCACAGTGAGTGTTAAGAACTGGGCTGATGTTTAGTAGAGCCCTTTCAAATATTGCACTTGGCGCTGTCTATAATCGGAGGATCGTCACTGATATGGACTGTGAGCTGTGCTAGCTTGAATGTACCGTGTGTATCACTCTAGTGTCTAAAGCTTTTTACTGGTCTGACTTCTTGAGACTAACTGCTCGCTCGCCTAGGTTTACCGACTGCCCTTTTGGGTCCTCCCCAACTGTAGGATGAGGATGGGCCGCTTGTGTTTTTACCAGATGCTCACTTGCTACCTGGATCTTCGACACTGGGACTTTTACACCTGGGGAGCTAAATTGGTTGCATGAGTTAAGAAACCATCTAATTGTGCTTGCTACTATGTGCTACATGTAGGTTGCAGATCGGTCCACTAAAAAAATGGCAGTGGCTCGATGCTAAGAAAGAAATTACTGAAAACTTAGGATTCTTGCCTTAACAGTGAGAATTGTATGTTTCTCTTCGACGCTACTCTATCAACAAACCCGACAAACAACAGTCCGCTGCACGTTTGTAGAATCAGTGATGAAATCCACCCACTGGCTGGTCGCTTGATGAAAACGGCACGCCTCGAATTTTTCTCCTGCGAGTCCCGTTTCTCGTTAGGGCATTCGCGACCGGCATTGTCTTCGCGGATCATTCACGGATCCGTCTTCTTGGCGAAAGTATAGGCACGCTGGCAATCCACCGAGAGAAAATATTTTTCTCCGTGCTCTCCGCGCCATGCCGCCAGCATTTGCACAGCTCTCGCACGACACTTTATGTCTGCGCCCTGGACAAGTGGAATTTTTTATTCCTCCAGCACGCTTTGTTGGCGAAACGGCCAGACAGTCGCGCGAGTTTCCCCGCTTTGCTCGCGTGCCACCCAAGAATCCTTTGGATCGAAACGATCATAGTGCTTTCAACCCCCTCTGACAAGCCGTGCCACCCTAATCGCGAGTTTTTTTCGAATCGCGCCCGTGATCCTTTCGTTTCCATCGTGTTTTTTGCAACTCCGGGGCTCTTTAATCTTTTCGATTTCGCTAATGCATTGGCTTGCCTACCTCTATACTTGCTGGGAAAGAGGGCAGAGCCGTAGGGAAGTAGTTGCAGAACCGGGTATCCAACGAGCACTTACTCTAACCGCACGAAAACTGACGCACAAAGAAACATCAAAGCCACTTTTCCTGCACGCTTGATCGGGAACGTTTTCCTGCATGAATCCTGTGATAGCTGCGATGGATCTCAGTGGCGTCCGTGTTACGCTGTTTCCCACTTTATGGTCCTAGTCCAGTCAACGAACAGTTGTAGAGGGAAATGGAAGGAACACAATTTTTAACTTTGGGTCTTTGTTTGGACTAGTTAGGAGAGGTAAACATAATAAAAGTCCTCACTCCTAGAAGGTGAGCGTGGTGCAGGGGGGCACGTAGACGGTCCCATTTTTCGGTTCTTCGCTTATATCTCGGAAACTATGTGCCCCGCGATAAGACCATTCCATACAAAATTAAAGCTGACAAAATGTGCCACAAGATTGATTCGATTCAGTTTCGCTCAATGTTCACTTTGGTATTATTTGTTCGAGTTGGTGTTTTTGCTTCAATTTCAACTTGAATTTCAATTTCAACTTCAGGTTTTTCAGTTTCCACTCCCATTTTTCAGTTTCAACATCAATTTCTCAATTTTAACTTCAATTACAACACCCATTTTTCAAATTCCACTTCACTTTCAATTTCCACTTCCATTTTTCAGTTTTCAACATCAATTCCTCAATTTCAACTTCAATTCCACATCAATTTTTCAATTTCAACATCAATTATCAGTTTGAACATCAATTTTTCAATTTCAACTTCACTTTTTCAGTTTCCACTCCCATTTTTCAGTTTTCAACATCAATTCCTCAATTTCAACATCAATTTTTCAAATTCCACTTCACTTTCAATTTCCACTTCCATTTTTCAGTTTCCAACATCAATTCCTCAATTTCAACTTCAATTCCACATCAATTTTTCAATTTCAACTTCAATTTTTTAATTTCAACTTCAATTTTTCAGTTTCAACATCAATTTTTCAATTTCGCCTTCAGTTTTTCAAGTTCAACTTCAATTTTTCAATTTTAACCTCAATTTTTCGATTTTATCTTCAATTTCAAAACTTCATTTTCAACTTTAATTTCAATTTCAACTTCACGTTTTCAATTTTAACTTCAATTTCAACTTCAATTTTTCATTGTCAAAATCACTTTTTCAATTTCAACTTCAAATGCACGTAGAAGGTCCCCCTTTTCGGTTTTCCGCTTATATGTCGGAAATTATGCGTCCTAGCGATAACACCATCCCATACAAAATTAAAGGTGACAAAATGTGTCATAAGATTGACTGCATTCAGTTTTTCGCTATCTCGCATAGTTTCCGAGATATCCGCGCTCAAAGTTCACTAATTGTGCTGAAGAGTTAGCTAGTCAAATAAGGAAAAAAACGTGAGGCAAAAATTTCTTTTTCACAATTAGTGAACTTTGAGCGCGGATATCTCGGAAACTATGCGAAATAGCGAAAAACTGAATCGGATCACTCTTGTGGCACACTTTGTCAGTTTTAATTTTGTGTAGAATGGTCTTATCGCTAGGACGCATAGTTTCCGAGATATAAGCGGAAACCCGAAAAAGGGGACGTTCTACGTGCCCCCCTGGACACCGCTCACCTCCTAGGAGTAGGGACTTTTAGTATGTTTACTTCCTAACTAGTCCAAACAAAGTCCCAAAGTTAAAAATCGTGTTCCTTCCATTTCCCTCTACACCCCCCTTACGAGCTTTCAATAACTGGACTATCCCCGAATCCGGGATTTTGCTAATGTGCTTGATATTTTTCTGCCATGGTGCTGGTGTTCTTCAAATATTTTGAATTATTAATAGATTGCGGATCTTCCTGCAAAATAAGAATTGTTTGCATCAATAGCAAGGAAACATCCCCCGGTATTGAATGCAGCGCAGGTTCATTGTGAACCAACCCTAGGCCGTCACAGATAGGATTGAATTTGAGGACAGGAATGGAAACGAGATTGATTTTCGCAGTGAAAATTTCTGCATCACCGGGATGTCCCTTATCACCTCGTTCTCGTTCCAGGAAGATGACGTTCGATGCAGGGAGCCGCGACGCAGTGTAATTAGTAGGCCGCTGCGCGATTAAGGCTAACCGAATCTGTACCCACGCGGCTTCAATTAGGCGATACCGGGGCGAGACTCGCGCAAATAATTCGCGTGGAAATAAATCTACGACGGACCAGTTTTTATGACGCTCGTTAACCGGGGTTCAATTAGTCTCGGGAGTCCTTGTGTTGTTTCTTTTATGTCGCTTTTCTGTCTGCTTGACAAATTAGCGTTCGCTAATCATCTGTGGTACAATGTCAATTTTCTAATTTGTCGCGTTAACGCTACCCTAAACGCGACTTTTGTATACTCTATAGTGACGCGTTCGAAAACATTTCCTCCGTCGCCATCGCCATTTAGTTGCGTCATAGTGCGCCATAAGGGACTGCATTGGGAACTAGGGAAGACTAGGGAATGACAACCGATTACACTAAGTTTCTGCTGCGCGTGTTCGGGCTGCACCGTGGATGCTTTTAGCGAATGTAGGGTTTGCACCGAAATAAATTTCCGCGCGCGGTTTCGCGATGGCCGCGAATGGCCAGGCTAGGGATCGGGGAGTCCCTTTGTTCCGAGCCACGCTGCGTAACCGCGAGACAAAGCCGAGAACGTAGGGTCCGTGTCCCGGGAGACTAGACCGAAGGACATACTCCTGACGCGGCAACATGCCTTTTGTTCGATGTCATCGTCGATGAATCGATGACGCTTTTCCTCCAGCCGCCGCTCCGCGCCCGGTCGCGGCATGGTGCGGAACGTTCGTGGCCCGGCGGTTTTTAATCGCACGTAAAATCCTCGCAGAAGAGGATTCCATAGAGCGTAGAAACGGTCAAGAAACCTGTTGGAACGTCGCACAGTGCGTCGAAATGCCCGTTTTTTGGACAAAATTCCATATCTTAAAAATTATAAGGGGTATAAAACAATGTTTCAAATAAAAGTTATAGGGGGTATAGGGAAGAGTATATGTGTGTGTGATGATTGTGTATTTGTTTGATATTGTTGTAACCTTGAGAAGCTCTATGAAGGTCATTTTTAAAATTTCATACGGTAATGTATATCTTTGATTATGTATTCTAATAGGTGAGGTTAAGACATTTTCAAAACACTACAAAAACATTATTTTTGCATAAACTGTTGCCAAGATATAAGTATCTAAATTTGACGGGCCGTCTATGGTAGTATGTATTGATTATACATATGTATTAGTACGAGTGAGACAAAAGTCAAAATCGACTGTTCAGTAATGTGGTTATTTTCGTACGTTATATATATTTATACAATAAATAATATAAAGTAATAATAAATAATAATAATACTAAAAACAAAACAAATGAAAACAAAAAAAATCTGAAAAAATTGTTTAAAGCTAATTCTAGTGTAATCCTTTGCAGGATACATGTATGGATATTTTCCAATAAAAATCATGGAGGAGTTTTGAGGAGTATATTTTTAAACCTTCATTAAAGTTACAAAAAGCGTTGCAATTTCTGCTACTAAGTCCATTCCAAAAAAGTGAATATGAGAATCAAAACTGGGTAAAAATTAGAAGTACTTACCCTCAAAAACACGTTACATTTCAAATAATACAAAATTTTACAAAATATTACAAAATTAGCACGCTTAGATGATGAATTTCAACTGAAATTTTTGGCACGCACGCGACGTGACAGGGCATTGTGAACGATTGTTTATTATTTCCAATCTCACTTCTTATTTTAGTATAAGTTTAGTATAATAACACGGAAGTTTATTTTTTTTTTTTGTCCCATGACAACGCACTGTGCGTCGCGTCGTCCGGTTGACGAATGTATGTTGTCACTGCGGTCAATATGAGCGAAATCCTGAACACAAATGGAAAAAATGTTCATGTTAGCACGTCATTAACTTGAAAACTTAAGAAACAATGAAAGAATGAAGATTTTAAGAAACAGAAAGCAAGTAGAATTAAGAAAGACAAAGGACTGTGCGATTAATAAAAGATTTATTCATTTAAAATGTAATAAATGAAAAAATTATTTGTTACTGTACTCAGGATTTATTTAAACTAATGCCTAGATACGTAGTTTGTTCCCGTACGCTCGTACATTTTGAATTCTAATCCGTAGTTATTGGTACGCAGTAATTAATAGTACATACATGGCACTTTTTCGGTCGCAGAAATACGTAAAAGTGATATCGATTACATTTTTTAATATTTTCTATCTTGTATTGGGTTTTGGGGGCTTCCAATTTTTTTGTATTCAGAACACATCATTCTTCCATAAAATTATTATATTCATTTCATGATAAATTAGTAATAATATTAAAAAAAGTACAACCGAAGCATGATACCGCAGTAATCGGTACAGTTACCCTATACTAATTGTAAGGGACGGAACGCCGCGCCGTTAAGAATATTTCTAAACCGAATGAAATTCAGCTGTGTTTCGAGCGACAGTTCGCAAGCCTAACCGCGCAACAAAATGGCGGTGGCCTCAGAGCTCGCGGCGCCAAGGGGAACCGTTCCGATTCGAGTCCTGAAACACTTTGCGGCGTGAAGAGATCGTGCGATTCGATCTCGTGGACGAAAAAGCCACGGGGTTCGCGGTGTAACGCGATCTTTCGGCTCGTTATCGAGCTCGTTCCCGTTGCCAGACGGTCTCATTCCACCCCGTGCACCTTTCGACGAGCTCTCCGCGTCCCAGACCGCACACGGTTCTCTTTTTCCAGCGCGCACCGCGGGCATTAGTTTTTAGGTCAAGGATTTAGGTGGAGCCGCGCCGCCTGGAAACGTGGTTCGCGCTCGTTTCGATGGAAACGAGGAGGCTCGGTAAACGAGAAGAACGGGGGAGACCCTCGAGAGGAGCAGCTCGGGCTCTGCTGCTAGGTTTTTCGCGGTTTCGAGAAAAACGGACCGATGCTGCGCCTTCGTGGCATGAGCCTATGATAATTGCCGTGCCGCCTCCAGCGACCGCGAAAAGGGCAGGCTGAATCCCTTTCCCCAACGAAACGAGTTTCTACGCTTTCCTCTCGCTACGGTATCGCGAGAACGAGTAATTGCCTGCCGAATAATTGACTCGGGAAACCCTTATTAAACCAGCCACTCGTAATTCCATAGGACCCCGCCGGCCAAGTTCCATCATCTAGTCCCAGAGCTCTGTGGCCTAATTCCATGGCTACGAGCCACCAAGCCTCTCGCGACGATACTGTTCCGAACTGGAGTATTTCCGCCTCGATGAGAATTTATCTTACTCCAGAGGACGCTGCGAGACGCTCGGGAGCAGTGGAGGATAGTTTTTCAAAGTCCTAATTGGCTGGAGACGCGATGTGGTTGGAGCGAGTTGGAGAGGTGGGGGACATACGCGATGGTAAGAGGTGGAGGGGTCGTGACGGTATGGAGGAACGGCTGAGTAATGCTAAGTGGTTCTCTCCAGATCCTGTTTGCGGAGCAAGAGCGTAATACCCAAGAGCAGAGATATTTAGATGAAGAGCAAAGATCTTTAGATAAATATCCAAGAGCAATGATCCTTGGATGAATAGCTAATTCTTGCATGAAGAGATTAGATTGAGGCGAGATTTCCGGATTTTGTTGGATCAGGCGTGGACAATGAGCTCACGAATTGCCCCCAGGGGCAATGCTTCGCAAACAAGTAACATTGTATAAAAGAAGAACATCAACTCACTTCAAATTGTCTGAAAATCCGATTCAATCCTCGACAAATAAATGTTCTAATCCCCACAGCAGTGCACAAGGGTTAAGCCCTAAGTGGGCGTCGCTTATCAGCTCTTGAGAGCCAAGATAATGCCCAACAGAGCAATCTCCAGCTCTATGTACCGTATACAATCGAACCGATTACGGAACAGACGATAACGAGCAAGTTTTATGACTCAGTCAGCTCGATAGAGGGTTGCACCCTTTCCCTACCCGAGTGGGAGGTACAAACGAAGTCTGGGTGTCCATCCCAAAACGGGCCTATGGGTGAAGTGCCGGACAGGTCGTCGTTGTCGTTAATTGTCCGGTCATGAATGCAGCGGAAAATGAAATTGTCGTGGAAAAAAGCTTTGTCCTTTGTTCGCGGAGCATGATTCTACACAGTCGCGGTTCTACACGGAGGCGTGCACGCGTACCGGCACGCTCGAACACGCACCACGCACAATACGATGCACTGTTCGGGACACGCATTGCTCGGCTCGGACAGACGGCTGAGGACTATGGAAACCGGCTGCGCGATACCACCTTCTTTATTCCACGTTCTCGCTTGGCCGTTTCCCTTAGCGTCCGAATCACAAGCGCCGTCGGCCGAATCATCGAGTTCCAGATGCCCTGTCACGTGCAGAAACGACCGACACAGGCTCCCGGTTTAATATCGTGAACGTGGATTGCCCCCGGGGGCAATACCTCAGGGTAAGTCATGGTAGAGAAGGAGAACTCTAGGCAGAAATTATCTTGGCCTTTGTGGAGTGGCCTAAGTAGGTGTGGCAGCGCTGCTCTTGACTTAAAACGAGCTAGGGCAGTGTTCTACAGGGTTATTTATACATACGAACGATCTGGAGTGATTGGGGAAAAGTCAATGTAGCTCATGTCTTGTCAAAGTCCTCGTAAAAGATTTCTCGTCTAAACGTTTCTATGTAGAACGTGTGAAGTAGGCGTGGCTTCGTGGCTCTTAGCTTCGATAGAAATGTCTCGGGGCACGTCATGATGGAGAAGGAAAACTCTAAATTATCTTGATGCAGACCAAAATAATTTAGGCAGCAATTATCTTGGTCTTTGTGGAGTGGCCTGAGTAGGCGTGGCACCGCTGCTCTCGACTTGAAACGAGCTAGCGCAATGATCTACAGGGTTGTTTATACATATGAATGATCTGGAAGGATTTGAGAGAAGCTAAGGTTGTCCATGTCTTGTTAAAGCTCTCGTAAATGATTGCTCGTCTAATCGTTTCTATGTAGAACGTGTGAAGTAAGCGTGGCTTCTAGGCTCACAGCTTCGATAGCGCCGGAACAGTGCTTCGCAGAGTAATCTATATTCATGACTGATCCACAGTAACCTAGCCGGACCTGAACCCGGTTAAAATTCATCAAGTTCCCGACAAAAGACTATTTATCTCTCTTCTCTGTACAAAACGCTATAGATAGGCGTGGCTTCGTGGCCCCAGCTTCGAACAGAGCCAATTTAGTACCCTATACAGAGCTCTGACTAAGTCTGAAGTTCGTTCCATTTGAAATTACATGAAAATCACCGACAATAATTCACACAGCGTGCCAACATCTAGAATTCCTTGATTCAAGTTCCAGCAAGATAATCTTTCACCAACGCTCCACGTGACTCGTTCCAAAGATTTTCAGAATGTTCCTCCATAGAAATCGATGCGTGCAGTCGGAGACACGTCGTAGTTTCGCATCGTCCGCGTCGATAGGCAATAGACGAAGCCCGTTCGACGACTTTTCGTTCCTTGCGACTCTGGTCCCGTCCATCGGGTTCAATCGAGTATGCGAGTCTCGTCCGGGCTCGCGTCCTCGTCGCCGGAAGTGGTGGCGGTCTCTGACAAAAGCGGCGTAGAGTCGCTCGTTCTCTCTCTCTCTCTATCTTGCGTTCCTTCTCTCCTTGCTTTTCCTTATTCCCGTCTCGTTCCCCGTGCCTCCGTCGTCGTTCCTGCACCGCGCTTTTCTCTCTGTCAGTCTTCGACGCGCCATCGCCTCGCCAATGACACAGCAATGGCGACGGTTCAAGGACGAGGGCTCTGCCAGAACTTCTTCTCTCATCTCCCATTTTTCCCTTCTCCACACTTTTTAGTCTCCCGTTTTTCACCGTCGTTATCCGACCGTCGCGTCCCGGCGCGCGAGAACGACGGTGAAAGTCAATTACCTGGCGCAAGGTGCAGCGATGCCGTCCCAGCTCTGATCGATGATGCCAACGCACGTCGAAAAAACGACACGAATTCTTCTCTACGACGGTCATCGCGGCCTTGGAACCATCCGAGTAATGTCTTCATCGGCGAAACACGCCGGAACCAATCCCATTTTTACAGACTTCCGCTTCGTCCAAACGACAGATTTTCTTATTCACGAGAATGCCGGATTTTTGGAGAATCTCGATAAACTCTTGGATCCAAAATGGACCTCAACTCACCGAGCATTAAAGTAGTCTGCGTTGTCTTATAATAGGGTTTTATTGTAATCTGTTTGACTGAAGAAATCGTACATTTGTTCAAAATATTAGGTGCACGAATTAATTTGTAGCTCTTTCTCCATGAATTTGTTGATCACTTACACACGAATTACATTTTAAAAATGATCTCCATCCCCTTTCTACAAATACATTGGTATCATTTTGAAGATTCAGCAATAATTTATAATTTGATGGATGGAGAGAGAGAGAAGATTTGGTTACGAATTAATGTGTACACCTGATATCCAGAACGGCAAAATAGCAAGTTGAGAATCCAGAAAAATAATCTAGTAAAAAAGTGTACAGAAACCTCGGGTTTGTTATTGCGAGGAGGTCAGATCGCCGTCCGTTGGTTTCGCATGCAAAAACGCGATCAAACTTCCGGCGGTAACGGTGAACGTGGCCCGTTGTGCACGCGGCCACTAAAAATCGCAGTCGGTCGCGGTATATACAGGGTGTTCCAGTAGGGGGTCGATGCACCGGCCAGTTCCAAGGACCAAGGTCGAGGTCCGGTAATGGCGGATCGATACACGGCGCACACACATTGCACGCGAACGTTCGCGCGAAGCTACGCGAATTTGGTGGTTACGCGATATCGCGAGTGTATGGGCGTGGTCCGTCGTCTGTGTCACGTTTCCCTGATAATACGACTAATTTTAACGAACAGGCGCGGCGCGGCGGGGCGTTCGACACGAGCGACGTGCAAAATGCTCCTTTTACGCTAATATTTTGCGCGCGTGCGGGGAATATCGTGCCGCGGAAATCTGTTTGCGCAGTGTCACGCTCGAGTACGTGCGAGAGTAGACTCCGGAAATGTTACCGCGATTAGGACGTTGAGGATGCTCAATGGTTAGTGGTTTCCGCTGTGAAATACTCTGCGAACCGTTCTTTTCTAGTCTTTGACATTCACTTCTTCGGATTTATTGTTGTACAGGTTTTGCACTCCGAATTCGTTGAACCGAATTCAGTTCGTATCTCGCGAATCCATAGAGTATCAAATTCAGCGTAAAGGTAGATCCGTATTGGTGGCTCCTGTCTCTTGCAATCAGTGCAGAGAATTTCCATCGTAAAGATCGGCTGTCTGATTATTACGAATCCTATTAATTGGCTTCTGGTAGGTAAAGCAATCAAGCAGAAACTGAAAGTCGCAGTATCCTTTCACTAACAGATTGATTACTCAACCATCCTTAAAGGTAATTAGCTGTGGCAACATGCTTAAAACAATAATCACTCGATCCATGAGTGAAAGAGTTAAAGTATAGTAAAGTCCTCTAACAATAGAGGGTTACCAGGAGCGTCTCATCGGGACCAGTGATACCCATTGCTATTTCGACATGACCTATCTTCATTTTTAAGTCCTTCAAAACCATTAAAAATTAAACAGGAGTATTATTTTGAGAAAGAACACCTTTCTACAAGATGTCTCTCATCTAACACCTAAATTATTCCCACAGCTATGAATAAGGAACATCAACGAGCTCTCGCTGTCCATCACAGCAGAAATAATTCAGCTGCACGACTATGTTGAGACAACCTCTCGAAACATTCTCGTGATAAGAACGTCCACCGAACACGCGAACATTCCCGACGACTTTTCGTTATATCATTCTTTTTCCAGAAATCTGCCAGCATATATGTATAGCATTCGGTCGAGTTCCCGGGGCGTGTCGTGTCACGAAACGTCTGTTGCCATAAGCCAGGGTCAACGGCCAAGCGCAAAAATTGGCTCTGTCGCTAATTCTAGGGTGAACAGTCACACGACGGAGTAGCGGAAAATGGTGGTCGTACCATAATTGCCATCTGCTGCTCGATTTTGCTACCGTTCGCGGTGGTTTTCGCGAGGGAAATCGGCCAGATTATTGCTGTCCTGCGATACGAACGACCGTGTACAATGCGAAACAGCGTCGAGAAAACTGTAACGACGTTAAGTTAGCGTTCGCGAGGCATGGGGCCATATAAGAGCTGGCATAAGGGCCGTCGTGAAACCGTGGAAACAGAGGGTTGGCCGATCGATAACGCCCCCATAGCAAATATCGTCGAGGGGGTGCGCGCAAGGTGTCCCATGGAACACCGCACCCTCTCTCGTCGAACACTCCTCGTGGAAAATAAAATCATTCGGGACGGAGCGGCCACGTTACGAACTAATGATCGATAATGAACCGGGAACTTCGTTAACGGAGATCCAAGCGGCCGGAATTGACTCGATTCTGCTCCAGTTGCGGCCATCAACGATAAAATGCTTAACGACGAGCCTGGAAACTGTGCATGCTCGTCTACGATCTAATCTGCGTCTTCCAGCGATCTCCATCTACTCTGAATGACCCGTTATGGGGTCCCAACGACGCGACGCGACGGATCAACCGAGGATCGTGACTTGTGATCATCCTTCAGCAGGTTTTATGTCGGCCTTGTTGGATATCGATCGGGGAAACAGGAAACATATGTATGTCGGGATCAATACGTCGCTTGACGTTTGCAGATTAACTTTCCTGAACCGTTTCTGGTTGAAAGACGCTATTCTTGGGAATCGAAACTGGGTTCGCCGATGTGGACTAGTTATCGATCGCGTTAATATCCATTGAGAAATATTTAATGAATCGTTCAGCAGCGATAGCACAGCAGGGATACCAACAAATTGTCTTCGGTAATATTATCAAGACTGTGTCTTATTTATAAAAACAATATCACAGTTGTTCTAGATGTACCATCATGCTCTGTCATGAACAAATCCTTATGGTAGATATTACTGTGAAGTAGGCACAGGTAAAACCGATAAAAATAAAATCATGTACCTTGTTGTTGTTGAATTCGAAGGATTTTTGCGGGCCATGCGGTGTTCCAGCTGTCGAACGAATGAAGCAGAGTTGATAAGCAGAGTTTTCAGCGACAGAAAATATTGTAGCCGCGGTGCAAGAACGTAGCAGGGGTGCTATTCGCGTCTTCATCGGCCGAGCCTGAACGGGCCGACGCCCTTTGCTTGACGATTACGCGACCGACCGTGTTCCAATGGTTCCATGAGTTCCTCGTTTCCACCCCATGGAGTCGTCCCCATTTAGAACGTAGGCGTGTGCACAAGGGAAACACAGCTATTTCCCGATCTACAGAAAATATCCTCGGCGTAGGATAAAACCGTGGGATCGTTGGACGCAGGGGTGGCTACGCGGATACTCATTCCAGAAGCCAGGTATATCGTTGATCGATTGCCGAATTTCCTACTTCCGATCGCGTAAATTAGATACGCAGGTGGGACACAATTTCCGAGGGTTAAGCCCTCTTAATTTCCTCGAATCATCGGTGTTTACCATTTACGATGCCATTACCACGCTATAGTACCAATTTCAGATACACTCGTGACGCTCTTGCGTTTGTACAATTCAAACGACAGTTTATTGTATCCCTTATTGTTGTAACCCACATATATTCAGCTAAGTAATTCATTGTACAGATTGATTTTTGCCGACTATTGTAATTATTTAAAATTTAATGTTTATCGATCGTATTTTTGATAATCAAAGTGTGATGATATCGGCGCACAGGTTCGATCAAAGATAAACTACAAACAATTTTGCAAATAATTAAAAACTCAACGTTTCGTCCTGATATGGACCTTTAACAAGAGCAGTATTTACTTGTAGTTTATCTTTGATCGAACCTGTGCGCCGATATCATCACACTTTGATTGTAATTATTTATTCGTATCTTGAAGAGATCATTGTATGATCTCATTTTGAAATTTTATTTTGGACGCCCAATTTGGAAGCCCAATCGCGACGTCAGATGATATGTCCAATGTATCAATGGATAAATTCAATATCAAACGTGGCTGTTTCATTAGATTTATGCTGTTCCCTTTCAAAGTTGAGTTGCATTTTTGGAGGCTCATTTTGAAAGCTTATTCGCAATGTCAGATAATACGTCCAATGTATCAATGGATAAATTCAATATCAAACGTGGCTGCTTCATTAGATTTATGCTGTTCCCTTTCAAAGTTGACTTGCATTTTTGGAGACCCATTTCGGAAACTTATTCGCAATGTCAGATAATAAGACCAATGTATTAATTGATAAATTGAATATCAAACGTCGCTGTCTTATTAGATTTATCCTGTTCCTTTTCAAAGTTGAGTTGCATTTTTGGAGACCCATTTCGGAAACTTATTCGCAATGTCAGATAGTAAGACCAATGTATTAATTGATAAATTGAATATCAAACGTCGCTGTCTTATTAGATTTATCCTGTTCCTTTTCAAAGTTGAGTTGCATTTTTGGAGGCTCATTTTGAAAGCTTATTCGCAATGTCAGATAATACGTCCAATGTATCAATGGATAAATTCAATATCAAACGTGGCTGCTTCATTAGATTTATGCTGTTCCTTTTCAAAGTTGACTTGCATTTTTGGGGACCCATTTCGGAAGCTTATTCGCAATGTCAGATAATACGTCCAATGTATTAATTGATAAATTGAATATCAAACGTCGCTGTCTCATTAGATTTATCCTGTTCCTTTTCAAAGTTGAGTAGCATTTTTGGAGGCTCATTTTGAAAGCCCATTTGCGACTCCGTGTAAAATCGCGGGTAGCTGACGTGTTCACACGTCGACTTTGCTTCTGGTATAAGAAGTTGTCCAATCTCGAAGTAAATCGTGTCTTCGGTCCGGTTCTGATTAAACGAGCCGGGAGAACAGGATTGAATGTACTGTCTTCTGCAGTCCGACGATCGTCCAGGGTGGCCAGGCAACTTTGGTCGATCGTTAGGCGTGGAACTCGAAAAGTTGGCACGGAGGAAAACGTCGCGTCGAATTGAACTGTGTTGGCCGACCGGCTGTCTCTCTCTCCGGAGGAGTCGGGAACACACAGACGGTAGTTATTGATCAGAAAGGAGGTCCGAAAGCCGGGAGCAGCTGAGCCACCCTTATCCTTTTCCTAGGTTTCGAGGCACTGTGCACGCACGTGGCCATGTTGCTCACACCCCATTCATAAGAACCCCCAGCGAATACGGAGTTCACCCCAACACCCCAGGGGCACAGCTGTTGCTACGGGAATCCTACCAATGTTCCCAATTAATCGGCCCTTCTTCGAACGACGTCGATCGTTCTCCGTTTTCGCGACCTTTCGCTGGAAACCAGACGACACTGGATAGCCTCCTAACCTGCCCATACCAACCCTTAGCACTCTAGAAGGGTATACATGATACTTGCTGGAACCTACAGGATCATGGTGTCTGAAACGTCCTGGGGAGTCCAATTTACAATTAGTTAATCCTGGATCAGCCTGGTTAACCTTCGTGGTATCGGACGATCTGTCAAATGATTCAATTAAGTATAGTCCAGTCAATGAATGCTCGTAAGGGGGGTGTAGAGGGAAATGGAAGGAACACAATTTTTAACTTAGAGACTTTGTTTGGACTAGTTAGGAGGTAAACATACTAAAAGCCCCTACTCCTAGGAGGTGTGCGGGCTACAGGGGGGCACGTAGAAGGTCCCTTTTCCGGTTTTCAAAATTAAAGCTGACAAAATATGCCATAAGATTGACTCCATTCAGTTTTTCGCTATCTCGGAAACTATGCGTCCTAACGATAAGACCGTTCTATACAAAATTAAAGCTGACAAAATGTGCCACAAGATTGATTCGATTCAGTTTGTCGCTATCTCGCATAGTTTTCGAGATATCCGCGGTCAAAGTTCACTAATTGTGCTGAAGAGTTTTTTTTCACGATTAGTGAACTTTGAGCGTGGATATCTCGGAAACTATGCGAGATAGCGAAAAACTGAATCCAATCAATCTTGTGGCACATTTTGTCAGCTTTAATTTTGTATGGAATGGTCTTATGGCTAGGACGCATAGTTTCCGAGATATTAGCGAAAAACCGAAAAAGGGGACGTTCTACGTGCACTCCTGCACCCCGATCACCTCCTAGGAGTGGGGACGTTTAGTATGTTTACCTCCTAACTAGTCCAAACACAGACCCAAAGTTAAAAATTGTGTTCCTTCCATTTTCCTCTACAACTTTTCGTTGACTGGACTAGTAACTGAGTGCCAAACATTGCTGTTTGAATTTATGTAGCTCATTTTCTTTTTCAAAATTAAGCTGCTGCATTTTTGGAGACCCATCTTGGAAGGCCGCTTTAAAAGCCCTCTTTAGAGATTTACTTCAGTAGCCCATTTAAGCGTTACCCTACTGGGTACCACTGGTCTGTTTTACAAAACGATGTACTTTATATTTTCTGCAATTCTGTCCCGTTTGTCCTTGCTTACCAAAAATCGTTCTGCTCGTGACTAAACAGATCGTGCCATTTTGTTTTTGGTTGCAGATTTGTCGAAGAACCGTTTCGCCGAGCTGCCCGAGGAAGTCACCGAGTTCCCGTTCCTCGAGAAGCTGCACCTCTATCACAATGCCATAAGAATAATACCGGAGACGGTGTCGTTGCTCCAGTCGCTGAACTACCTCGATCTTAGGTAAGTCCTTGGGGTGTCCATCTAGACAGGATGCGGGCGCCGTGGTAGTTCGATAGTGATTAACATTTGTCCGCAGTCGGAACCAATTGACGTCGCTACCTCGGGAGATATGCAGGCTACCGCTGCAAACGTTACTGGTCGCTCACAATAGATTAGCATCATTGCCGGACGAATTGGGCAGAATGTCGGCGTTGGCCGAGCTGGACGCGGGTTGCAACGAGATCACCAGCTTGCCACCTCGGATGGGCGACCTCGCCAGGCTCAGGTCGCTCGACCTGAGGAGCAACATGCTCGTGCACGTGCCCATTGGTGAGCCTTAGCTCCCTGCGAATCCCAAAACCTTCGTTCGAATCGTTTCTTTAAAGTATTCAATTGTTGAAATGTCCGAGATTTTTGCAGGTTTAGACAGAAATTTATCAATTAATTCTTAAGAAATGATTTCTTTAATGGTATTGTTAAAAATCGGACATTTGATAACCGATCGTTGGAGACAGACGTGTTTGTCGCGGGTGGTCATTTCGATCTGATCTTCTTTTTGCGATTCGTTGGCGATCGTATTTCTACAACTCTACACTCTACTGTTAATTACGATTCTTTGTTATTACAAATTCAATCATATACAGGTTGTGTTCGAAGAAACAGAACACCTAAATATCTCCGTTACTTTTCGTTGTACAAAAGAACTTCTTAGGACAAAGTTACACTGTTTGAAGGGCCACATGTAACGGTGTAAGGGAAAAAATTTTCAAGGTCATTCTTTTATAAGATTTCAAGGTCATCGATATTTTTTAGGTGGAATGAGGTATTTTTTAATACATCAGTCGATGCAGCTGGACATTCGTTATAAAAAAGTACTAACCCATGTATGTCGAAAACTTAGTAGGTACTTCACGAGATATTTCAATTTAAATATTACTCTAAAACACCATTACTGTCGTACTAACAATAAGATGTAGCGATTACTTGCTAGTGTAAATTGAAGAGTTGAAATTGTGAAATTGAAAAATTGACGTTGAAATTGAAAAATTGAAATTGAAGAGTTGAAGTTGAAGGGTTGATATTGAAATTGACGTTGAAAATGAAATTGAAGATTTGAAATTAACGATTGAAATTAACGATTGAAATTGAAAAATTGAAGTTGAAATGGGAGAGTTAAAATTGAAGTTAAAATTAAAGTTGAAATGGAAAAATTGAAATTAAAAACGAAGTTGAAGAGTTGATATTGAAGTTGAAGTTGAAATGGAAAAATTGAAGTGGAAGGTTGATATTGAAATTGAAGTTGAAATGAAGTTGAACAGTGGATATTGAAATAGAAGTTCAAGTGGAAAAATTGACATTGAAATTGAAATTGATAGCGTTTACTTACTTGGGTAACGTCTTAGTTCGACATTAATGGTGTTTTAGAGTTATTTAAATTGAAATATCTCCTGAAGTACTAACTTTTCGACATACATAGGTTAGTACTTTTTTTTACCGAATGTCCAGTTGCATTGATTGATGTATTATAAAATACCTCATTCGATTTAAAAAAATATCGATGACCTTGAAATCTCATAAAAAATGACCTCGAAAATTTTTTCACTTACACCGTTACGTGTGGCCCTTCAAACAGTGTAACTTTGTCCTAAGAAGTTTTTTTGTACAACGAAAAGTAACGGAGATATTTAGGTGTTCTGTTTCTTCGGACTCACCCTGTGTAGGGCTGCCTATTAACACGCATACATCATCCGTACTTTAACCCTATACATGTAACAACCTAATACTTTTCACGGTCCAAGTTAGGTGAGGGCCAGCGAAGTTCGAAATCTTCAGTGAATTCTTCAATGGTTTCTTTGAAGTACTTCGCGTGGTTTTCGCCGGTGAACCCCGAAGCGAAGTCTTCCGTGAAACCGAGCAGACACCGAGACGGATAGGCGTCTCGTTTAGGCGTGCTCGTTTAGGGTCGGAGTCCTCGTTTCGTCGAGCCATCATCGACAGAAGTCGGGTGAACGTTTCTTTAATGCGCGCGGTAAACTCATTTTTTATCCTCTTTTCCCGTGGTGCGTCTGCTTCGATACGTTTCTCCTTTTTTATACAGAGGTTCCACGCATCATTTGTTTATTTATTAATAGGCAACCCTTTGGCGTATGAATGAAAAAACGAGAATAGGAAAATAATTAGACGTTATAGATTTGACCCTGCTTGCCCTCGGTTGAGTCACACGTTCGATATAGCGATGCGAAAGGGACACTATCCTGAAGTATAGTGCCATTTGAAACATTTTTATTAAAGACTCGGCTGAATCTGAAAGTGTTTCATAATGATGATACTGTTAGAGAAATGAAGATATGAAAGGGTTCTGAGAACGCGGCTGAACTAAAGTATGAAACAGAGTTTGACCGTTCTTGCTTGCGATGGTCCAACGTGAAGTAGTCGATTGATCATGAAACTAATAGAGCATTAATTCGATAGAAAAGATTATTAAATATAACTAAGAAAGATAGTAAATCCAATTAAGGCGGTAGGATACCTTCAGATTGGTACTAGAAAGCAACTAGAATCTTACTAGATTTTGGGTAGAAAATATGGGTTTGCGCCTAGACATTTTTTGTCCTTATTTCAGCAAATTTTTGGCCGGGTGAGGCTCATTCTAAAGAGGAAGGTTAGGTGCAGTGCGCTCTGGTCATGATTTTAACGAGATTATGTTTATATCTAAT